>NC_092417.1:30650153-30985987 GCF_040894005.1 Engystomops pustulosus
GTCCCCCATGTAATTCTGCACAGTGTCTGAGGGGGATACTGTGCAGAATTACAGGGGTGCAGCAGGAGACCAGCACTGGGGGATCCCCTCCAGGAGAAGCCCCTGCTGAGGAGGTCACTGGGTGCAGGGTGTCACACACCTGGGTGCTGCTGTGAGTGTTATCTCCATTCTGGGCTATGGGAGAAGCAGAGAGGAGCTTGCAGCAGGATCACATGTAAGTGCCCGAATCTAACATTACGCCGAAACTGTGTTAAAGTAAAGTGATTAAAAAGAGGCATAAAATATACTTATCACAGATGGTTGTAGCTTGTGATAATTCTGGAAAACAGTGCGCCAGAATTTAGGCGCAACTACTACACTTAGGCGCACAAAAGTGATAAATGTGGCCCCTGGTGCCTGGATCTATGAGTAATGTCCCGGGTTTATCATGGTGGATTGTGATGGTAGATTTCCTTTATAGAGGTTATTTCACTGATCTTGGAAATGGCATAAATGTCTGATCTCTGGGGATCTGACATCAATAACCTTCACTGATTACGGTATCAAGAGTGGGTATTATCATGGCCTATAAGCCTGAATACTGGCATACAAGCCGTGATTTAGTCGCAATTCCTGGCGCAGAGCTCCCGTCCTCATTGTTGGTTGGGCATGAAGGGCGGTTTTGGGTCGTGCAGTGGGACAGGTTTGGGCACAGGTTATAGTTCATTTCTACTCCAGGAAGAACCTGGTACACGGCTTTGTATTTTGTACTTGCATTTGTTCTTGTTTTTATGTAATGTATGTAAACCCCTTACTGATTGTAGAGCACCATGGAATTAATGCTGCTCTATAAAGAAATAATAACAATGCAAGTAAAAAGTCACTTAAATACCGTACATGCATCACACCATAGTCTCATAGTCCTTTTGTGATCATAGATAGATAGATACGAGATATTGCAAGAGTATTTTGTAGTGCGTTTCTTTTACTTAGTTAGATAGATGATAGATAGATAAATATACATACCGTATACAGGCCCTACTTAAGAACACCCAACTTACAGACGACCCCTAGTTACAGCCGGACCTCTGGATGTTAGTAATTTATTGTACTTTATCCTTGGGCTACAATAATCAGCTGTAACAGTTATCACAGGCGTCTGTAATGAAGATTTATTGTTATTCCTGGTTCTTATGACAACCCAACATTTTTAAAATCCAATTGTCACAGAGACCAAAAAAATTTTGTCTGGAGTTACAGACAATCTTGTATGTAACCCGGGGACTGCCTGTATATGAGTGAGATATGAGGCAAATAGATAGACATAGATAAATAAATAGATACTGTAAAAAGATATATATGAGATATACAGATATGTAAGAAGAAGACAGGTAAGAGATAGATAGAAAGATAGATAATAGGTAGATGATTGATAGATAGATAGATAGATAGATAGATAGATAGATAGATAGATAGATAGATAGATAGATAGATAGATAGATAGATATGAGATAGATAGAAAGATAGATAATAGGTAGATGATAGATAGATAGATAGATAGATAGATAGATAGATAGATAGATAGATAGATAGATAGATAGATATGAGATAGATAGATAGATAGATAGATAGAAAGATAGATAATAGGTAGATGATAGATAGATAGATAGATAGATAGATAGAAAGATAGATAATAGGTAGATGATAGATAGATAGATAGATAGATAGATAGATAGATATTAGATAGATAGATAGATAGATAGATAGATAGATAGATAGATAGATAGATAGATAGATATTAGATAGATAGATAGATAGATATAATAGATGGAATATATAAACACATATATATGAGATAGATAGATGATAGAGATTGCTTAAACGTTACATATGAAGTAAAATAAAACCTTTGTTTTTCTACATGGGAGAGCTGCCTTTTTTCGATAGATACACGATAGATAGACAGATAGATAGATGATAGATAGATAGATAGATAATTGGCGCTTACATGTATATTTGTATATATGTACATTTATTTATTGGGGTTTATATGCCTGAAATCTGCCCCATTGTATAGAGCAGGTGCTGTGCTCTCCTGCCCCCTAGTGTTTGGGGCTTACAGTAGACGGTGGAGCGCTCCTGTCACACTGATATGGTTTTAAGCTCTGCTTCATAAACTGCGGAAAGTCAGTTTATGTGGTGAGTCAGTCATAATGACGGCTCGTGCAGTAATTACACGAGCTCCTCTCCACCTTCTCACAGGAGCGCGTACATCCGGCAGAGGAGCAGCCCCCCCAGCAGCGCTCTCACTCCCCAGGCCATGTCATTGTTTCCTTTGTGACTGTCTCTTCTGCTATAGTATGCAGCTCCGATGCTCTGTACATCTGTACATGTCACTCCTAGAAGGATATTTTAGCCAATTTCTTTTTGAGGACTCCTGGGGTCTTAGAATGGCCTCATAGGTAATGTTTTGTGAAGTTTACACATTTTTAATGAAATACCATAAATTCCTCCTTATTGCTATGTAGCTCATTTTGAAATACATGTAAGTATCATTCACACGAACCTATGCTCACGGCGGTAGTGAATTTTAACATAAAAAAATCTGGTATAAATACATTGATAAACCCACCATATTAAGTAAACATTGCCTGCATGCAGCCACCACTAGAGGGAGCTCCATTTGTAGGAACGGATACAGCTTCCAATGAACTCAGTGGAAGTGTTGAAAATCTCTTCTCATTGAGCTCCCCTATTGGCGGCTACCTGAATATATGGCAAGTAAGGTCGGAAAGCAGGATAAGCAGGATCATGGCCGGGTCCACTTTTTATATTGTAGGTATGTTGCATTTTTATTGCTTTAGATATTTGAGGAAATATTAAAAATGAAATCATTCAATGCACACAAAACACAGTCTGCGTAAGAGAGAAGGAGCATGAGACAACCCTATCTACCATGAACAAGACCTGTGATGAGATCATGATGGGGGGAAGCTAGAGCCATGTCCATACAAAGCTCAGTCTGCACTATAACAGGCATTATCTATAGTGATGAACACATCAGCCCAATATCATTTTCAGTTTCCTCTGTTCTAGATTTGATAGCCCGTAGGTGTCTAGAAGAGATTTCTCCGCCCTCTACGCCAAACAGGCAGGGAGGGGAGGTGCTGCGCTGGCGTGGGCCATTACTGCCCTGCACCTTCTATAGCCTATTCCGATTCATACTCAGGCTAAGGCGCAATTCTATACCAGGTCCAACCTGGCGTAGTACAGTTCCAGTGGTGCACACATCGATGATTTACCTGATGTGTACGATGATAAATGTGCTCCTTGTCAACCGCCAGGTATGTGCGATTATTATCCCCTTTACGCCACCTTCATGCCAAGTGGATATGAGGGGCCACCAGATACATCAAGAGCCCCAAGCCTCGCAGCACCGGCGACACCCGGAGTCTCCTGATGTTTCTGGTGGCACCCGGAGCCTCCTGATGTATCTGGCAGCACCCGGAGACTCCTGATGTATCTGGCGGCACCCGGAGCCTCCTGATGTATCTGGCAGCACCCGGAGCCTCCTGATGTATCTGGTGCCAACCAGAGCCTCCTGATGTATCTGGCGACACCCGGAGCCTCCTGATGTATCTGGCAGCACCCAGAGCCTCCTGATGTATCTGGCAGCACCCGGAGCCTCCTGATGTATCTGGCGGCACCTGGAGCCTCCTGATGTATCTGGCGCCAACCAGAGCCTCCTGATGTATCTGGCGACACCCGGAGCCTCCTGATGAATCTGGCGCCAACCAGAGCCTCCTGATGTATCTGGCAGCACCCAGAGCCTCCTGATGTATCTGGCAGCACCCAGAGCCTTCTGATGTATCTGGCGGCACCCGGAGCCTCCTGATGTATCTGGCACCAACCAGAGCCTCCTGATGTATCTGGCACCAACCAGAGCCTCCTGATGTATCTGGCGCCAACCAGAGCCTCCTGATGTATTTGGCGGCACCCGGAGCCTCCTGATGTATCTGGCGACACCCGGAGCCTCCTGATGTATCTGGCGCCAACCAGAGCCTCCTGATGTATCTGGCGGCACCCGAAGCCTCCTGATGTATCTGGCAGCACCCGGAGCCTCCTGATGTATCTGGCAGCACCCAGAGCCTCCTGATGTATCTGGCAGCACCCGGAGCCTCCTGATGTATCTGGCGGCACCCGGAGCCTCCTGATGTATCTGGCGCCAACCAGAGCCTCCTGATGTATCTGGCGGCACCCGGAGCCTCCTGATGTATCTGGCAGCACCCGGAGCCTCCTGATGTATCTGGCAGCACCCGGAGCCTCCTGATGTATCTGGCGGCACCCGGAGCCTCCGGAAGTATCTGGCGCCAACCAGAGCCTCCTGATGTATCTGGCGACACCCGGAGCCTCCTGATGTATCTGGCAGCACCCCAGGGGTGAGGACCTCCAGTGATTTCATTGATCATTGAATAAATCTTGTTTGTATCTGGGGTTCTCGGAAATGTTTATGAAAAACTATGCAAATTAGCTCTCCTCCAGAAAAACACAAACCCTCTTATATTAGTGTATAAATTATAAAAGTGTGTAATGTGACATAAGATTCCTTCCTTATGGAAATGTCTGTGTGTAGATTTGCTTTGCAGAAATACCATCATCGTTCCGGTAGTTCATGCAGTAATTAAAGGGTAAGTGATGTTCGGTCTTAAGGGAGTTGTGTTCAATAACCATAATAACCCTGATGTGTTCAAGACGTCTTGTTAAGAAGAAAGGTCATGTAAACATGTGATGATTAGGGATCGACACACAGCAGGGGCTTCCATGGTGACCTTGTCTCTGGACCATTGTCTTCTTCTGCTGGTTATCCAATCTAATGTATAGATGTGTATACGTTCAGGTTAATCTATTATTAATGGGGTTTATATTTTTTTGCGTGGGTGCATCCATCTTCCCAGCTGCTGTTCAGAATATAGAGGGGTTTTTTAACATTTGCTTTTTGATTCACTCTATTTTCTGACCCTGACAGGAAGTTGATGATTTCCCTGTATAAACCTGACTTAGGGCAGATGAATTATTCCTGTGGTGTTTAGCTCAAATCCTTCTGACCAACTTATTTGTCCATCAATGCCTTCTACAAGCTACAATTTTCTTTCACTATAACTGTATGGGGTCTTGTTTTTTGCTGGACAAATTGATTTGGAAAGCACTACGGAATAGGATGGAATATGGATATATGAATAAAGATTTTTAAGTAGCCCAATTCTGGGTTTCGTTTAGAGATGCCGATTTATTAACCCTTTCTGTATGGCTTATTTAAAAAAGAATGTAAATCTGAGGGGTTTTTTCCCAATCAAATTTTCTGCTAACTTAATTAAGATACGGTCAATATGAATACAGCAATGCCATGAAACATATTGGTTTTTTTTTATATGATCTACATTAGCACAATAACTTTTCAATGTTTTGTCAATGGAATTGTGTGAGGGCTTGTCTTTTGCATAAAGACCTGTAGTTTTCATGTATACATAAAACTACTTCATAACTTTTAAAAATGGATGATTTAAAATGGGAATTTTGGACATTGTTTTTCCTTTATTTTTTTAAAGTTTTTTTGTCATACTGAATACATACTATTATACTTTTATAGACTGGGTTGATACAGGTGTGGAAGTTCCAAAATGTGTGTGTTTTTCCATTTTTTGAAAGGGATAGGTGTTTTATGTGTATGGGCGACTTTATTTCCTTTTTTTCTACTTAAAATACCGAAATTTTTTGTGTAATTACTTTGTCCGACTGGCATGTGATCACTTGATCGCTTGTGTAATAATTATAATGTTACAACTGACCAATACAGGGCCTAATAGAAAGATACTTATTGTTCTTCAGAGGTGACATCTTCGGCAAACGGGGAGCACTTCGGCAGCCTCTTTCCCAGAGTGAGTCCATATTTGACCACATTATCTAAATGGTTAAAAATCTTGAGATTGGAGGTTTTCTGATCCAGGTGCCAGCCAAGCACCTGCAGCAGTAGGACACCATGGGGCACATTTACTTACCTGGTCCAGTCATGATCCCGTGGCGCGTTGTCCAACGCTGATTCGGGTCTGCCTGGATTCACTAAGGTCGTGAGCCCGAAATCCAGCAGGTGTCGCTACTGCGCTGAGGTCCGCCGGAGTTCACCTTCTTCTTCCTGGTGCATGTAAGTGCTGGTCTTGCGACATAAATTCTTTTTTAAATTCCGCGTTTTTCTAAATTCGTCGGGTTGTCCGATGGCAACGCCCCCAATTTCTGTTGCGTGAAAGCCGGCGCCGATGCACCACAATCCGATCGCGGGTGCCAGAGTCTCGTGGCAATTCGGCGTAAATTGGAAATATTCGGGAAACTGACGAAAGTGTGGCGTTCGGACCCTTAGTAAATGAGCCCCCATGTCCTGCAATCTTACAGATTTTAAGGCAGTGTACCTTAAGAAGTAGCTGTAAAAACTGGATAGGCTGCCACAAGTTAACTGGAACCAGGATGATCTTGTCCACCAAATCCAACCACTATCTTAGTAAGTTTTTAGGCCCATACCCCTTCCAATATACTAAGTACTGGAGTCAGGCCCGGTGCCAACACCAGGCTTACCCGGGCAAGTACCAGGGCCCAAGGGTGATAGCGGGGCCCATTCAAAAAAATTTCAGCCCCAGATCATTCCTACCAGTGTTGCTTTAAGACATCTGCAACATCCCCCACCGGGGCCTAGCCTTTTCTTGGGGCCTGGAGACAGCCGGGCCCGCAGTACCTGAGTGGCTGGCGGTTGCGGCCTAGGCACGCTAGTGTCACAGTGCTTGGTATGGGGAACCGGAGGGCTGTCCTACAGCCTGGCAAGTCTCCAGCAGGGTGGTATTGGCAAGATATGATGAGGGAGAGGCTGCTATAGGGGTTCTCCCTGGGGCAACCCTTTGGTGTCTAGAGTATGAGTCTCTGTGTGGTGGACAGGGTGCCTGTGATGGTGGCAGCCGTAGTAGCAGGGACCAGACGGAGGAAGACGTTGAACAAAAACAACTTACAGTTCTTTATTGGAACCGACAGGAACAGTAGCAACGTGCCTTAACAGGATGGTGGAATGCTGGAGATGTAGTTGGAGGGAGCCACAGGATGTAGATCATCAGCCTGGATGCAATGGCAGGCTGGGAGATAGCTGTGTCCTGGAAGGATGCTTCAGCTTGTTCTGGGTTGCTTCAGGTATCACCCTTGAAGGTAGGATAATACCTCTTTCCTCTCACTATCTAACTCACTACACTCAGGCAGGGAGCTGGGCTCACCTGCTTTGGTCTGGTGTGCTGGCTGCACTGACTTGCATAGCTGTACTGAGCTGTGTCAGCTCTAGCCTAAGACTGACTTCTTCTTCTGAACGCTAGAAGTTTCCTGACCAGGGGTTTTGTTACTCCCCACTGGTCAGGTGGTGGCTACTCCTCCAATTACATCTCAGCTCACAGAAACAGAGTGTAACACGTGATTGGCTGCTGGAATTGCATCATATAAAACAATTAACTCCTGCCTTCCCAGGCAGACTCCACCGCTGCAGTGTTCCCCTGTGCTTATGTAGTGACTATGTAGTGACATGCTGTGGGGCCGATCAGACCCTACACAGGCTGCAAGCTACATGATGGAACGTATTCGCAACAACCACTCTGCCTTGCATCGGCGAGGGTGTTGCACATCACATTCTGGATCTTGTTTTCTAAAACTTTTTTTTCTCATTTTGGGTGAATGAGGACACTGTGGCTACCGGGGCAGGGCTTATAAGGACACCGTGGCCACCGGGGCAGGACTTATGAGGACACTGTGGCCACTGGGGGGAGGGGGTAGGAATAATGGAAAATGTGGCAACAGGGTTGGAGGAGGAATGAGGACACTGTGACTTATGGGAGGCTTATGAGGGCACTGTTGCAATGGGGGGGGGGGGGTGAGGACACTATGGCTACTGGGGAAAGGGGGTTTAGGACAGTGTGACTTATGTAGGGGGGCCGAGTGGCTTATGGGGGGTGGTGAAGACAGTGTGGCTACTGGAGAAGGGGGACAGTGTGGCTATGGATGGGGGGGGGGGGCAGTGTGGACCAGAATGTCAGTTTACTGAAAAGGAGCCCACTAAGGCTATGTCGCCCAGGTCCTACTCAAACCTGGAGCTGGTCCTGACTGGAGTCTTCCTCTAACCATTCTAGAATCCTCTTCCAACTTAAGAGGCCGAGAAGGATTCTTAAGTTGTAGATTCTTCGTTAAGAGACTGAAATACTCTTAAAGGAAAACAGAAGGCACAAATGTATAGTCGGAGAACAATATTGGGCGAAATTTATCAAAAGTGACTGAGAGCAGAATTGGTCTGGTTGCCTGTGGTAAATTGAAAGCTGAGCTGTGATTGGTTGCCAACTAGAACAGTTCTGCTCTCAGAAACCTCTGATAAATATCCCCTAATGTATCTAGGACACAGTGTATGAGATGGTTTAGACTACATCTGATTTTACTTCTGCTTCTGGGTTTCCTGTAGTGGAAAAAAAAACATAATGGGGCACATTGAGTATAAAGCCCATTATAATAGTAAAATACAGTATTCATTAAATTAACAGAGGATTCAGTTTATGGAAGATACGGCAGGTTCCCTATTCTGAACACCATGTCATTTTTGTCTGGGGCTCTGTAATATTTATTACCTGGTCCAGTGCCTATATTTATTGTGTCTGGGGACTGTATTATTATTTATTGCCTTGTCTATAGATCTGTATTATTTATTATCTTGTCTTTGGTCTATATTATTTATTGTCAGGGTGGGGTCTCCATTATATATGGTCTGGGGTATGCATTATCTATAGTCTGGTGTTTGTATTATTATTTTCTTGCCTGGGGTCTGTAATATTATCTATAATCAGGCCTGGGGTCTGTATTATTATTTATAATGAGGTCCGGCTTATATATTATTTATAGACTGGTGTTTGTATTATCATTTTCTTGTCTGGGGTCTGTAATATTATCTATAATCAGGCCTGGGGTCTGTATTACCGTATTATTTATAATCAGGCCTGGGGTCTGTATTACCGTATTATTTATAATCAGGCCTGGGGTCTGTATTATTATTTATAATGAGGTCTGGGTTATGTAGTATTTATAGTCTGGTGTTTGTTTTATTATTGTATTGTCTTTGGTCTGTATTATTATTAATTAACTAAGACAAGACTATTTTTGTAGATGCGATTCCTGGATGACCTCATAAAACAGAATCAGGAAACTCACTCAACCTTCTGACCCCAACTTGAAGGGGAAGATATAATTTCTAGCAGAAGTGATCTTTCATTTTTTATTTAGCAAAGCAAGGCCAAAATAGAGAAGCAGTAAGTACGCCGTAGATTTAGGCGGGATATTTGACACGAAGTGTACAGCATTTTTCTGGCGTACAAGCCCTGATATAATTGCAATTCCTTGTGAACCGCCAGTTTTGATTATTTTCTTCATTGCGCCACCTTCACGCTAAGTGGGATTAGAGGGGTGTGAAGTCAGGTGGAACAAACGCAAGTAATAACGCAATTCTACGCCGGGCCAGTGCCGGACATATCAGGAGCTAGATTTCCTTTAATAAACGGGGAGCAAGGCATTTTAAAAAGTTATTTTGGTACAAATTAAAACAGAATTCTGTCCCATAATATGCAATGAGGGATAAGCATAAACCAAGGTCCACAAACCGAAGGGGGCACATTTACTAAGGACTTTGTGCCACTTTTCTGTCTGACTTTGCATGTTCTTTTAGTTGTAAACTGCTTGCACAGGTATGCAAAAAGTGTCTGCACCACATGTGTCGCACGTAACCTTTTGTGGCTGCACAAATTATGGACCGTGCACCGGATTTAACATGCAAAGTCTGTTGCATGCCCTATGTTAATAATAATAATAATAATTCCTTTATTTATATATCGCGCACACAGATTACACAGTGCAGTAAATCAGTCCCTGTCCCCACGGGGCTCACAATCGAATCAACCTACCAGTATGTTTCGGAGTGTGGGATGAAACCGGAGGACCCGGAGGAAACCCACGCAAACACGGAGAGAACATACAAACTCTTTGCAGAGGTTGACCTGGATGGGACTTGAACCCAGGTCCTCAGCACTGCAAGGCTGTAGTGCTAACAACACCGAGCCATTGTGCTACCCATAGGATTATGCTATGCACCACAGAAAAGTTGGTGAAATCCGTTGGGCCAGTGCGGGGCAGTGACACATTCATGATTTCTGGCGCACGTTCTTAATAAATCTGGCGCACCAAGCATTATACACGGGCAGAGCACCTTTAGCGCAGCTTCTCACAGTCTTAGTAAATGTCTCCCAATGTTGTAATGAAGAGCGTCCAATACAATCTGATACAGTCCTCAAGGAGTGGCAGCGGATCAATAAGGAATGTATGACTCCTTTAATACTTTCCACACTCAGTAGTGTATTTCAATTCTGGAAGATCCCTTTTAACCCAGTCCCCAATACATGACCTGTAAAGAGCTACATTAGGGTCAGAGTTGGTAAGCGCTGCCCTGTGTGAGTAACACATCTACCTATGTACCTGTACACCTATAGATTTAGTCTGCCCTGAGTCAGGCAGCAGCACAGCCCTCTGTGCGGAGGAGTTCTGCAGGTGTGCGATACACGACGCATGTCTTCGCAGATCCCCCGCGACACGAGGATGGCACTGAGCTTTGTACTTTGACCTACCTCACTGCTGGCGGGTGTAGTTCAATCTGGATTTACCAGGAAGTAGGAAAGCAATGAAAGGGGATGTAGCACAGAGAGCAGCTTCCATAGTGACGCAGGATTACGTGTGGAAATGCAATGAAAGCGTCATTTACAGCTTCTTTTTAACCCTATAATTGCAACCAGAGCACTGTACAATAGAATCTTATACATATTTGTACGGTTTTGATATCTCACACAAACACATATAATATGTAATGTACTTTTTGACTGTTTTCTGCCATCAGAGTGAGATGTTAAAGGGTTTATCTGGCAGATATGTAAATGATCAATACAGGACACTCTGTAATATATCTTATCAGAGGAAAGTGCTTCCTTCTCCAGTAACTTTGGCTCTTATCATTCTACTTTCTTTGCTCGTCATCTAGTTATTACTCTTAAGGGACATCTACCACCAGGATGAAGGATTGTAAACCAAGCACACGGACATACTGCAGTGTGACCCCTCTGGCAGGATGAGCTTTGAGCTTCTTATGCCATTGTCTTTAAGAAAAAAAGGTTTTAAAAATTACACAAAAGGGCCTGAGGGGGACCTGGAGCCCCTGAGGCTCTTTTCCATCATTTTAAATTTTTTTGGTAAAAACCAGGGGATAAAAACTAATAGAAGAGCAGTTGATGCCAGAGGGGACACACACCAGTATGTCAGTGTGCTTGGTTTACAATTCTTCAATGTCCTTTAAATCTCTGCAGAATACAGACAGAAAGAAGCTGACTGAGATGTTAGTTTACATAAGAAGCTCTATGGAGAGGGGAGGGGGAACCGTGAGTCACAGCAGCTAGATTTACACTCTTTCAAAAGACTGCAGTGAAAAAAGCTGTGGGAATTTTAAAATCTATTACATGTAAATGCTTTGTGCAGAATTGTAATGTAGCTTTTCATCTATTCTAATAAGAGGTGTCAAATTCACAGCAGCAATCTGTGTAAGATCAACAAGCGGATTGCTGTACTTTTAAGGATTTTGATGCAGATTTTCAGCAAAGAAAATACTGCGAAGCCCTTGGAGGGATTATCCACAATTTTCTTACTGATGGCCTAACCTCAGGGTATCTGGCATGGCCTAGCATACTGCAAAGCATAGAGTTGGAAGTAGATACAATGGGAACAAGGCATGCAAGTTGGTATCCATTCTCTATGTTATGCTGGTCAGTGGTGGATTAAGGCTTCCATGGGCCCTGGGCTGTATGAATATTATAGCCCCTACAAGTCTGGAATCACTTCCTACATCTGGTACTAGAATCAGCTTCTTGTGGAATGGAGGATGTGTCCCTTCTGCATTCTTTCAATATGTTTTTTCAGGACCTTTGGAGGACCTTCAGAGGTCCTGAATGGCTCTTGTGTACTTGTGTATTGAAGCAGGAACAGATGGGCAAAGATTTCACTGAGAAGGTCCTTCTCAATATAAAATTTGGTGAGTGGTTTGGGTGGCCATAGACCCCCTAGAAGGGCTGCTACTTATGCTGGTGACAGGTCAATTATAATTATATAAGTATATATATATTATATACTTGAGTATAAGCCTAGTTTTTCAGCACAAAAAAATGTGCTGAAACCCCAAACTCGGCTTATACTCGAGTAAAAAAAATATTGGTTTTATCAGGTTTTTGTGGTAAAATTCGGGGCCTCGGCTTATACTTGGGTTGGCTTATACTCGAGTATATACGGTATATATTGATGACCTGTCCTGACTGAGCACTACTTTTTCTGTATTGTTCTTTTTTAGTATCAGACCATTCTCCACTTTCTGTGTGCAGTATATGGGAGACCACATTGCAACCTGCGCTGAAGGAAACTGCTAAAAACGCAGATACGAGTTGTATAATAGCCAGAAATAATATTATAATTGTAAAGTAAAAATAGGAATATCTCCAAACTATCCGTGGTAGACTCCCTTCCCCTCTGAACCCAGACCTGGATATGGGGTAATAAAACCGGCATATCCAAGTCTAAGTAGGAACTGGTCATTATTTTGTGATTCCTAGTGGATAGATTGATCCCTTACTTCTGCTTCCCCAGGCACCGGACATACATCATCACACAATATATTAAATTATGGTTTTATCCCTTTTATTTTACCAAACTGTTAATTTTTTTGCATTGTATCATCAGCCTTATTTTTGATGAGTGATGGCAGCTAAAATCCACTCTGGCTCTAGAGGACCGAGACCTGGCCCAGCGTGACCCGATAGACCCCATTCCTGAACAGGGCCTCCTGGGGCTCAAGCCCGGGGCCCCCACCACTTTCACTTTTTAAGGGGACCCCACCAGTTTCCAACAGTCAGCTCAGCTGAGTCGCTGACGGTCTCTGTGTGCAATGCGCAGTGGCCCGTGGCCGCCCGCAACGCACATAGGAGTCTAGGATGTCAGCTGTGTCAGTAAGACACAGCTGCCTTCGCTGGGGGAGATCGCCGAGATCACCATTTTCTACAGGGGACTGACAAGCTACATACTACAGGGGGCTGTCAGGCTATATACTACAGGGGGCTGGCAGGCTATATACCTCCAAAAACATTGTTAGAAGGGCCCCCACCAGTTTGCGCCCAGGGGCCCCCACCACCCTTAATCTGACCCTGTTCCTGAACCTAAGGCCGTGATCTTGAACAATTACGTGAGTTTATCATAAAATTTATCCAAAAGTTTAGGCACTTTATAGTGCGAGGGTACAGGCGGCAGTAAGGGAAGGGTTAAGCGCTCATACCTGGTATGCTCATAAATGTAAGAATGTGATGAATTGATAGGTATAAAAAATCCTGTGGGTGGTGAAGTCTTTTCCGCGTTGTTGTATATACTGGACTCCATGTATATGTATGGCTTATTAGTAACAGCACTAGAGTGATATGAAGGTGGAATATTTCCTTTAACCTTCTTTCTATCAATGATGTAGAAGTAAAATAACATTTACACAGGAAGTCAAAGGATATTTTTCTTTTCCCTATATACAGGCAGCCTCCGGGTTACATACAAGATCAGTTCCATAGGTTTGTTCTTAAGTTTCATTACAGACACCTTACAGCTGATCATTGCACCCTGGGACTATAGTAACATCCAGAGACTTCACCAGAGGTCAGAGGGGGCATCTGTAAGTCGAGTGTCCTTAAGTAGGGGACCGCCTGTACTTGGATTATGGATCTAGCTGGCAGCATAGGACATGGCAGATGGATTGTATTGTTGCTGGATGTACAGTAAAGAACTTATATCATATATAAAACAGGATAACATTTGGATAATAGAACAAGAGAAAGACTCGGGTGTTCTGGTCATACAAAGTGCGCCTCAAGGTCAGGCTGCAGCTGCAAAAGCAAGTCGGATTTCATCATAAATGATGGCGATTTCTTATTATTTCAGGGGAGAACTAACCGGTCATGTCAGGAGAGGCGATGGCTTCTCCATAAGCTTTATATAGATGAATGGAAGGGAAATCCAGGATTGCCACGGCTATGCTTGTGGACCGCAGCTACGATACAGCTATGTTTGTACATGTTTGTAATCTCTGTGTACGTAGCTGACCACAAGTATGGATGCAACTTTGTACACAAACACCCTCTTGGCTACAAATGCTTACTCTATACAGTGTAATCCCAGCCATAAACATCTTTAAAGCGAACCTGTCATCAGGAATATCATTTTTAGCTGGTTACAAGTTCCAATAAATTATGCTGATTTTTCAAATTCCTTTGTCAGAATTCTAAATCATTTCAGTATTTTATAAAAGTTTATTTCACAGTACCTGGCTTCCTGAACAGCAGCATTTTTCACTTTAAATGTAGGTTTGACGTTGAATCTAGGTTTGATTCTGATCAATTTGAGTTCAATTGGGTTCAATGATGACATGTCCATTCATCAAGTGGCCTAAGTAGAGCTTATTCATATTAAAAGTGAATAAGGCCGAGCTGCCGGACCAAGCACAGCCGCCATACTAAGTGACCGTAACACTCATCCAAGATCACATCCTATTTATATATAGTATCTATCTATAGTCAACCCTACACCCGGCTCCAATATTCAGTCCCTCTTACTATATAGAGGTATGTTGAAGTAAATCTATGCCTGTACGCTGAAACACCATCCTGTATCAATGACCAAACGTCTTCACCCTAATTTATAGCCCTGTGCTTCTCCCGTCCACAGGAGTGGGAAAACAAAGGCTAATGGATGATGTCACCGTACTACGGCTAAAGAAACAATAATCCTTTGGGTCCTTTGGTCCAGGGATACAATATTAATGTTTACCAATAGTCCCAACCTTGATAAAACTGTTTCAGGAAAGAGACAATTTGGGAAAAATTTGGTCTGAAAAGGGGCAACGTTTGTGCAATACTCGCCCAAGGACTGATCAATCCCAACGGAATTGGAGTTAATAGTCTTTAACTTGTCCATAAAACTTTACATAAATGAATAGTATCTGTAGTGGATCATAATATGTAATTATAATAGACGGGGGTAAAGGTAGGGTTTGTGAGATTGATTTCAGTGCAGACTCTGTAGCAATATCCAAGTCCGTTCCAATGATATCGGATCCATGAGAATGGAGTTTTGTTCCTTCATAGAGTAAAAATTCACAAAGAATTTTGCATTCAATGAGAAAAAAAATAAATCTGTGAGTAGATAAGAAAGCATAAATATGCTGGAATAATCCCACATTATTAGAACTATTTAATGAGGCTAATCCAAATGCGGATCCACAGAACATCAAAAAACATATCTGCAGCAGATTCCCAGATGTGTAGCAATACAGGGAATCTGACTTAAGTATAATTCTCAACTGGCATCTATAAAGGGAAAGCTACTATTACATGGCGGCCATTCTGGCGGAAATCTGCAATCAATCATAATAAACCAGGGGAACTTACTAATAGATCCAGGCTCCATTAATGTGGTGATCTTCTTATATATGTTATCCATGGCCTCCTTCCTTCTACAATCAACTTTTAAATTTACGCTAATGACCCATAAGGGTTCTGGGGGTGTTACCAGAGCTCCTCTGTGCTGTTGCTTCACAGGAACACTTCCACCCTCCTCACTGTGAGCTAAAACTCCCTGCTGCCATGAGATTAAGCCTGTGAAGCTACGGCACAAGGGAGCTCTGGTAATGCCCCCCAGTGCCCGTCAGGCTCAATAGCATAATTTTAAAAGTTGAAAAGTTTTAGAAGGGAGTAGGCCATGGTTAACACATATAAGAAGATACCACAGTCAAGGTGTCTGGATCTATGAGTAATGTCCCAGGTTTATCATGATGGATTTTCATGGTAGATTTCCATTACACTATTTTAGATAGTGGTCTGCTACAGATTACAGATAACTTGAGTGGAACTGTAAATCCCCCGTGAATGGAGGACTAGTGCCCACGTGTGACCAGATCCTATTCAATTCTGTGTCTTTCCGGGACATTGGGGCACATTTACTTACCCGGTCCAGTCGCGAACCAGCGGAGCGTTCTCTGACACTGATTCGGGTTCTGCCGGGATTCACTAAGGTCGTGCGCCCGATGTCCACTAGGTGTCGCTGCTGTGCTGAAGTCCGCCGTATTTCACCTCCCCCTTGTCGCGGTGTATGTGAGTGCTATTTTTGCGTCACAAATATTTTTTTCAATTCCACGGTTTTTTCGAATCCGTCCAGGCCCCCCTGATTTATGTTGCGTGAAAGCCGATCACGTGTGCCAAAATCCCGGGGACAATTCGGCGCAAATCGAAAAAATTCTGGAAACCCGACGGAAAAAACGCAATTCGGACCCTTAGTAAATGTGCCCCAGTGTCCTGCACGGTGCCATTAAAGTGAATACACCACATGAACTCCGATGCTTCGCTCAAAGATGGTCTTTGTATATTGTGGATTGGGGATCAGTTACAATAGCTGGACAACACCTCTGCAGCCTCTAAATAATACTCAGGCGTCTTCCATGGTATACAAGACGCTGTCCTAGAGCAAGGACAATGCTCCAAGTGCATCCGCAGAAGTGAAATATGAAAGACCTATGGTATATGTTATCTGAATATTGTCATTTTTTTGTTTTTTGACCCACATATAAATCGAATCTATAAGAACCGCAGATCACCTATGTTACACATATTTACTGAACAGGTGGGGCCTGGGGATAAGGAGCTGCTAGATGAAGGTATATCAGAGGAGTAATGGTCGTCCTATGTATTTACAATCTCAGTCCAGGAATGTTGTCAGGAATGCGCCGAGTATCAGCATCTCCTACTTTACTGACTCTCAGATAACAACCGCTGATGGAATATACAGAGTTGTCCGGATTTTACCATTACAATCTCTTCTGTGGTCTCACGGACAGCGTACACATTGAGACGTAATGGCGCGCAGGTCAGGTGATGAGCGGGGGGTGATAGTGAGACTGCACTATTGTATACATCAGTGATGGCAAACCTTTTTGACACCAAGTGCCCAAACTACAACCAAAACCCATGTATTTTTTGCAAAGTGCCAATGCGACAATTTAAGCAGTAACTTATTAATACCTGCTCTTAAATTGTATAGGCACCTGAGGACACCAATACAGTAGAAAGGAGGAGAAGAAGTTTGGATTATCATTGTAGCTTCCTTCTGGGGTCCTGGACTTCCTGGGACTGCAAGAGGCCTGGAGTCCTGTCTGGCAAACTGTACCCTGGGGTGATGGCACGGATGCCCATATAGAGGGCTCTGAGTGCCACCTCTGGCACCCGTGCCATAGGTTCGCCACCACTGGTATAGACCATGGTAGGTTCATCACAAATGATCATCTTTATCTCACCCTAAAACTAATAAAAATACACATCTAAACTAATATAGACGACATGTAAACTAATACAGACCCCCTCAACATATACAGACCACATGTAATACGCCCTAAGCAAATGCAGACCACAATCCAGACCCCTAAACTAATGTCATTACATATATCAGCCCCAGTCAACTAATAAAGACCACACACACACACACTAGACCCCTAAACAAATACAAACCACACACCAGACCAGGTAAACTAATACAGACCATACACCAGAATGTATTATAAGCTGCTGGGCACCAATGAAAATCTCTTCCAGGCCCCAATTATCACGTATCATTAATAGTACTTATCTCCTAATACGTTGAAAAAAACGTATACCATTTCCCATCTATTACTGCACCCACCGCAAGACAATGGAAAACCACTTTGGGGCCAGGGCCACGGTAAAGAAAGCACATACTGAATTCATACCTGGTACCTTGTACATATGTTTTAAGGACACGTCGGGAGTTACAGACATATCCTCCTATATACTCATAGAGTGGAATATGTCACTATTGCCTCCTCCTCCCCCCAAATGCAGGGTGTTTCCTCAGTGATGTCAGTGTCATTTTATGGAAAGTGACGTCACTGGGGTTATCCCTCCTGTATATACACTCAGCAGAGGCCGGTGGATGCAGTACTGCTGCATCTATCCCCCTGTCCTGCTAGACTTCAGTGGCTTCCGCTGAACGTATATGTCACTCAGCAGGAGGCAGCAACATATATATCGGGAGATTTACTGGCGTATACGCTCAGCCTAAATGTGATATGGACCCAGCCTCTGGTTGCTCCTGTGTTGCACTTTTTTTTTTTTTTTGCACCGTTTTTGGACCTGTGTGTGCCTAAAAAGGTCTTGAGTGTCAAAGACAGTAGTGGATTATAAAATAGGCGGTTTGTGAGGACCTTCTCAGTGAAATCTTTTCCCATCTGTTCCTGCTTTCAATACACAAGTACACAAGAGCCATTCAGGACCTTTGAAGGTCCTACAATGGTCCTGAAACCACAGATTGAAAGCAGCAGAAGGGACACATCCTCCATTCCACAAGAAGCTGATTCTTGTACCAGATGTATGAAGTGACTCCACGTTATAATATTCATACAGCCAAGGGATCATGGCAGTCTTCATCCGCCCGGTCTAAGAACCTGATTTTTCCAGGGGAGTTCCCTTCTGTTGGTTTCCCATGTTCCGAGGAGGTCACTCATTGGATGAAGTGGGTCCTGTGTCCCTCTTAAACACCCCATTGGATGCAGCTTCTAGCTCCCTGGGGTTATTCCATATAATAATGGAAAATCTCTTTCACTTTTCTGTTTCTAAATTATTACAGGCCGCACACGAGGCCCCCTTAAAGGGGTTTTCCCACAGGATAGGGCCGAACTTGCTCATCAGTGGAGGCCTCAGCGCGCCACACGGTAATTTCCCTCAGCTCCATAAAGATGAATGGAGAAGAACTGTCATGCGCGGCTGTCTGCTCCATTCATCTCCCAGAGCGACGAGGGGTCCGACTGAGGTACCTGGGACCCCATCAGACCCCTCATTCTTGTGGTCTGTGATCATTGAGACCCCCACCGATCAGCAAGTTAGGCCCTATACTTCAATTAACTCACTGTAAACTGTGGCTGGCATTAGCGACGCACCTACTACTGGCACCTTACACTCTTAGGGCCAACTTTGGCAAGGGGTTATCTGTGTCTGACACTAAGGGGCGCATTTACTTACCTGTCCGGAGGAATTCCCGAAAGTGCATTGTCCAAAGATTCACTAAGGTCGTTCACTGTGCCGATATCCTGCATGTGTCACTTCCCGGCTCAGATCCGCCGGAGTTCACCTTCTTCTTCCCGGTGCATGTAAGTGCATTGGTTGCGACACAATTTTAATTTTAAATCCTGTGCTCAGTCTGAATCAGTCAGATCGTCTGATGGCCCACCCCCCGATTTTTGTCGCATGAAAGCCGGCGCCGATGCGGCAGCATCCGATCCCGTGCGACACAATCCTCTTCTAAATACCTGTCACAGCAGCAGAAATCCCGAAAAGTCGGGAAGTATGACGTAAATGTGATCCAGGGATCCTTAGTAAATAAGCCCCTAAACGGGCATCTGTAGGCAGTGTTATACTTTGGGATTCTGCAAAATGAAACAAAATTCTCTGCCCATCTAAAACAATGTAAATAAAAGTAACATTGTTACGAAATAAGCCATCGGTGATACATGTGGGGCCATATATCCGTGAAGATACAGTGGGGGAGGGGGCGGGGGTAAAGGATTTAGTCAGCCACCAATTGGGCACTTTCTCCCACTTATGGGAGAAGAGAGACCTATAAGTGACATCATAGGGAGAACCTCAACTATGAGAGACAAAAAGAGAAGACGAATCCGGAAAATCACATTGTCTGATTTTTTAATAATTTATTAGCCAATTATGGTGGGAAAAAAGTATTTGGTCAATAACAAAAGTTCATCTCAATACTTTGTTATTTTATTTCTTTGAGTTGAGCTCTTCCTCGGAGTGATCACATCACAGCTTGTCCTGCCTTCTGATCTTGATGATGTTTTTCCACTGATATGTATATAGATACAACATGTGAACCACGTCATTGTGCTATAGTGATACTGGTTTCCATTGAGGAACTTCTACAAACATTCCCTACACTTTCCTCAATAAGACAAACAAACAGGTTGCAGCATGCGGAAAATCCTCCTGAATGTTACATTCACTGTCACTCTTGGAGTTTTTTGGGGCAACAGTGATGAAACCTCCTTCTACCATGTTTATCCTTCATTTGCAGTTAAAGGGAACCTACCACCACAAATCTACCTATAAAGGTAGATCGGGTGGTAGGTGGATCAATGGGACGTGAGGATAGCGCTTTTAAGGGCTAATCCTCACGTCCCCGCACTCACGTCCCCGTCCCCGCACGGTCACTGCTCCGAAGCCGGGGCTGCACAGGCGCGGGCCTGCTGTTCTGCGCATGCGCAGACTGCAGGATCGTCGGATGAGGGCGCGCAGCTACGAGCAGCTGCGCGCCGAAGATGGTGAGTAGGAGGAGAAAAGAGGCTACCGGGGCGTGGAGTAGCCGCGCCATGTAACCTCAGATGCGGCTACTCCACGCCCCAGTAGCCGCATAATAAAAGTTTAATAAAAGTTAGTTTAAAAGTGTGGGGACGTGAGGATTAGCCCTTAAAAGGGCTATCCTCATGTCCCATTGATCCACCTACCACCCGATCTACCTTTATAGGTAGATTTGTGGTGGTAGGTTCCCTTTAAAGGAATCCACCATCACAATCCATCATGATAAACCAGGGACATTACTCGTAGATCCAGGCACCGGGACTGTGGTCATCTTCTTATATTTATTATCCATGGCCTCCTTCCTTCTAAAATCAACTTTTAGAATTATGCTAATGAGTCATACGAGCTCTGGGGGGCCTTATCAGAGCCCCTCCTTGCTGTAGCTTCACAGGCTGTTACACTTCCTCCCACTGTGTGAGATTACAGCAGGCATAGGGAGTGGGAATGTCTTAAGGAGACTGGTGGGAGAGTGTTAGTTTAACAGCCTGGGAAGACATAGCATGGAGGGGATGTGGTAACACCCTACAGAGACCTTCTGGCTCATTAGCATCATTTTAAGAGAATGGTATGGTATCCTGGTTTCTGGATCTATGAGTAAGGCCGCACAGTAACGCACAGGGGGCGCAAGTGTCCCTGGTTTATCATGATGGATTTGAATGTTAGATTCCCATTACACTATTTTAGATAGTTGTCTGCTGTGCTAGCTGTCTCCTATAAACACATGCACACTCAGCTTTACTGAGGGAGATGCAGTGAAATCGGTAGCTGCCTGGTTATTATTATACCTCCAGATGCCCAACCCACCAAATATGGCAGGTCACGCAGATACTTATCTGACATATATGGCTACGTTTATTGCAGATTTAATTGCTGAAGTTTTATTAATCTGAATAAAACTGGTTTGGAAGCTGCAGAAAATGTTTACCTGTGAATAGGGGGATACAATCTGATCAGAGAATGGGGGTCCCGTTCCCACTAATTGACGGATCGTAAGGTCAAGCAAGCATCCTCCCTCTATGACTATGCTGATTAGATTGCAATCCCCTTTAAAGAAAATCCCATGTAGGTTCTTATTCAGTGACAGCAAGCAGATCTCCTGAAAAGTACACAGACTAAATGTATATTTGCTTCCTCATCTCTGAGCAGTGACGATGACAAGTCACCGAAATAAATGCAAATTTGTAATAATAGACGACATCATTTCCAGTGGAAGCTGTGGTGAAGAAAGCTGTTACTGGCACTGAAAGAAATTTGCATCAGTGCACAACACTTCTCATTCACTTCTCATTCACTTCTCATTCACTTCTCATTATGGATTGTTTTTAACTAGTTAGTAGCTTTTATGTTATTATGAACACAGTTGTCCTATAGGGTGCAGTATTTGGTGCAGAGTGTAG
This sequence comes from Engystomops pustulosus, assembly GCF_040894005.1. Taxonomy (NCBI): domain Eukaryota; kingdom Metazoa; phylum Chordata; class Amphibia; order Anura; family Leptodactylidae; genus Engystomops; species Engystomops pustulosus. The sequence continues at coordinate 30,672,133 of NC_092417.1, forward strand.
GTCACCCTATGCCAGCCTGTAGTCTGGTGCTGACCCAATATGCACTCAAAGACATGTATCCCTAATTGACCACCATAACCACGTGACCACTGACACTTCTGCCAAAACTGGTAGTGTCAACAAAGTGACTAGAGTTCATATAATGGAAACAGGGACACAAAGCAAAGTAGGTCCATTTTATCTTTCCCCCCCATTCCCTTTCAACTGGAAGGACCTTGGGAAAGCTGGGTGCTCCTGGCTGCCGTTCATAAACACAGTACATGGAGCTTCCTGATCTTTCCAGACAGGACTAATCAACCTGAGCTTATGACTCATACACAGCAGCTGGGGGATGATGCAGCGATTGATTAATTCTGCCTGTCAGGGACAACACAGTGAATGCAGCGTTCTCTGAAGCAGTGCATAATTAGGGTGAGGAGAAGCGCCCGGGCAACCACTGGAGAGACAGAGTATAATTTGTATAATCTTATAATCAATTTTTTGCAGAGAACGCTTACTTAAAGTACAAGCCAAGATCAGTCCCTGCATCATACTAAGCCCCATACTAAGTGGTAGATTTCCTTTAATCCTATTTATATGTTGGGTAGGAGGTAGGAGAAACTGTAAGGTAGGAGAAACTGGACGAGTACTTTTTTCTGATACTGCCTTTTATAGCGAAGCTGTCACTAGGAATGTAATTTTTAGCTGGTGACAGGTTCCAATAGCCTATGCTATGCTGATTATAAAAATGCCTTTGTCTGTATTCTGAATCATTTCAGTACTTTATAATAGTTTATTTCACATTACCTTGTTTAGTGGCGTGTGATGAGTCTCGGGGAAAGGGAGCAGCTGCAGCCTGTGTGTGCCTGTGTCTCAGTCTCCTCATGCATTCTTCATCCCCTCCACAGCTGGATGAGTGTGGAGGAGAAGGGACTGACATAGGCTGCAGCTGCATAATGCACAAACTTTCCAGCCTAGGAGAGAGCCCCATCAGCCCTCTTACTCCAATTCGCCATGTATGTCTCTATTAGTGATGTCTCATTCCGGAACGAGCCGGCTATAAGAGTTCATGAACGACGGGAGCCGGCTCCCCTCAGTGAGCCGATGCCTCACTTAACCCCGTACTGTACTCCTCAGCCCGCCACCAGAATTTTAAAAGTGGACAACCCCTTTAATAGAGATGCTGGTTTTGTTTGCCTTGCTGAAGAGAATTCCTGAGGAAGGGGGGAATGAGGGAGCTGAGCCGAGTTACACAGTGACCTGTTGAAGAGAAAACACGACCCTTGTGACCAGGTGAGCGTCTTAGGGAGGAGCCAGCAACTTTTATCTATGGATTTTTATTGAAAAAGAAATCATGGGGCACGGTATGAAGACTTCTATGGGAAACTGTGATTAAGTTTAATGGGGAAAACCTGATGACAGGTTCCCTTTAAGCTTTGCAGCTTTCAACCTTTGCACGGCATAGTTGCATAGAGTCATCGTAGTCATCTACAGACTTAACCACCTCCTACATAATGACTCTAGTTAGTCACTTGTGATATAGTAGAATATTCTGGCAGCCTTTCTACACCAGCTTGTATGTCGGCATTATGTTTGTGTATCTTCCCACAATCCTCCTCCGTTATATTCTCTAAGCAACAACAAAGATTAGAATTCAGAATTTTGATGTGTCCTGCCATAAACCTCCGAAAAATAGTATTTTCGATTTTGTAATTTTATGCAAGGTTTTATGTAACTTTATGATTTTTATGGATACATCCAAGGTATGTAAAATGTATATTTTACATATACATTTCCTTGTTTTAGCAAATGTCCACATTTTCTTAAATATCAGTAGGGGCTGTTGTAGGTCCACAGGTAAGTACCCTCATGGGTGCTATAGAGTGGGCTGGGGGATGACATTAAGAAATAATGTGGGGGCAACAAGAATTGGGCAAAAGTTTTTGGACTGTGTCAAGTTGTGGAGGATTTGGACTGTGGAGGTGTCAAGTTATCTTTTTGTGGTGGCCCTAAAGTGGATTTTCATTTGGCTAAAATTACATATGAAGGGACCATATAGCGGACCACTGAATTAAAAAAATAGTTACTCACTACTTAATGCTCTCCCAACACTCTGGTACCACTTGTCCCACTTTTTTCATATCCTCTGACCACAGTAGTGATGTGTCGTTTGCAAACGAGCTGGCTCTAAGAGCTGGCTTTTGTAGATGAACAATGTGAGCCGGCTCACCTCAGTGAGCTGATGGCTCACTTAACCCCGCCCCTAACTGGCTCAACATGCCCCCTTTGACCCGATACAATCGGGTTAAAAGTGGAGTGGTGTGGGGTGATTGACTGGTCTGTGGCTCCCTATTATATATTTAATAGGGAGCCGTTCAGGAGCCAGAAGAGCCGGCTCTTCATAGTGAGCGAAGCCTAATTAGCCAGATCACTAAGAAGAGCCGGAATTCCCATCACTAGACGACAGGAAGTCCTAGAAGAGGCCAGGCAGCCAATCAGTGACTGTGCAATGCTCTCCGCTTACTAAACCTTTTTTGTATTTTCATTGCAAAGTTACAAACTTGTCCTGGGCTTGACAAATAATTTTTTGTAATTTATTTATCCATTCTTTTACATTATTATGGGAAGTGACCATCTTAACTTCTTCTGTTACGGTAACTGCATTACAGCTACCACATGGACTATGGGAACCTGTAGTCTGAGATGACTCACTCATTTCTATGGGAGAAAGTTGTGGGCATGCTCTGTGACCTGTGCAGAGGTCATAGTGGAGGCGGTGAGATGTGATCAGACTAATACCAGTCTTAGTCTGGGCGACTTCTGTTCCTTTTTTTCATATGGAATATATAAACACAGAAAATATAAAAATAAAACTCTCTAAAATTGTCTAAAAATACACAAAACTCAATGAATACATTGGCCTGTTCTCTGACAGCGCATTCCTTTTGAGGAATATTACCACATCCGGAATCTTTGATGGTTTGAAGAACCTGTTTGGTCCAGATCCATCATCCCCTGGGTGTGGTTGACAAGCGGCTTATTAAATGAAGAGCTAATTAACGGTTAAATAAAGGTTATCTGGGTGGATTGTTATGTTAAGATGTCTTCAAGGATGCTCCAAAGTGTTAAGCTGGGATGTTCTTAAAAGTGGCACCAACCTGCCCTCCTGCCTTTATAATGGAGTTAGGGAATATGTATGAGTTCTGATTGGCTTTGCCAGGTTGGTTAAATAATCTTTGGCTGCTCCTAGAATGAACCCAAAAGTTTAAAGGGGTCTTCCTACAAAACAAGCCTTATCCACAGGGTAGATAGTGTCTCTCCTTCAACAATTGGATCCAATAATTAAATTGTCATAAGAAAGATATAATAAACCATAAGATTACAATCAGGTAATAGCCATATATGCAATAAGGTAAAAAAAAAAAACATAGATAAGGCGGAGTTAATAATTAATAAGAGGGTAACTTAATAATGTATTCACCCTGTATGGAGTCTCAATAATATAGATTTGTAGGGATTGTGTGTATCAATACAGGTGTATGGGATATGAGCCCTGAATAGGCGCAGGACTCAGGGACCTTTTTCTATATAGGGTGAACCGTAATTGGGTGCCCTGGTACTGATTTTGCAATAGGACCCAACAGACCCAAGTTATGCCTCAGCGTTAAAGGGTGTGTCTTACTCAAACGCAAAAGAAATATATCTGACCACATTTTTTCTAGCACTAATGACTCAGTAACGACTACTTAATGGGGTTGGCACTCTTTTACGCGAGTTCTCCATGTGCCTTTATGGCATTAATAATAAATCCTGAATGCTCATCAAGTGATTCAGCATTCCTGCTATTTAGTTTAGTGCTGTCTGCAAACTCTCCATGGATCCTTGTTTACATGTCTGTGCACTGATGAATAGGAGGAGCTGCAACAGCAGAGTTATGACTCATCCTGCTTTCCCCTCTCCCTGTGTCTGTCAGTGAGAGAAAGAGGCACAGTGGCTGACGCAATTAGGATGGATTGAAGGAAACAGGAACCTGTGTATATATGCAGAGGGCATTATGCAGAGACATGTGTAATGGAAGAGATTTATTGAAGAGTTTCCAACCCCTTTAAGCTCCTACTTGGCAGTTTTCATGTGCTAGGACCTGGGAGGTCAGCATTATAGCTAATGACTCCCTGCAGAGGTCAATCGCATTGGCAGTTTAACTCGCATAATAAGGGGGAATTTAGAATCATATAGGGCGGCACGGTGGCCGAGTGGGTAGCATTTCTGCCTTGCAGCGCTGGGGTCCTGGGTTCTAATCCCACCCAGGTCAACATCTGCAAAGTTTGTGCTTGTGTGGGTTTCCTCCGGGTCCTCCAGTTTCCTCCCACACTCCAAAAACATACTGGTAGGCTGATTAGATTGTGAGCTCCATGGGGACTGGGACCAATTTGCCATGCTTTGTGCAGCGCTGCGTAATCTGTAGGTGCTATATAAATAAAGAATTATTATTATTTATTATAAGAATTGTTCAAATACTACCAAAATTTCCTATGCCCGGTTGTGTTAAAATCCTGAACCTGGAGTCTTTTGTGGAGGTGTTATGTATTAGAGGAGAATTCCGGATAATTGCTATGACTCCAAGGAGGAATGTTTTCCTCAAAAGTAACTTTCACACTCTTTTAGTTGAGAAGACGTCTTAGAAAATGCAATAGTAATGGTAACAGTAACCCAAGACAGGATTTTCACGTCTTTACTATGTGTCACCCCGGATAAGTGTGAAGGCTGATGTGATACGGAGGAGAGGAGGGAACTCGTCTCACACTAGATCTTTCGATAATTGGGCTACTTAACACAAGCTGAATTAATAACCAGATCAGAGCCGGCATTCCCGCGGAAGTCACGCAACCCTTCGCTCTCCAGACCGTGACCTCCTTCTACTACGAGAACCCGGCAATTAAAGCAAGTCGTGCGCCAGACAACACCGTTCCAGGCAGATTTTTTTTATTTTTTTTTTATAACATAATTCGAACCATCAGGCCATGAAGAACAAATGTGAGGAATCCAATATTTGTGATTGTAACGCTGAAGGAATAATGACACTGAGAAGATACTTAGGGAGTCAATGAAGTGCGCAGAGGAAATGAGCAGCAGCTTCATTAGTGTTCGGGGTTTGTAGGACTATCCCTAATGCGCTCCTGTTGTGGGATGCTGTTCCCATAATGTGCTCACGTGGATTGTCTGAGTGTGGAAATCGTCTGAAGTCATTGGGGGGTTCTTTACAGTAAAGGCGGTGATGCTGTGACAAGTTCTTAGTCAAAATAGAGGCAAAGAAATTCACTGGGAGAACTAAATGATCAGAACTAATGACGTCTGCGGTTATGGGGCTGGAAATATTTTTCAGCGATGTACCATATATACTCAAGTATAAGCCTAGTTTTTCAGCACACAAAAAATGTGCTCAAAACCCAAACTCGGCTTATACTCGAGTAAAATATCAAAACTCACCTTTCTGGCTTCCCCCGCTGCTGGCTATATACTGGGGCAGGGGGCTGGCTATATACTGGGGGATATGGGCTGTCAGGCTATATACTGGGGGGCAGGTGCTGACTATATACTATGGGCCAGGGTCCGGCAGGCTACATAATGGGGAGGCTGTGACCAATGCATTTCCCACCCTCGGCTTATACTCGAGTCAATAGGTTTTCCCAGGTTTTGTGGTAAAATTAGGGGCCTCAGCTTATACTTGGGTCGGCTTATACTCAAGTATATAGGGATAAAGATGAAAAAGATTATTACCAAGATCTGAGCGAGATTGGATGCGAATGCGGATCAGTCATAACAGTGAAATACTCCGACCACCCTTGATTTAACCCCTTATATTCTACAGTCATCTTATGACAATGGCATTTAAGAGGTTTAAGCAGAGGGCAGGAGCGCTTCCCTCTTAGCTCATCCCATAACAGGAGTGCAGTGTATTATACAAGCAATCATATCACATTTCTTAGTATAATAATCTCATAATGGTTTTAAAAAGATAAAGAATGAAAATTAACCCCTCAAATTTTCTTTAATCTCTAAAACCTGACCCTATAGCCTATCCTTCTTACATTATTTTTTAGGCAGACCCTGCTGGTGTCTTATTCATTTTTAATGGCCTACAAGGAGCTGAGATATCTTATATTTTCTCTTGGCTCATTATGTTGTGATTTTATGATTTATTATTTTCATTAATTTATTGGTTTTAAATGGAACCTGTCACTAGGGACCTCATTTTCACTAAAGACATGTTGTAGAAGCCCCTCACACCTGGAGTAGAAATATGCCTTTCTGCTTTCTCTAAGCATTTGCATTACAATATAATTGTGTGTTATAACTTACCTTGTAGCCTGTCAGAATCCTCTGTGTAGTCCCAGGAGTTGGGTTTTGGTTTAGATACATTTAAAAAAACATGTGATTTGTCTGTGCTGCAGACTCCTCAGCTCTCAGCTCTTCCTCCTTCTCCTTCACAGAGCTCACAGCCTGGTGAGCTATTATCTATTTATACACACAAAGAATTGCACCATTGAAAACTATAAAACAGTGACAATTGAGATTTTTGTGCAGGGTGTCATAGAAGTAACTAGTTGTCATTGTGAAACACAGAAAATCAGCCACTGCCAGTCTTCGGGCTGCCAAAGATTGTACACTATGCAGAATGCTGCTTAAAAGCAATATTTAGTGATATTGAGAGGAGTTCTGCTCTTTGTACAGTTCTTATGTATTGGAAGGGTCATGTAAATTTAGATAAGGCAGTTCTCGGGTTACGTACAAGATGGGTTCTGTAGGTTTGTTCTTAAGTTGAATTAGTATGTAAGTCGGAACTGTATATTTTATAATTGTAACCCAGGAAAAATCTTTTTTGGTCTCTGTGACCAAAAATGTTGGATTGTCATAAGAACCAGGATTAATAATAAATCTTCATTACAGACGCCTGTGATAACTGTTACAGCTGATTATTGTAGCCTAGGTCTAAAGTACAGTAATTACTAACATCCAGAGGTCCGTTTGTAACTAGGGGTCGTCTGTAAGTCAGGTGTTCTTAAGTAGGGGACCGCTTGTATCCTTCTTCTAGCAATTAGTTGTAATCTGTGGGGAAACTGGTAGTAAGTGTTGAATTTACCTGCAGCACCTCCACTGGAGTAATGAAGGTGTAATGTAAGTGCAGCATCTCGACTTCAGCAATGAAATTTTATGTATCTTGAGCACTTCCACTGGAGAAATGAAAGTCTAATTAACTTGCAGCATCTACACTGGAAAAAAAAAAACTTTAACAACAGTACAGGTGATAAATGTAATATACTTTATTCGAGAAATCTGTGGCCTTCTTTTTGTGTATTTAAAGTACACCTGTCATCAGGTCTGTGTCACTTGTCCTGTCACCTCTACCTGTTGGAGCAGCTCACAAGGATCCATCCGAGCCTTTATCTAGTTATTTCATACATTATTCATTGTAAAATCATCTATTCTTTATTATGTAAATGAGGCTGGTCACATGGTCAGAGGCAGTGATGTCACCCCTGTTATCCCTCCCCTCTCCTCCCCCTGCTCATGTCTGTGTGTAATGTATAGTAAAGCATTGCTGGTGTCTGTGCCTTATCTGCTGACATGCTGCATCCTCCTAATACACATGTGTGAGACACAGACATCAGCTACACAAGTACCTGACATGTTCTGCTATAACATGGCTGCCTGGAGCTGTTGTATCTCTCCTATACACACACAGGCTGTCGGGGGCGCCAGCACAAGGGAAGCACATGGAGGAGCCATTACGCCATTATACAGGCTGTCAGTCATGCACTGGGGGGTGTGGCTGTGCCTCCCACTCATGAATAAGCAGGACAGCTCGAATATGCTAATGACTCATTGGACATCTCAAAGGTCATTTCCATACAGCTTTAGGACCTCATTGCTTAAGTTTACAGGCATGTAGAGGGACAATGAAGGGATAGAGGCAATGCTCTCTAATAGCAGTTTATGAAAATATATTTAGTTTAGGGGGTTAATTTGCCTGACGGGTTCTCTTTAAGCAGTGTGTATAAATCAGCTTTGTGTTCTGTTCTCCACTGACAGCTGAGAGATAAAGGAATCTGATAAAGTATGTAATGACTTAAATCCTTACAGACAGATGATCTAATCTCATAAAAGAGATACCGTATATACTCGTTTATAAGCCAAGTTTTTCAGCACAAAAAATGTGCTGAAAAAACTCCCCTCGGCTTATACACGAGTCAAGTAAAAAATAAAAAACTTAATACTCACCCTCCGGTGTCCGGATCGTTGGCGCGGGTCCCGATGTTCAGCGCGAGGCTCCCGATCTTCGGCGCGGGTCCCGGCGGCTCTTCTTCTTCTTTCTTCTCTGTTCTACCGCCGGCAGAGTCGCGTCCATGCGATCTGCGGCGGGTGCACACTATGTTGCGGCGGTGTCGCCGCTGATGACGTAATCAGCGGCGACACCGCCGTATCATAGTGTGCGCCCGCCGCAGATCGCATGGAAGTGACTCTGCCGGCGAGAGAGCAGAGACAAAAGAAGAGAGAAGAGGAGACGCCGGGAGCCTCGCGTTGAACATCGGGACCCGCGCCAACGATCCGGACACCGTAGGGTGAGTATTAAGTTTTTTATTTTTTTTGGCAGGGGGCTGCCTGTATACTACATTGGGGGGGGGGGGCTGCCTGGCTGTATACTATATTGGGGGGGTGGCTGCCTGTCTGTATAGTACATTGGGGGGGCTGCCTGGCGTATACTACATTGGGGGGCTGCCTGGCTGTATACTACATTGGGGGGGCTGCCTGGCTGTATACTACATTGGGGGGGCTGCCTGGCTGTATACTACATTGGGGGGGGGGCTGGCTGTATGCTACATGGGGCTGGCTGGCTGTATGCTACATGGGGCTGGCTGTATACTACAAGGGGGGGGGGGTGGCTGTATACTACACCCACAGCTTATACTCGAGTCAATAGGTTTTCCCAGTTTTTGGTGGTAAAATTAGGGGTCTCGGCTTATACTCGGGTCGGCTTATACTCGAGTATATACGGTACGTCAAGGTAAGTGATCTCTAGGTAAAGAACAAGGTGATCTTTAGCCTCCTTTCCTTATCTATGTGCTGTATATGGTACTTTATATACACTGCTCACTGCAGGAGAAAGAAGGACCAAAAAACAGACACAGAGAGGCTGTTTTCCTTAAGTTTAGCTTTGCTTTCAACATTACATATTGTCTATTCAAATAAAAAATACAAAATAAATTCACTCAAGACTTTCCTTTTATTCACGCCACATACAGGATTTTACAGTCAAGAATATCACCTATATCAATGTCAGATCAATAAATACATCCTATATTCTCATCCCTCGCTATAAGTAGCAATGATGATAAAAATGTAATAACAGCTTCTCCAAAAATGGCTCAGATTTTGGCAAAGATTTGACACTTTCTGAGGTGTTGATTAATACAGCAGGAGTCAAAAGCATCCTGGGGAATATTCCATATCTACATGAACCCGTTTATAAAGTGTTCACCCGGATGCCATCTTTCTTTGCTAAAAATATGTTTTTGTAATTTTTTTTTTTTTTTTTTGGGGGGGGGGGGTCATTTTGATTAAATTAGTATCAGGTCCCAGAGTGCCCTGTGTTAATGGACTGGTAGTTCAAAACCTCAACATATCTTGTTTAATCCCTGAGCTGAGGGGTTTTGCTGAAAAAACTATTATAAAATTTGCATAATGAAGCTCTGTTGCTTCTGTGCCTGGGCTCTGGGCTTTTTCTTTTACATTAAAGTGAACCTACCACCACGATTCTACCTATAAAGGTAGAAGGGGTGGTAGGTGGATGAATGGGACGTGAGTATAGCCCTTTTTAGAGCTAATCCTCACATCCCGGCTATCTTTTAGAAAACTTTATTAGGCTAATGTGTAAATTTTGTTAAGTGGCTACTGGGGCGTGGAGTAGCCGCACATGAGGCTACACGTCGCGGCTACTCCACTCCCCAGTAGCCTCTTTTCTCCTCCTACCCTAACATCTTTGTCGTGCAGCTCCTCATAGCTGTGCCCCCTTGTCCAAAAGGCCGGTGTTCTGTGCACGCGCAGGACTCCGGCTTTTCGGACAAGGGCGCGCAGATACGAGGAGCTGCGCGCCGAAGATGTAGGGTTAGGACGAGAAAAGAGGCTACTGGGGTGTGGACACGGAGCTGGGACAACCCCATCCAGTGCGGGACCTTGAAGGAATATCCGGGACAACTCCCAGCTGCCCGTGACAGCGGGACAGAGTTGAACAAAACTGGACTGTTTCACCAAATCTGGGACGGTTGGGAGCTATGCTTTATTTTACATTAACAAGCTCCTGAGTCCCGGGAGGGAGGATGGTTGCAGCCTGTGTGTTCCTGATTCAGCCTCCTCTCCTTCACACTCATGCATCTCACTCCCCCCTCCCCTCTTCCTGCCATGTGCATTGAGCAGGCAGGGGAGGGAGGGTAATCTGAATGCATGAGAAGACACAGGCTGCAGCTGACCTCCTTTGGGACTCACACCATGCTGCTGGAAGTAGTATTTATGCAAAATAAAGATTTATAAAGTACTGAAATGATTCAGAATGCTGATAAATAGTTAAGTTGGCGGCAACAACGGGAACCGGCTCCCTGAAGGGAGTCGACAGTTTACTTAACCCCACCCCTAAGTGGCTCACCACGCCCCCTTTAACCCAATAAAATTATGGTAAAAGTAGAGTGAAGGAGGTGACTGCTTGGACTGAGGCTCCCTATTATATATTTAGTAGGGAGTCGTTCAGGAACCAGAACAGCCGGCTCTGCTTAGTGACCGGAGCTTAATGATCCAGCTCACTAAGAAGAGGCGGACTTCCCATCACTAATGACAAAGGCATTTTTTAAATCAGCACTCTAAAAGTGACATTCCTGATGACAGGTTCCCTTTAATGTTGTTTGCTCTTTTATGGTAATACATTGTAATCCTATTTAAAAAAAAACATGTTGAAAACCTTCTACAATAGAAATCACAGATCCGCAGATTTTTGCTGTGGAACGTTGGTTACATTCTCACATCTCCTGCGCCTCTAAAACATCTCCAAAATATGCCCTTATCTCCGTCTAGACACATCCAAACCTCTCATTGTGGCCCTGATTCATTATCACCTGGGGCAGCCAGGCTAATCTATCTGTGCACCCATTGTCCATTGTGTTCGCACAATGTGGAGCAGAGCAGTGCATTAATCACGCCACAAGTGCCAGATCAAAAAGTTGAAGAATTGTTTGCAAAAAAAAATCTTTATTTTTACATTTCTGCTCGAATTTCGGAACATTTCACTTTCAGAGAGCCAGTGTGGTCAGAAAGACGAGCCAAAGGTATCAGACGCAACTTTGCCAAAATGTTGCAAAACTTGTCAAAACCCGCGCCAGTGGCGTGTTGTAGACACTAGAGGATGGTGGAAGGAGAGGGCTATTGTCTTGTATAGACTTAAAGGTGCTACAAATTTATGCTTGATACATTTGATACAAAATACTGGAATGTACAGGACTCCAATAAAGCTAAAGCTGCCCCTCATGATAAGTCCTACCCCCCCACAAGTGAGGGAATATGGTTTGTCACAGACGTCGGCCACGCCTGGGCTCCCTTACTGTTTTGCTTTTTGTTCTTTATGTTTTCGGAGAAGTGATCCTACTATCGCTTCTAAGGAAAACCACAGATTGTCTGTACACAACGTATTTCCCCCAGATATGTCTGTGCGGGAATAAGATCATGTCACACAGACCTGCGCTGGATCACTAGGATCCTTCTTTATAACACATATGGACACTGATCATAAAAGAGTGGGGTGAAGCAGGAGGAGCTGGATGAACACTTTCCCTGGGGTGCAGTGAGGTAGTGATGTAGTGGAAGGAGCCACAGTCTGAAAAAAGTTAGAAAACGTTCCTGATACAAGCAATGTAAAAGATGTAAAATATCTGAGATACCAAAAATCCTTTAAGTTACAGCAGTCAACGCTTCATGACAGCTGCAGTAACCTGATATGAGCTTCACTGTGGGAACATAGAGGGGGATTTTGTCAGCGCGTCTACGTTTCTGCAAGAAATTGTAATTATATTTGCAGCTACGCCACCTCTACGCCATGTGGGCATGGGAGCACGCCTGCCAGTGATGTGGGTGGGCTCCGGGCATCCCTGCCCCGTGCATGTGTAATTCCACAAAACCTGCCCGCCTGGTGTAGTTTAGCCCGACAGATACATCAAGAGTCCTGTGACCTCTAGTGGGCGTGACCTCTACTATACGCAGGTGCACGAGTATAAAATGTAGAGTGTGTGTAGTGTGTAGAGTGTGTGTAATGTGTAGAGTGTGTGTAGTGTGTAGAGTGTGTGTAATGTGTAGTGTGTGTGTAATGTGTAGGGTGTGTGTAATGTGTAGGGTGTGTGTAATGTGTAGTGTGTGTGTAATGTGTAGAGTGTGTGTAGTGTGTGTGTAACGTGTAGAGTGTGTGTAATGTGTAGTGTGTGTGTAATGTGTAGAGTGTGTGTAATGTGTAGTGTGTGTGTAATGTGTAGAGTGTGTGTAATGTGTAGTGTGTGTGTAATGTGTAGAGTGTGTGTAATGTGTAGGGTGTGTGTAATGTGTAGAGTGTGTGTAATGTGTAGAGTGTGTGTAATGTGTAGGGTCTGTGTAATGTGTAGGGTGTGTGTAATGTGTAGGGTCTGTGTAATGTGTAGGGTCTGTGTAATGTGTAGGGTCTGTGTAATGTGTAGGGTGTGTGTAATGTGTAGGGTGTGTGTAATGTGTAGGGTGTGTGTAATGTGTAGAGTGTGTGTAATGTGTAGGGTGTGTGTAATGTGTAGGGTGTGTGTAATGTGTAGGGTGTGTGTAATGTGTAGGGTGTGTGTAATGTGTAGGGTGTGTGTAATGTGTAGGGTGTGTGTAATGTGTAGGGTGTGTGTAATGTGTAGGGTGTGTGTAATGTGTAGGGTGTGTGTAATGTGTAGGGTGTGTGTAATGTGTAGGGTCTGTGTAATGTGTAGTGTGTGTGTAATGTGTAGAGTGTGTGTAGTGTGTGTGTAACGTGTAGAGTGTGTGTAATGTGTAGTGTGTGTGTAATGTGTAGAGTGTGTGTAATGTGTAGTGTGTGTGTAATGTGTAGAGTGTGTGTAATGTGTAGTGTGTGTGTAATGTGTAGAGTGTGTGTAATGTGTAGGGTGTGTGTAATGTGTAGAGTGTGTGTAATGTGTAGAGTGTGTGTAATGTGTAGGGTCTGTGTAATGTGTAGGGTGTGTGTAATGTGTAGGGTGTGTGTAATGTGTAGGGTCTGTGTAATGTGTAGGGTCTGTGTAATGTGTAGGGTCTGTGTAATGTGTAGGGTGTGTGTAATGTGTAGGGTGTGTGTAATGTGTAGGGTGTGTGTAATGTGTAGAGTGTGTGTAATGTGTAGAGTGTGTGTAATGTGTAGGGTGTGTGTAATGTGTAGGGTGTGTGTAATGTGTAGGGTGTGTGTAATGTGTAGGGTGTGTGTAATGTGTAGGGTGTGTGTAATGTGTAGGGTGTGTGTAATGTGTAGGGTGTGTGTAATGTGTAGGGTCTGTGTAATGTGTAGGGCAGTGATGGCGAACCTTTTAGAGACCGAGTGCCCAAACTACAACCAAGACCCACTTATTTATCGAAAAGTGCCAACACAGAAATTTTATTTGTGATTTATTCTCCCTTCTCTGTCACAGCTTTCATTGATACCAGCCCCTGAGGACACCAGTAAAGTAACAAATAGAAGAAATTTGGATGATCGTTGTAGCTTCCCTCCAGGGTCCCATAAAAAGGAAGAATTGTCGGGGCCGGAGCAGGAGCTACAATGATAATCCAGATCTGTCCACACCTTCCCACTCCTCCAGTAGTCCCAGGTAACACTGTCGCTTTATAATAGCTTTGTACACAGCAAGTCCTTAGCGGTCTGGGACTGCAGGAAGATACCTGGTTTCCTCTCTGGTGATGGCCTGAGTGCCCACAGGAAGGGCTCTGAGTGCCACCTCTGGCACCAGTGCCATAGGTTAGCCATCACTGCACTAAGAATTAACTACAAAGGGTTCAGTCTTTGTCTCATCAGACCAGAGAATCTTATTTCTCATAGTCCGGGAGTCCTTCATGTGTTTTGCACACTGTATGCAGCTTTAATAAGTCTTGCACTGAGGAGAGGCTTCCATCGGCAGACTCTGTTATAAAGCTTTGACTGGTGGAGGCTAAAGTGATAAGTGACTTTGTGGAGCTTTCTCCCATCTCCTTACTGCATATCTTCCCCCGCAATTGCTTAGTTTGGCCGGATGGTCAGGTTGAGGAAGATTTGTGGTTGTTCCAAACTTCTTCCATTTAAGGATTATAGAGGCCACTGTGCTCTTAGGAACCTTGAGTGCTGCAGAAATTCTTTTGTAACATTGGCCAGATCTGTGCCTTGCATCAATTCTGTCTCTGACATTGGGCAGTTCCTTAGATCTCATGATTCTGACATGTACTGTGAGTTATGAGGTCTTATATAAACAGGTGTTTACCTTTTCTAATAAAGTCCAATCAGTTTACTTAAACACAGTTGGACTCTAATGAAGGAGTAGAACCACATCAAGGAGGATCAGAAGGAAATGGACAGCGTATGAGTTAAATATGAGTGTCATAGCAAAGGTTCTGAATACTTATGACCAGATGATATTTAAGTTTTTCTTGCTTAATAAATTAGCATAATATCTACATTTCTGTAGGGTACATTAATGAGCAAAAAATAATACTTTCTTGATGTTATGAATTGACTGCAATGAAACAAAGAGCGGAAATTTTAAAGGGGGTCTAAATACCTTTAGTACCCACTGTATGTAATGTGTATGTGTGCAATTTGTGTGCAGTGGGTATGTTAGTAATGTATATGTATAATGAGTGTGTATATGTATATATATATATATATGTATATATATATATATATATATATGTGTGTGTGTGTGTGCAATGGGTATAAGTAATGTTCAGGTGTGTAACCTACATACAATTGTGTTGTGGGTATGTGAGTGTGATGTATATACAGTATGTGCAATGTGTATGTAATGTGCATACATGTGTGTGGTGGGTATGTGTAATATTCATGTGTGTAGTGGGTATGTGTGAGTAATGTATATGTATGCAATGTGCATATTTGTATAGTATAAATATATATATAATATATATAGTTTGTAATGAGTCTATAAAGTGTATACATTTGTGTAGTGGATATGTGTAAGGAACATACATGTGTGTAATGTGCATAAATTTGTGTAGTGGGTATGTGTAATGTACATGTGTGTAATGTGCATATATGTGTGTAGTGGGTAGGTGTGTAATGTATTTATGTGCAATGTATATAATGTACAAAATTCAACTTGACAGCTTATGGTTTAAGTGTAAAAATGTTTAAGCCAAATTGCAGAAATAAACAGTGCAGATGAAAATAGTAAACTTCGTAATATACTTGTACATTATTAAAGGAAAATATGTATTTGTCCTGTTTTACACTCCTGGCCTTAGCAGTGTGTATAATCAGCTTTCCTCCTGTACCCCACTGACAGCTGATAGATAAGGGGAGGTTTCTAATGTCTCCTTACACTCACAACTCCTTACAGACAGTCACTGAATGGTCTAATCTCCTTACAGAGCTGAATAATCAAGTGAAATATTATTTAGGTATGTAAGGAGTTAAAGGGAAGTTCCCATTTCAGGAAATAAATGTTATTGTTTGAATAATGAAAAGTTATAGAATTTTCCAATATACTTTCTGTATCAATTCCTTGTGGTTTTCTAGACCTCTGCTTGCTGTCATTCTATAGGAAGCTTCTATGTTTACTTCCAGTGGATAGAAATCTGAGCATGGTCACACAGGTGCACAGCTCGTTATATCACACAGCTCTGATTACTCTCTGTGATATAACTGTGTATAACTCTGGGTATATTGGAAAACTGTATAATTTTTCATCATACAAAAAATAACATTAATTTGCTGAAATGGGAACAGCCCTTTCACCTTTAGTCTCCTCACTTTAACTACAAACTTTGTACAGACAGCTACACTGCTCACTGCAGGAGAAGAAAGGAGCAAAAAAAATGGGATAGAGAAGCTTTTTTCCTAAATGAAGTATATTTAAAAGTTTACTATTATCACTGCAAAATAAATTTCTGAAATTTAGAACTATTACAGGCTGTCCCCTACTTAAGAACATCCGACTTACAGACGACCCCTAGTTAAAACCGGTCCTCTGGATGTTGGTAATTTCCTGTACTTTAGTCTTAGGCTACAATAATCAGCTGTAACAGTTATCACAGGTGTCTGTAATGAAGATTTATTGATAATCCTGGTTCTTATGACAACCCAACATTTTTTAAATCCAATTGTCACAGAGACCAAAAAAATTCTGTCTGGAGTTACAATTATAAAATATACAGTTCCGACTTACATACAAATTCAACTTAAGAACAAACCTACAGAACCTATCCTGTACGTAACCCGGGGACTGCTTGTATCTTCAAAGCCTTATTTATGGATGTAGTAGGTCTACATTTGTATAAAGTGTATATGATGTATATGTAGTGGATGTGAACATTTTAATGTTTTTTCAGTATTTTCTGTATTATATATATATTACCACAGAGCTGTACTTTTGCTGATTTTAGCTGTGTTTTCGGTTTGTGAGGGGTATTGCAATGAATTTCTGAAGTGTCTACAGCTCTGGCAGGGGCATAACTTCCCAGGGTCCTATGAAGAGTCCATTATTAATACAATACAGTATAACTGGGGGTCCTTGTGTTACTCCTGGTATTATAGGTATGTGCACTATAGGGCGGGATATTAGTGGTGTATGAGCACTGTATGGCAGCATTATTACACGTGCTGTATCCCTGGGCTAGCTCTCTGGTGACACTCCCATCACTCCATGGGACCCTGGTACCAGTGTGGTACGTGCACGCCCGGCTGCCAGGAGTGGAGGGGCACCGTGTGTCCTATGTGATGCCATGAAGGACGGTGGGTATCAGTGTGAAGCAGCGCACTCCCCGTCCCCATCTCCTGGGTGTGTGTGAGGCAGAGCCCCGCGTGTTATTGGAGCGCTATCACCCTCCGCTGCCCTCACAATTGGCCCTCCACCACTGTCCGCTCTGTCATTGGCTTCGGCGGACCGTTCTTTTCTGTGATTGGTCAGTAGGCAGCAGCCCGTTCTTCGGTGATTGGGCGGCGGGGTGAGACGAGCGCTGGCGCCGGATTGGTCAGCGCCGCTCGGAGCTCAGCCATTGGCCGCGGGGGGCGTAGCAGGAAGACGGAGTCAGCGCGAGCTGCGGCGTAGCGGATCCCGGAGGCTTGGAAGCGCCCTCCCTCCGCTGTCACCCGGAGCCCCTCCCACCAGCAGCAGCAGCCGCGCGTCACCGCGGACACCCGCCCCCTCCGGAGCTGCGCCCTGTGGAGTGCCCCCGGGTGACAGGTAAAAAGCGGGTGACAGCCGCGTGTGGGCGGGAATGCGGTGACAACACGAGGGGCCCACGGAGCGGGTGTCACTTACCCCTGATGATGATGATGGTGGTGATGTGCGTCATGTACCTGCACTCACAGCTGCTGGAAAGTTCTGGGGGGCAGGGACGTGACATGATGGGGGTGGTAGTGCTGCAGGTGGATGCTGCCCCACCTGTATAGCATCACGATGGCCACTACTCACAAATGCCTGAGCATGATGGGAGTTGTAGTCATCACCACTCTCTGACCCCTGTGCCCTAGAAATGCTCCTTCTTGGAGGAATTGTCTACTTTGTACCCCCAATGGTTTTTTTTCCCTAACTTTTAAGGTTGTTTTGCGATAAAGAGAGTGATAATTTTAATCATTGGCCACTAAATGGCTGAATATTTGGGGTTGTGCTCGCACTTTACAGGTTAGATCTGAGCTGGGAGTAGGGGATGGGTGAAGCTTCAGCGTCCATCACAGCAGGGTAAGGACACGCCTGGTAACGCCCTCTTGGCAATTTATCCCTAGGTTTCCAGGAGAAATAACAGAGGAATGGCACAGCTTGTGAGGAGAGGGGATAGTGACAGGTGACATGGGGATCATCCGTCCTGGAGAGGGGAAAGCTCCTCTGTATTTGGGAGTCTCCACGGGAGCAGCCTCCTGTAAAGGACAGATGTTCATGACACTATTGTACATTGCTATGGAATATGTGGGTGCCTTATAGTTAGAATGAGCAGGGGCTCGGGAGAAGTGACAGCCAGGTATGTACGGATGCTTATCCCAGGAATGAATAGAACTGGATAGTTTCTATCTAAGCTGTCCAGTCACCATGGCGATCTGCGGGCTTATATCTATGGCCCAGTTTATATGTTACTTTATCTTTTCACAGGTATCTTATATTTATATATACTGCTCTATACCATACTGGATATATGGTATATAGCGATGGGCTGAGGGCTCTATATGGCTGTTCGCTGTATGTGGCGATCTGCTGAGGGCTGTATATAGCGATCTGCTGAGGGCTGTATATAGCGATCTGCTGAGGGCTGTATATAGCGATCTGCTGAGGGCTGTATATAGCGATCTGCTGAGGGCTGTATATAGCGATCTGCTGAGGGCTGTATATAGCGATCTGCTGAGGGCTGTATATAGCGATCTGCTGAGGGCTGTATATAGCGATCTGCTGAGGGCTGTATATAGCGATCTGCTGTATATAGTGTTGGGCTTAGGGCTCTCTATACCACCGATGGGCTGAGAGCTCTCTATACTGTTGTGCTGTATATATACCGCTGGCCTGAGGGCTGTATATACCGATGGCTTGGGGCTCTATACACTGAGGGCTTTGTATACTCTTTAGAATGATCGCTTGGAGACTGTATATACTGTTGGGCTAAGGGCTTTATACACTGATGGCTTGGGGACTGTATATGCTCTATACACTGATGGCTTGGGGACGGTATATGCTCTATACACTGATGGCTTGGGGACGGTATATACTCTATACACTGATGGCTTGGAGACTGTATATACTCTTTACACTGAGGTTTTTCAGTGCGTTTCTTACATGTCAGTGGATGATTTGATCTAATATTCAGAGTCCTGGGGACGGCTGTCATTATACCGGAATCCTGCAGGTTACATCATTGTTACCTTGTTGTGTTGATGGATGAGTTAAGTAACAATGTATCACCCCGTCCTGTACATCCTCCAGGTTACTCCGGGAGATTGTGCGTCTCCTCCTAATTGACAGCTTATTGCTGATGATTTCCTGTGGTTTGTCTTGTACTGTAAGTCACACGGGGGTATATTGGAGAAATGTCAGACACACGTCCCCCTCCCCCATTGTGTAGCATTATATAGAGAGGTTATGTTAATCTTGGCTGTGGATAGTGACCCATGGGGTGCAATTATTTTATTTTTAGGATACATTATAATATTCTCTCGGTCAACTAAATCCATATATAACAGAGTCCAAAATGGGTTTAATCTTCAGCCCTGGGAGAGATACTCAGATATATCCTCCATGGAGTTTCATGTATACAATATCATGACTATCCTGGTCTAGTTTTGTATGTTGTGTGCTGTGTAATTTGGACCCTGGTTCCCTGGCTGTTGTGACACTATAGCTCCAAGCATGCTGGGATTTGGACCCTGGTTCCCTGGCTGTTGTGACACTACAGCTCCAAGCATGCTGGGATTTGGACCCTGGTTCACTGGCTGTTGTGACACTACAGCTCCAAGCATGCTGGGATTTGGACCCTGGTTCACTGGCTGTTGTGACACTACAGCTCCAAGCATGCTGGGATTTGGACCCTGGTTCACTGGCTGTTGTGGAACTATAGCTCCAAGCATGCTGGGATTTGGACCCTGGTTCCCTGGCTGTTGTGATACCACAGCTCCAAGCATGCTGTGTTTGGACCCTTGTTCTCTGGCTGTTGTGACACTACAGCTACGAGCATGCTGGGATTTGGACCCTGGTTCCCTGGCTGTTGTGATACCACAGCTCCAAGCATGCTGGGTTTGGACCCTTGTTCTCTGGCTGTTGTGACACTACAGCTCCAAGCATGCTGGGATTTGGACCCTGGTTCTCTGGCTGTTGTGATACCACAGCTCCAAGCATGCTGGGTTTGGACCATGGTTCTCTGGCTGTTGTGACACTACAGCTCCAAGCATGCTGGGATTTGGACCCTGGTTCCCTGGCTGTTGTGATACCACAGCTCCAAGCATGCTGGGTTTGGACCCTGGTTCTCTGGCTGTTGTGACACTACAGCTCCAAGCATGCTGGGATTTGGACCCTGGTTCTCTGGCTGTTGTGACACTATAGCTCCAAGCATGCTGGGATTTGGACCCTGGTTCTGTGACTGTTGTGGCACTACAGCTCCGAAAATGCTGGGAGTTGATGTCACTCCATTGATTTCCATGGTTTTGGATTTTGTCCCCAATACCCAGTGTTCCCAAGCATTGAGTTCCATTAATTTTTGCACCAGATATGGTTTTAGGTTCTCTAGTGTCAGGTAGGTAGTACCAGTATGTCTTCTCCTGTTCAGTACCGCCCACCTGACAGTAGATGACAAATTTTACATATCTGATACACATTTGCATATCTGGCACTGGTTGCTCGGAAATGGTGTGGGCTACAGAAAAAATCCCAACCATGCTGGAATCCGTGCAGTGAAACCTATCAAAGGAGGGAAAGAATTGGTGACAGTAGGTGAAAGGTTCTCTAAATTGTTTGAATGTAAAAAGTCAGTTTTTGATCTAGGTATCTGAAACATAGTCTGTAGCGCTGTACATGTGAATATCGCACGGCAGAAATGGGTCAGCTCTAGTATAGTTCTCCAAGGTCTGTCTGCGTGAAGATCTCAAAGATAGAACATTGATGTCATTCAGTGTCAGCAAGCAGAGGATTCTAAGAATTTATATGGGATAATACTATGTAGTTCAGTGGTATCTTATTACAGTTATTGTGTAACAGTGTAGTAAGGTAATGGAGATCCCTTTCCCTTTATTTTTAGGACAAATTGTAATATTTGGCTGATTCTGTCATTAGATAAGTTTTTGTGCTCCACAATATTCCCATTGTCATTAATCTGTATGGCTAGAATCACTTTGTTACATTATCCACAGGATAGGGGATAAGGGATTAGTGAGGGTCGGACTGCTTGGACCTGTAGTGATCACTAGATTGGGGGTCCCCTGTTTGGTAATAAGCATACACCCTCCGATATTACAGAGCAGTATTGGATTGTGTGTGGTCACCAGATGAATGGACAAGTGTTGTCTCCCAAAACTCCGGAATGTCCCAGGATTCCCCAATCAGTAAAGTCGCCTTCAGGTTTCATGATCTGGCAGTTTCCGTGCTGAAAGCAGATTATCAGATGCTGGATTATAGGATCTTCACAGCACTAGATGGATCTTGTGATTTGGCTCTTATCTGCGGGACATGAAGTACAATGGAAAGTCTAGTAAAAAGGAATGTTCTCATTTTGCTTTATTTTATTAGATATGTTTATTTTCTTGCATTTTGTTTACTATTAGGTTGATACAGTTTTTAGTTGTTTACAATAAAACATGCAACATGGTAATTAAATGTAGAGAAACTGCACAGTGTGTGCATATGTGTGTGTGAATGGAGTCTTATACTGCATGTAAAGGATTATGTATAAGCTAAAATGCATTGGAAGATTGTTTTTGGCCAGGTGCTGTGCGTTTTTGTTTTTTTGTTGTTGAAGACAAGCTGACATATTAAAGGAAATCTACCATTTGTTTTTATAC
The DNA here is from genome assembly GCF_040894005.1 of Engystomops pustulosus. Lineage (NCBI taxonomy): Eukaryota > Metazoa > Chordata > Amphibia > Anura > Leptodactylidae > Engystomops > Engystomops pustulosus. The sequence goes on from NC_092417.1 coordinate 30,693,881, forward strand.
ATTGTTAACCAAACATACTCTACAAATGCTGTAGTGAAACTGATGCAGAAACATTTCTTGTTTATCCCTGATCCGAGTGTTTTTTTTTTTTTTTAAATAACAATTAGAAAAATCAGGAACTTAGGAAAGCTGGGTTGCATGCTGGCTGCCATTCATAAACACTTTACACAGAGCTTCCTGAACTGTCCAGACAGGACTAATCAACCTGAGCTGGATGACTCATACACAGCAGCTGGGGGATGGAGCAGCGATTGATTACTTCTGGCTGTCAGAGACAACACAGTGAATATATTGTTCTCTAAAGCAGTTCATAATTAGGGGAAGAGGAGAAGTGCCGAGCCACAGGAACTACAGAGCCTCATTATCATAAGTGTTTTTGCAGCAAAACCACTGAATTCAGGGATTAAACAAGATATGTTTCTGTATCAAAATCCAGCATGATAAAACAGAGACACTTACTCCTAGATCCAGGCACCATGACTGTGATAATCTTCTTATATGTGTTATCCATGGCCTCCTTCCGTCTAACATCAACTTTTAAAATTATGCTAATGAGTCAGAAGGGCTCTGGGGGTCCTTCTGTGCTGCAGCTTCACCAGCTGTCAAATTGTTTCCCCTGCTCCCTCTGTACTCCCCCTTCCAGGCAGAGGGAAGTTGAGACAGTATAACAACCTGTGAAGCCAGAGCACGGAGGGGCTCTGGTAACACCTGCAGAGCCTTCCTGGCTCATTAGCATAATTTAAAAATCGGTTTTTAGTAAATATAAGATGATTACCACAGTCAGGGTGCCTGGATCTATGAGTAAGTGTCCTGGCTTGATTTTGATGTTAGATTTATTTTCTTTTCAATCTACTCAATATTTGAATACAATTTGTGGTGACTGTAGAAATCTATTCCTGCCTGTGTTTGTAACTTCCAGGGAACAATGGCTTTAATAGGTTTAGGTTTGACCACCCCAGCTCTCTGTAGTGTGAGGCATCAGCTGGACTCATGGTTTTGGCTCAGTCGGAGCCCCTGCCTTGAGTCTGCGGAGCTGCGACATCTCATAAATACACGTGCGGTGTTATTCTCCGCTCCCATGATTCTCACTTTAGTGCAGTACATTAGTGGTGTTAGCGAAGCTGCTATAATCTAAAAGCTGACAAGATCCGCTGACACGTTGCGACGCACTAGAGGCGCTGAGCTGCGCTCATTTATCTCTAGCACTCTCCAGTGTAGGGGGGCAGGCAGACAGGTTACACCCTGTAGTACGTGCAACATTGGCTTGAAATTCACATTTTCATTGACTGTAAGTGAGAGAATTTCTCTGACCCCATTGAGCATCCGCAGCAGAAATTTTGACACATTTCTGATACAAAAATCGGTGCAGTTTTTGTAAATTTCTATGCGGAAAAGCTGAGTATTGTGAAGAGATTCCTAAAATTATATAGAAGACCCGAGTATTGTAATTCATGTATAAAACTAAGGGATTAACTTTACTGTCACATCCTAAGAGCCGGTGATATCAGGTCTTATCCCGTATCATCAACATTTCTAGAAAATGTGAGAAGTTCTTTGGTTCCTACTCAACCCTCCTAGGGTTATTATCACCCAGATAATAGAAAAATCAGGGCTTTGTTCCCCTCTGGTGTAATAAGAGGATGACCCCTCCCAATATTGGGCTAAATTATCCCAGTTCCTCAGAAGAGGAGATGAAAGGAGAGGGAGGATATGACTGTATAGTAACACTGCCCTGGTGAGCTTGTGTATCCCTGGTTTACAGTCACATAAAATATAACTTTTATTAGATAGTTGGGACTAACTCTAAATCTCCTTTCTTGCATGTCGAGGTCCCATCCCTTTAAATGTGATCCCATTATTCGTATGTGTCCGGGGTCTTTCAGTGTATTCTTTGAGTGAATACACTTAAATCTGTGAGCCAGAGCACCCTTCCTTAAAGGGATCATACTTAAAGGGATAAGACCCCAGCTTGCAAGAAGGGACATTTGCTCTGTGTTTTTTTTTTTTTTTTGGTGTGTGTGTGTGTGGGGGGGTTTCTTGTTATCAAGGAATGAGTGTCCTGGCCAGCCCTAAACTGTATGTGATGGTGACACCTATGTGTGTATCACAACTTATCCAGTGGATCCCAGTGAGCAATCTGCCGGTTCGTCCGATGGGTGTTGTATGTGTCATCACTTGTACTGTGTCGTGTCATCCCTTTAATCCGGTATTCGCTAATCTGAAAAGCAGGAAGAATTTCTTATCAGGCTTCTCTGATGTAGAAAAGTAACTACCGCCATATAGTCCTGTAACTCCAGCGTGCTGTCATCATTTATACGGATGCAGAGAGGCCATGGAAAGGATCCGCAGGCGTCTCCTTGTATCTGCGCTATGGAAGCCTTTACCTTTGACCTCCGTTATGTCACTCACTTTTTATGATGACGTTGGATCCTATGGCAGTGAAATAGATTTGGAGCAATGGGAAGCGGGTATGGGACAGACACTATAAGCAGTGAAAGAATAGAGCTCCAGTGCCATTACTGATTGTATCAGAGCCGCACCTGACCCCACGCTCTGCAGCTGTGCTCCGGGGGCCCAACATAGTCTGTAGGTGTCCATATCCCAGGGGAGTCAGACAAGCGACATGTGCAGTATGGGAGGGCTCTTATATAGGAGGGATACTGTAATATAGGTAATATATAGGAGGGATACTATAATATTGGGTATTTATAGGAACAATATAGCTCTTATATAGGAGGGATACTATAATATAGGGAATATATAGGAACAATAGAGCTCTTATATAGGAGGGATACTATAATATAGGGAATATATAGGAACAATATAGCTCTTATATAGGAGGGATACTATAATATAGGATATTTATAGGAACAATATAGCTCTTATATAGGAGGGATACTATAGTATAGGGTATTTATAGGAACAATATAGCTCTTATATAGGAAGGATACTGTAATATAGGGAATATATAGGAACAATATAGCTCTTATATAGGAGGGATACTGTAATATAGGGAATATATAGGAGGGATACTATAATATTGGGTATTTATAGGAACAATATAGCTCTTATATAGGAGGGATACTATAATATAGGGAATATATAGGAACAATATAGCTCTTATATAGGAGGCATACTATAATATAGGATATTTATAGGAACAATATAGCTCTTATATAGGAGGGATACTGTAATATAGGGAATATATAGGAACAATATAGCTCTTATATAGGAGGGATACTATAATATAGGGAATATATAGGAACAATAGAGCTCTTATATAGGAGGGATACTATAATATAGGGTATTTATAGGAACAATATAGCTCTTATATAGGAGGGATACTGTAATATAGGGAATATATAGGAACAATACAGCTCTTCTAAAGGAGGGATATTATAATATAGGGAATATATAGGAACAATACAGCTCTTCTATAGGAGGGATGCTATAATATAGGGAATATATAGGAGGGATACTATAATATTGGGTATTTATAGGAACAATATAGCTCTTATATAGGAGGGATACTATAATATAGGGAATATATAGGAACAATAGAGCTCTTATATAGGAGGGATACTATAATATAGGATATTTATAGGAACAATATAGCTCTTATATAGGAGGGATACTATAATATAGGGTATTTATAGGAACAATATAGCTCTTATATAGGAGGGATACTATAATATAGGGTATTTATAGGAACAATATAGCTCTTATATAGGAGGGATACTGTAATATAGGGAATATATAGGAACAATACAGCTCTTCTATAGGAGGGATACTATAATATAGGGAATATATAGGAACAATACAGCTCTTATATAGGAGGGATACTATAATATAGGGAATATATAGGAACAATGCAGCTCTTATATAGGAGGGATACTATAATATAGGGAATATATAGGAACAATACAGCTCTTCCATAGGAGGGATGCTATAATATAGGGAATATATAGGAACAATACAGCTCTTATATAGGAGGGATACTATAATATAGGGAATATATAGGAACAATAGAGCTCTTATATAGGAGGGATACTATAATTAAGTACTGGCCATATGTACAAACATTTCTATAGTAATGCGGGTATTTATAGGAACAGTACAACACTCAAATAGGAGGGATACTATAATATATGGTATATATAGGAACAATACTGGCCATATATACGAACATTTCTATAGTAATGGGATCTACATATAAACCTTCATTAAATAGTAAGCATGCAATTAATTGTGTGATTCCATAATATGTGGTTTGTATAGAAATATATATATTAGAACATTGCTATAGTAATATGATATTTACTATAAAACTCATCATGTATAGGAAGTATTCTATTAATTAAGGAATTATATAGACTGTACAGTATAACTAGGCATAAATAGTAATACTGGAAATTTATATGAACTAAAGAGTCAAAGAAACAATAATGTAACAACATGTGTAAATATAGAGGCCATACAGTATCATAGAATGAAACAAATGTTTTTTCTCCATAACCTGTGATTATTTTTTCTCTCCATAGGAGCTATACTGTATTACTGTATGTGTGTATACTGGTCATATATAATAAATGTACATTTACTGGATTTATATAGGATCTTCCCAGTATTACTGGGCATATGGGATTTATATGTATAAATTCTATACAGTATTACTGGACTTGTATGGGATCTGTGCTATATTACTGGACTTGAGTATAGGATCTGTATGGTATCACTGGGCATATATAAGATGTGTACAGTATTGCTGTTTATATACATAAGGATCTATACAGTATTACTGGACTTGTATAGGATCTGTACGGTATTACTCGTCATATATAGGACCTATACAGGATCGCTGGTATTGCTGGTTATATATATAGGATATATACAGTATTTCTGGGCCTATAATATGGTTATGTCAATGAAGTGTATAGTAATACTATGGATATATAGAAACCTTATGGTAACACATATATAGGAGACATACGGTATTATGGGTAATACTGGTCATGTATATAAGATGAATACTGTATTACGGTGCACATAGAGGATCTATACCTTATTGCTGGGTCACCTATAGGCTGCATAGTTTGTCATTCTCATGTATGGGGAGGATTTCCTAAGCCGACTCTCCTTGTTATCTTCTTATCTGTGAATTTCCAATTGTGAAAATAGAAACCTGGCTGATGTTACCCGAGGAGGAAACACAACTGAAAGGAATGGAGAAGTGTATGGCCCCTCACAGCTGATAACTGCATGCCCTCTCCCATGTCCGCCAGACAGAAAGAAGACTTTACCATTAGTTTATTGTATCAGAAGTGGATGCATTAGAGGTTCACATGGAGCCTATAGGATGTGATTGGTGGGTGTCCATATGTGTAGCAGCGCCACTATTACCTCGCTGGCTCACACCAGGAAGGAGTTAATTCTTGACTGAGGAGGATTGGGCCTTGGAGGCAGAAGGTTTCGGACTTTCCTTTGGATGTTTTTGTGTTGCTATTAGTCATATGTGATCTCCCAGGGCCCGAGCTGTGATACTGGATGACATTGTCACTTGTGGTCTGTTTACTCCGGGATTTTGGACACTTGGATCACTATGTCATCCCCTTACTACCACATAATGTATAATGCAGGCGTATTGATCTGCTCTATGGTTGATGGGCCATCACGAACACTCACAGACATCACCATTACATGCGTATTCACGAGAGGCAGCACTGTGGCTACAGCCGTGTTCTGCATTGTATACAGTGCGATTATATCATGTTCTGCAGGTGGACTCGTAATCTGAGCTGCATGTAAAGATCCAGTACCTTCCCATTTCTCTAACTACCTCTCTCTCTGATCCTGTAGCTCACAGAATCACAAGGCTGATGTGATCTGAATATGACACCAGAAGCATTTTTCTAGGTGCTATAAAACCGTAGATAGGGGCGTCGGATATCACTCTACCCCTGCAACCACTAAACTTTTTGCCCCAGCCCTTACTTCACCCAACACAGTATAAGTGCCGTTATGCTTCTGTTGGCTCACCCTAACATTGTGTCCCCCTCTGATATCCCCCCCCAGCAGTTCCCCCTTGCGCCCTCAGCAGCTCCCCCTCTTATTAGTCCCCTCAGCAGCTCCCCCTCTTATTAGTCCCCTCAGGAGCTCCCTTTCTTATTAGTCCCCTCATCAGTTCCCCCTCTTATTAGTCCCCTCAGCAGCTCCCCCTCTTATTAGTCCCCTCAGGAGCTCCCTTTCTTATTAGTCCCCTCATCAGTTCCCCCTCTTATTAGTCCCCTCAGCAGTTCCCCCTCTTATTAGTCCCCTCAGCAGTTCCCCCTCTTATTAGTCCCCTCAGCAGTTCCCCCTCTTATTAGTCCCCTCAGCAGTTCCCCCTCTTATTAGTCCCCTCAGCAGTTCCCCCTCTTATTAGTCCCCTCAGCAGTTCCCCCTCTTATTAGTCCCCTCAGCAGTTCCCCCTCTTATTAGTCCCCTCAGCAGTTCCCCCTCTTATTAGTCCCCTCAGCAGTTCCCCCTCTTATTAGTCCCCTCAGCAGTTCCCCCTCTTATTAGTCCCCTCAGCAGTTCCCCCTCTTATTAGTCCCCTCAGCAGTTCCCCCTCTTATTAGTCCCCTCAGCAGTTCCCCCTCTTATTAGTCCCCTCATCAGTTCCCCCTCTTATTAGTCCCCTCAGCAGTTCCCCCTCTTATTAGTCCCCTCATCAGTTCCCCCTCTTATTAGTCCCCTCATCAGTTCCCCCTCTTATTAGTCCCCTCATCAGTTCCCCCTCTTATTAGTCCCCTCATCAGTTCCCCCTCTTATTAGTCCCCTCAGCAGTTCCCCCTCTTATTAGTCCCCTCAGCAGTTCCCCCTCTTATTAGTCCCCTCAGCAGTTCCCCCTCTTATTAGTCCCCTCACCAGTTCCCCCTCTTATTAGTCCCCTCAGGAGCTCCCCCTCTTATTAGTCCCCTCAGGAGCGCCCCCTCTTATTAGTCCCCTCAGGAGCGCCCCCTCTTATTAGTCCCCTCAGGAGCGCCCCCTCTTATTAGTCCCCTCAGGAGCTCCCCCTCTTATTAGTCCCCTCAGGAGCTCCCCCTCTTATTAGTCCCCTCAGGAGCTCCCCCTCTTATTAGTCCCCTCAGGAGCTCCCCCTCTTATTAGTCCCCTCAGGAGCTCCCCCTCTTATTAGTCCCCTCAGGAGCTCCCCCTCTTATTAGTCCCCTCAGGAGCTCCCCCTCTTATTAGTCCCCTCAGGAGCTCCCCCTATTATTAGTCCCCTCAGAAGCTCCCTTTCTTATTAGTCCCCTCAGAAGATCCCTTTCTTATTAGTCCCCTCATCAGTTCCCCCTCTTATTAGTCCCCTCATCAGTTCCCCCTCTTATTAGTCCCCTCATCAGTTCCCCCTCTTATTAGTCCCCTCATCAGTTCCCCCTCTTATTAGTCCCCTCATCAGTTCCCCCTCTTATTAGTCCCCTCATCAGTTCCCCCTCTTATTAGTCCCCTCATCAGTTCCCCCTCTTATTAGTCCCCTCATCAGTTCCCCCTCTTATTAGTCCCCTCATCAGTTCCCCCTCTTATTAGTCCCCTCATCAGTTCCCCCTCTTATTAGTCCCCTCATCAGTTCCCCCTCTTATTAGTCCCCTCATCAGTTCCCCCTCTTATTAGTCCCCTCATCAGTTCCCCCTCTTATTAGTCCCCTCATCAGTTCCCCCTCTTATTAGTCCCCTCATCAGTTCCCCCTCTTATTAGTCCCCTCATCAGTTCCCCCTCTTATTAGTCCCCTCATCAGTTCCCCCTCTTATTAGTCCCCTCAGAAGTTCCCCCTCTTATTAGTCCCCTCACCATTTCCCCCTCTTATTAGTTCCCCCTCATATTAGTTCCCCTCAGCAGTTCCCCCTCATATTAGTTCCCCTCAGCAGTTCCCCCTCATATTAGTTCCCCTCAGCAGCTCCCCCTTATATTAGTTCCCCTCGGCAGCTCCCCCTCATATTACTGGTAGTCCCCTCAGCAGCTGCCTCTCTTATTGGTCCCCTCAGCAGCTCCCCTTCTTCTTAGTCTGCCCCCCCCCCCCCCCCCCGGCTACCAGCTCCTCCTTTTATTAGTAGGCACAGATAATCTCTCCTGCTGTGTACAGCTCTGAAGCTGGCAGGTGGAATGACATCTTCAGATCACGCCTGTCGGTCTCTGCTACACACAGCAGCAGCAGAGGCACAGTAATAGTGCAGGGAGCTGACGGCTCTCTTGTCTTGGGACATACTTCCCCACCGGTCGGGGCAGAGCACGAAATCTAGGACTGAACCGCTGGACCCTGACTGTTGGGAAGTACCTACATTATTGGACATTGTATTCATCCATTCACAGAGCAGATCAGTGATACCCCGCGATTACTAGGGGTCCCGTCGCCTCTCTGTTCCTCCTCACTGTAGGACCTGTATGGATGTGTAATGGATAGAGGTTCTTCTTGGACAAGTAATGTGGGTTGCAGCTATCAGCCATGTATCACTTATCCCAGTGGTGGCGAACCTATGGCACGGGTGCCAGTGGTGGCACTCAGAGCCATTTCTGTGGGCACTCAGACCATCACCCCAGGACAAAGTTCACCAAATAGGACCAAATCCACCAAATCTTCCTGCAGTCCAAGGCAACTTAAGAGATGCTTTAAATATAAAGATATTTTAAAGCGACACTTCATTGGCTGTTTGGAACTGCAGAAAAAGTGAGAAGGTGTGGACAGGGCTGCATTATCTTTGGAGGTCCTCCTGCTGGACCCTTCATTCTTCCTCTACAGAGAGACCCTGGACCCTACAATTATGTTATTTCAACTGTATTGGTGGCCTCAGGGGGTCGATATGATTGAAACATGTGGAAGAACAGGTAGCAATAAGTTACTGCTTAAAATCCCATGTTGGCCCCTTATGGTAAATAAGTGGATTTTGGTTGTGGCTTGGGAACTCTGTCTCCAAAAGGTTTGCCATCACTGACTTATCCTATGCATTATGTACCTATTATCCTATGCATATGTATGACACCGATAAGGAACTTTGGATTTTTGCTAGGATCCCCCTTTTTGCCACTTTGTCTTGTGAGTGACACATATAACGTCTTCTCCCTCTTATCTCGGGGAGATTTACAACTAAGGTCTATTTTTGGTTTCGCTTTGTGCCGTGGTGTTGTGGATTCTTGGAGAGTGAGTATACACGCGGGCGGTTATGTAATATGTCTGTGTATTATCCTAGGTATTACATATTACATCTCAGTGCCAAGACGTGTGCAGCCTGTTTTCTAGCAATGTCTTGAAGTTTTCGACAAGTAGAAGGTGCAGGAGGCGGATGTTCCTCCATAGCGATACACTCAGCACCTGCTCCTTCATGTCTTTCCTTAGCCTCCGTTCTTGTGTTTTATATTCTCTTTTGCGTCTCCACACTTGATGTTATGTTGTTGATGTAGAAAGCAAAGTTCAGTCTTGTAGGAATCGGCTGCTGTGTACTTTATTTTAAGCAGATTGTTACCACCGGGAGACATGTTTTTCCTGTGCCTCCCTTTGTTTGCACTCTCTCAGCCATAGCTTTATGGATGCCGAGGCGGACGCTGTCACACGAGCCTCTAGTACTGTCCTACGATGATACTATGGGATGTGACCTGTATGAGGCAGAGACGGTCTGCACATAGGGAGATGATATGTAATGATACAAGGTATAAAGGCTCAATAAGATGGAAAAAGAGAATTTCAGAAGTATATAAAATGTAATAAATATACCACATGTACATGTTCCCCCTCTTATCTCTTTATGCCCTCTCCTCTGTGTTGCCCCCTCTTTATGCCCTCTCCTCTGTGTTGCCCTCTCCTCTGTGTTCCCCCCTCCTATCTCTTTATGCCCTCTCCTCTGTGTTCCCCCCTCCTATCTCTTTATCCCCCCTCTGTGTTGCCCCCTCCTATCTCTTTATGCCCTCTCCTCTGTGTTGCCTCCTCTTATCTCTTTATGCCCTCTCCTCTGTGTTGCCTCCTCTTATCTCTTTATGCCCTCTCCTCTGTGTTGCCTCTTTATGCCCTCTCCTCTGTGTTGCCCCCTCCTATCTCTCTATCCCCCCTCTGTGTTGCCTCCTCTCATCTGTTAATGCTCTCCTCTGTGTTGCCTCTTTATGCCCTCTCCTCTGTGTTGCCTCTTTATGCCCTCTCCTCTGTGTTGCCTCTTTATGCCCTCTCCTCTGTGTTGCCTCTTTATGCCCTCTCCTCTGTGTTGCCCCCTCCTATCTCTCTATCCCCCCTCTGTGTTGCCTCCTCTCATCTGTTTATGCCCTCTCCTGTGTTGCCTCCTCTTTATCTGTTTATGCCCTCTCTTCTTTGTTGCCCCCAACTATCTCTCTATCCCCCCTCTGTGTTGCCTCCTCTTACCTGTTTATGCCCTCTCCTCTGTGTTGCCTCCTCTTTATCTCTTTATGCCCTCTCCTCTGTGTTGCCTCCTCTTTATCTCTTTATGCCCTCTCCTCTGTGTTGCCTCTTTATGCCCTCTCCTCTGTGTTGCCTCTTTATGCCCTCTCCTCTGTGTTGCCTCTTTATGCCCTCTCCTCTGTGTTGCCCCCTCCTATCTCTTTATCCCCCCTCTGTGTTGCCTCCTCTTACCTGTTTATGCCCTCTCCTCTGTGTTGCCTCCTCTTACCTGTTTATGCCCTCTCCTCTGTGTTGCCTCCTCTTTATCTGTTTATGCCCTCTCTTCTGTGTTGCCCCCTCCTATCTCTCTATCCCCCCTCTGTGTTGCCTCCTCTTACCTGTTTATGCCCTCTCCTCTGTGTTGCCTCCTCTTTATCTGTTTATGCCCTCTCTTCTGTGTTGCCCCCTCCTATCTCTCTATCCCCCCTCTGTGTTGCCTCCTCTTACCTGTTTATGCCCTCTCCTCTGTGTTGCCTCCTCTTTACCTGTTTATGCCCTCTCCTCTGTGTTGCCTCCTCTTACCTGTTTATGCCCTCTCCTCTGTGTTGCCTCCTCTTTACCTGTTTATGCCCTCTCCTCTGTGTTGCCTCCTCTTATCTCTTTATGCCCTCTCCTCTGTGTAGCCCCCTCCTATCTCTCTATCCCCCCCCCCCCTGTGTTGCCTCCTCTTCCCTGTTTATGCCCTCTCTTTTTCCATTATTGCTATACAGACGGGGGAGAGCGGCAGCGGCTCCCTGGCTTTGGGGATCCTCCGCAGGGAAGGCTTTCCAGGCAGGAGCAGGGGATGTAGTATCCGGCTGCTGGAGGAAGCCTCCTGAGCCTGGCAATCATTCCGGAGCGCAGCTTGTATCTGGGAAGATAAGGCAGCGCAGTGACCTGGGAAATGTTCAGAGAAGCCACAAGCAATCAGTGGGGTATCTGTCCTGACAGCATCCTAGTGTCTCCAGAATTGTATCTCCAGCGCTGCCTCTCATTCATCTGCTCTCACATAAAGTGTCACATAGAAAGCGAAGCCCCATGCGTCTCACAGCGCAAGAACTGCCCATTATCCTCAATTATTACCTCCTAGTGTACAGGGGGGCGGCCTGATGCATGGCCTCAGCTCATTCATAAACCTTAGCATTTTTTTTTTCCCCTTATTTTTTTTTTATTTTTCAGCATTTATTATTTTATTCATTCATTTTCTTATGTGTTTTAATGTTTTATTTATTTTTATATTTTGTGCTTGATCATGATACACCAACCTTTCATTCAGTTTTACTTCATTTTATTCACTTATTCCTTTATGATTTATTACATTTTTCTGTATTAATGTGGGTACATTTGTTATTTATCTTTTTTTATGAATTCTACAACATCCAAACAAAACTTCAACCCCGTTTTTATTATTTTATTTACTTTGTATTTTGTGCCTGATCGTTTCTTGGCAGTTTATTCGCAAACTCTTTATTCGGTTTTATTTTATTTGATTCATGATGTATTCATTTTTTTCTGTATTTATTTATTAATTCATTTGTTGTTTATTTTTTTTTGGGGTCAAATATTGTTTATATTAATATTTTGTTATGAATACTAAAACATCCAAACAAAACTCCAACCCCATTTTTCTTATTTTATTTCTTTTTTTTTTTTTCTTTTATTTATGATAATTTCGTGGCTGTTCATTCGCGAACCCTTTTATTTGGTTTTTATTTCTGGTATTTTATTTTGCTTAAAAGTATAGCTGACTCAATCTTTATAATAAATAGCGCCATCATATTCCGCAGCGTTGTACAGATCATGGGGGACGTATACAATTAAAATAAGACATTGCAGAGTAATAACATAGTCAGCTACAACAGTAGAAGGAAGTTCCCTACTTCTATTCTATGAGAATTATTTCCTTAATTTTTTATTTATTTCTCTGTATTTATTATTTTAATTATTCATTTATTTAGCAATTTAATATACAGGCAGTCCCCGGGTTACGTACAAGATCGGTTCCATAGGTTTTTTTCTTAAGTCGAATTTGTATGTAAGTCGAAACTGTATAATTTATAATTGTAGTTCTAGACAAATTTTTTTTTTGTCCCAGTGACAATTGGAGTTTCAAAATTTTTTTGCTGTAATTGGACCAAGGATTATCAATAAAGCTTCATTACAGACACCTTACAGCTGATCATTGCAGTCTGGGACAATAGTAAAGCATTCAGAAAGCTTCACCAGAGGTCACAGTGGTCAGAGGGGCCCGTCTGTAACTAGGGGTCGTCTGTACGTCGGGTGTCCTTAAGTAGGAGACCACCTGTATTGTGCTTGATGTCATTTCTTAATTCAGTTTTATTTCTAGCATTTTAAAAATAAATAATAAAACTTATATAGCGCCACCATATTCCGCAGCACTGTACAGATAATAAATATATACCGTATATATTTAGCCCTTACAGAGTAATCTGTAATAATCAGATGAAACCATAGAAAAGAGTGCGCCGCTGCTTGCGAGAGCTTACATTGTATGACATTATTTATTTTGTTCATTTAGTTATTTTATTATTATTTTATTGCTTTTTTTTGTTATTTTTCATATTTTATGTTTAGATTATTATTATAGTATTTCTTTTAGTTCTGCATGAATTGATTTAGTTTTTAGTTTATTTTATTCAAGCTTGTTAATATTTAGATTCAGCGCGTTGACATCCATCCTCCTATTTCTGCAACTTTATTCATTTATTTTTTTGTTTATTTTATATGTTTCAATCATTATTTATGATAGAGAACTTGGAGGAGAACTTGGTCATCACAACAATGGGGACCGATTTACACAAATTAATGTAGCGGCAGGTTGAACATGTGTACGAGCTTTTACTTGTATACAATTGGTGATTGCCGAACACAGTGCTCAGGTATCTCCTACATTCTGTGGAGGGGCAAGAGCGCTGACTAATGATGGAAGCCCTGCCCCTCCAGCACAGCCAAGAGGCTTGGACCTCCGGATGTATCTAGTTGTCCGATCTGCCACAGGCCACGCCCCCTTCACGCCTCACCACACCTCCTTAGCATGGAGCTGATGTAATGGTGATAATAATTGCAATGCCTGGGGGTTATTTCAGGGCATGCATGCCAGTTTTCAGTCGTGGAAGCCCTAATAACTGCCCCCCAATGTCTATATGAGTGCCAGAGATACCTGAGCGCTGTGCTCCACATTTATGTGACACTCCTATCCTATACTCACCTACTGCTCCATCATTCAGTGAATATGGGACCCCTGTTAAACAGCTTGCTGGGGGTCCATTCTGATAATCTGCAGTTGGATTCCCACAAATGAGATTGTTATTATTCATTATGCAAATTTGTTGCAACCCCTTTAAGACAAGATAAAATTGAAATCTCTTTCGCTTTTAGTAAATATCTGCATTTTCTGTGGAACAATAACCCATCTTTTCCCATAACTCTGCACTCAATTATTTCTCCTCCAACTGTATAAATAAATTGACAAATGGGTGTTGCCATTCCTTATGTCAAAGGGGCGGGACTTCACAGTCTGGTAATGTCAGTCTATCGATTCCTAGGAGGGATAAGAGAGTAACAGCACAACAAAGCAATATTAAGGGGCCGCAGGTCTTTCATATAACAGACTTGTCAGACGACCGGTCATCCTTAAAATTAAAGCTGAGGCTTTGTGGCGACGTTTTTCAGCGCTAAAAATTGATTTTTGAGTTATTACGCTTGTAATCCCGAGGAATATATTTTGTGTCATAATATTGTTGCTGTCACTCAGTCATTAACCTCTTCAAGCCCCATGACGTACCGCTATGCCATGGATGCCAAGGCACCAGGACTTGACGGTGACTGACAGCCAATGGTGGCTTTTTAACCCTTAAGAGGCCACAGTGGCATCTTAAGAGCTGTACAGCAGAGGGCTCATTCTGTCTGCTAGTTAGTCTGAATAAGCCCTGCTATTAGTGGACTGCTTATACCGACTATTGGGGTTAAAAAAAATGTATTAATCCTTTTTCTGCCCCTTTTTAAAAGAATTAAAGCACAATAAAAAAAAAAAAAGCTAGGGATATAGAAGAACTTTGCCTATTACCTTGATAACTTATATGCAACCGTTTCTTTGCTATCCTCCTCAGTTTAGCCTGGTCTGCAGCAGCTGTGTTTCCTGGCTGTGCTGATTTCTCTTATGATCCATAAAGTTGTTAGAGATACGGACTCACAAAGGAGGAAGGAGGTCACGCGTGTGTGTGTGTGTCTCTGAGACGAGTAGCAAAGCTGAATTTGTGTTGCTCTGTGGATGCAGAAGTCTCATACAGAATAGTGAGGTACAAATCTTCCCTAAATCAGTCCTTCCATCCTAGTCTGTCGTTTTACAATCCACCCCCCCCCCCTTCTACTCTCAGCACAGTGCAGAGAAGCTATTAACCTTTAGTACTCCCGCAGCGCACATACTATTCACTTCATGTTACTGTATCACTGCTGGTTTCTACTATTTGTAACATGGTCAATGCTCCTCCATGTGATGGAAGCTGTCACCCAAGTCACCATATGGATCCTGTATGTACAATATGCAGAGTTCAGTGGATTTACTTGAAGGGATGTCACTGGATTAAATCCTGAATGAGAGTACACAAGTCGTTGTTGGAGTAAGGGCAACCTCAATTTGTCCCCAACTTCAGGGCAGATACAGGAAGAGGTTAGTCTCCGCCCACTGCTGGAGAGAGAGATTTTTGACATGTATCTTCAGAATAGAAAATGCCAAGGAAAAGGAGCGAGGAACACACTATGGGCATGGTTCTGTGTGTTGTCATATGACAATGTGGTAAAAATCATTATAACAGCGAAGTTACACTTAAACAGTATTCAGCAAATGTTATGTACCTTAAAGCAATAAGCTACTGTACTCCCGGAGATGAGCTGATCCGAACTTTAGGTTTGGTTCCTCCATTTGGCTTCTTTGCTGCTTCTTGATGCTAATCGGGCAGCTTTATGCTCCTAGAAACTAGACGTCGCTGTGATTGGCCAAGGGCTTGCACAAGTTTCTTTTTTTTTTGGTATGTTAATAATCATTTTAAAAAAATAAGTAAAATATATTCTGGAAATATTATATATTTAATATATAAACTGTGATAAAAAAGATGTTCTGCAGGAAGTGATTTTTTTTTCACTAAACCAGACAAGTTTGGGGTTTGAGGATGTATCATTTTCGCTATGTCTGTAGCGTAGTCATTGGGTGACAGTGGTCATTGGAGAGGAAATACCAAGATAAAAACTTCATTCCCGCAGACGGAGCGGCAACAATGTCAGCAACATCCTGTCACCAGTGTCCCTCCTCGTGTCACCAAATTCTAGAGCACAGCAGGTGGGTAAGTAGGCGACCAGGAAGCCGCACAGTACTACAACTCCTCCTCTGGCCATAGTGATGCACTACATCCCCTACAATGAGGATACAATGTAACCAAAAGAAGGGAAGTGCCTGTCACATTGTATCTGCATTGTGGCAGCTCTGCCTGACTGTACGCTGCAGGGGTTACTCCTGCTTTAGGCTCCGCAGTCAGGTAGGTGTTAGCTGGGATGGCCTCAGAAGCCGTATAATTACAGGTTACAGGGGAATAATAGGTCAGGGAACTCGTCTAACTGGGTCTAGAGTCAGGATCACTCGTCGCTGAAGCTCAGGGATGACACGGCGTCCTGGTATCCGGTGTGAGAACGTGCCATGCTTCCATCCAGACTCTGATCTTGTTTGTACTGGAACCTGCCAAAGGCCAGGAGGTCAGTGGCGCTTTCCCAAGAATATTTGCAGAGCGCGCAGCTCCTGGAGGGTTACAGACGCCTGAAGTATCATCCGTTATTTGTTATGGATCATATGCCGCTGCTCCGGTCTTTAAGCTGGCACCAGCACTGATCAGCAGGGTGAAGGAGTATACTGTAGGATAGACAGGACACGTAAATGGACATCTGTAGTCTAGAGTCGTCCAGTAGGCCAGGAGGACATGTCAGTATGGGGGCGACTTTTTTAATACCGGATGGGTTTCCCTGTACCTGCATGTTACTGGTCACCAGAAGGAGAGGGATATATTGTCATCGATAGATCAGACCATGGATAAAATGAGAGCTTAAATTTCGGATTTTCTAAAATTTGGCGTTATGTTATTTTCACTCCTTACTTGATAGAACCTGCCTGTAGATTTTGGGCCCCTAAACCACAAGCTGGGATATAGGGTCCTAAATCTGCTTAATTTACTTGTGGCTGGGTTTTCTAGTTATGGCAGTGAAGCAATGTTGGGGGTCCGGACGCTAAACCCCTATAAATTCTATTAACGTCTATTAAAAGATTAAGGCACATGAGTCTTTTCTCCGTGAAAACCAGACCATGCACTGGTGGGGGTTCCAGGAACTAATGCTGTCCCGCTGTCAAGTCAGCATGATAGCAGAGACTGCTAGTATCATATATCACTATGATGCAAGGAGTCTCAGCTTCTCCACTGTCATTACAAGTCAGCAGGATAGCAAGGACTGCTAGTATCATATATCACTATGATGCAAGGAGTCTCTGCTTCTCCACTGTTATTATAAGTCAGCAGGATAGCAGGCACTGCTAGTATCATATATCACTATGATGCAAGGAGTCCCGACACTGCTTGGGCTGTGATTTGGGGACCAAGGACTCATGTGCCTCTGGCCTTCGTGGAGATGATGAGAGTTCTTCTTTAACTGAAGTATTGCTTTATTCCATGTCAATTCTGCACTGTCATTTTATGAGGGTCCGCGAAAAGTAACTAAATAGTCAAGTAGGTTGGGTTATGCTACAAGTGAATGAGGACAGTGTAGGGATCTGTAATTCAGTGTTACTGTCCTTCCCATCTCCCCCTTATGGGAGATACAGGGAGGGTACAGCACCACCCGCTCATTGGTTTCTGTTATTCCTGTCCCCTGGGGCTGCACATTCAGATGCATATTCATTATCATCTTCACTGTCACTGACAATGGGAATATCCCTTTAAAATCCATCCTGATAAACCAAGGACACTTGCTCATAGATCCAGGCACCAGGACTGTGGTAATCTTCTTATATGTGTTATCCATGGCCTCTTCCTTCTAAAATCATCTTTTATAATTATGATAATTAGCCAGAAGGGGTATTGGGGGTGTTACCAGAGCCCCTTTGTGCTGTAGCTTCACAGGCTGTTACACTGTCAATGAGTGTGCATCTTGTGACAGTGTATTATGCTACAATATCCATGGTGCCCCTTCACTCATCACTTTTGTGACATGGCCGGGATAGTGCCCGTCTCTTCTTGATCCAAGTTGTTGGTTTTTAGATGGCCAATGTTTCCTTTATTTTCAGGAAAGTTTCATTATTTTTGCTACTTCAGATGTTAGAATAACTGGTCTGTAGTTACCAGCTTCTCTTTTACTTCCCTACTTGAGGAGTTGTGCTGTGTTTAGCGAAGAAATCCCACACATCAGTGCACTCCAAGTCTAACCCTGGAATAAATATTTTTCACAGTCCTACTAACCGCACAAACAGAGCTAAGATTACACATACCTCACTAATTGGTCCCATTCTTACTATTTGATGGTAGTGTCGGAAATAGCTGAACACAATGCTCAGGTATCTCTGGCACTCGTATTCATTGACTACAAGAGTAACGCATACCTGAGCCCTGTGTTCAGCAACTTTTGACCCTTTTAGATTTTAATGAAGCAACAGATTCATGATCAACCTGCCGCTCTATTAGTGATAAGGGAAGTGTTGACAATCTCGTTGATAGGGGATAACAATCAAGCTTGGTACAACCCCTTTAACTAACACAGACGTATCAGGAGAGGTGAAAAGGTAATTTTTGAGAGATATATTTTAATTTCTTCTGATATTATACTTTGTATTATTCAAATGTTCCTATTACTGCGTTATATATAATCTAGTCAGCTACACTGCTGTATCTATATTATACTTTTCACAGCAGACATGTTTTATAATAACACTTTACTGGAAACCACTGCGGTTTCTTCTGCTTTTTACTTTTATTACCAATCAGCTGTGACATCAGCATCACCGACAAGTGAAGTCATTTATTATCTCATGGCAATGGCTGCTGTCAGTGTGCGGGATATGTCAGACAGCAAGTGATCTGTCATTTCTTGATGCGTAAGATGCAGGAAAAATGTACAAAAATAGGGATACTGCTGTGCTGTGAGATTGTGCATTGAACTGCTCCCCTCTATTCTGAGTGGCTGCTTGTTAAAGGGGTTGGCCATTCTTACATAAGTTGCCCATGTGCCTTCACTGTCTTGGGGGTAATCCCTGAATGTCATCAAGTGATTCAGCAGTCCTTCTACTCACTTTGTACTGTATGCAGACACTCTGTGATTCTTTGTTTGTTTAACTGAGCTCTGAAGAATAGGGAGGAGCTGTAGCAGGGGAGTTATGACTCATCCCCTTCCTGCCTCTGTCAGGGAGGATAGACTGTGAGAAGAAAGACACAGCGGGAGACGCCATGAGGTCGGCCTAGAGCAGTGAGAGAGCGGAAGCTGTGTGTGTATGCAGAGGGCAGCAGGGTGAGAACAGGGAAAGGCTTAAACTTTTAAAAAAGGCAAAGACAAAGCTACATATACATGCAGAGCCATTAAAAGTGGCCAACCCCTTTAAACATGATACAGTTTTTACTTAGTGCAGGGGGGCTGGGCATAAAGAAGAGAGCTAAGAGCACAGCAGTGTGAGGCACTGCCTCAGTACTACAATCCTTAAATATACATCTTTTTTCACAGTGCTGCTGCTACTAACAATACACATAAGTATGGTTCCACAGGACTCCAGGGCCAATGCCTAACGCTGTCTGCAGCTTTACAGGCCGGGATTTCTAGTAATGTGAATGTCACGGTCTCTTTCCGTCCATGTACATAGATCGGCCTCTCTGTACATGTTGGTGAGGGTTCACAAGCCGGCGTCCTCCGTCATGAAATATTTAATGCGCAGCATCAGGCGGACGGGTTACTGCTGGTGTCTCTCCCGGAGCTGCACATCATTAGGTCTAATGTGTCCTCTGCAGACATCATTATGGAGCGCACTGCCATCTGTAATGTACCCGCGCCATTTATATCTGATGTGTGATGGGGTGTAGTAGTGTGCGGATGTACTGCGTCTAGTACGTGCGGTAACATTCCCTCCCCCCATCGTGGAGCAGCAGGTAATGTAACACAGCGGGGCTGCTGCCTGTATTACTGACTGTACATATCACATCACATAGCCCTGGCACGACGCATCCGATATAGTGCACCACTGCTTATATGCCGCATGTCCATTCCCAGCAACTATCCCAAATCTGGTCCGAAAATAAAAAAAAAAAAAAAATTTAATCCTACACAAAAATTCCCCCTTTTTTCTATGCGTGGGGTGTGTTAAAGGGGCAAGGTCCAGGGTAAAACGAAAAAAGGCACTTATACTTATCCCACTCCAGTTCCCGGATCCTGCATTGCTCCAGTATTTCCGCTTTTTGCCCTTTGACCTACCAGAAGTTCTAGTAGATTAGTCATTGGAAGAACTGGGTCTTGTTACCCCCAGGAAGTGCTGCCCAGTTGCAAAGCCCAAAACCAGAAATTCTGGAGTCAGGGTTCTTTTTTTTTTAACCCTCTTTAAAGGAGTTTTCCAGTCCATAATTGATGACTTTTCCTAGGGATAGGTCAGTAATATGTGATTGGTGGGGTCAAAACATCTTGACCCCCCCCCCCCCCATACACACACAGATGAGTAGTTGGTACACAGAGAATGGGACAGGAAGCAGAAAGCTCCATTCTCTGTGTAGTGGCTAAATATGGTCACTACAGTTTTAGCTTTTATTCAAATGAATGGGAGCTGAATTGCAGTATCTTGGTCTGACCTCTATACTGAGGATGGAGCTGTTTGTTATCAGTGCCGTTGTTGAGAACAGTCCTTCTGAGGGGACGGGGGTAACTGCTTTTTATTTCTCAAATCTTGGTGCTTTGCTGCTAGTTTTTAGCTCGGTTCCAAAATGGTGAAGCAATGATCTGTGACTTCTACTTGATAAAGCGTCTGTAGGGGTCTGAGGTAGTCCGAGACACACCCCCTGTTTTATCATAGCTCAAATATCGGATCAGATGAGGAAGCCGAGAACGTGATCTTTCCTTACGGTTTAAGGCCATCTCATACAAATTTAAAGGGGGTGAACACTATATTTCATGTCTTTTCTGTATAAAGTGGGGGGGATAGGATATGGAAATACCAATATACATCTAGTAATAGTTCTGCTCCGCTTTCCTGATATGTGAAGTGACGCCTCCTGTCTGTTACCTCATCAGCCAGAGATTCCTGCCTATAACATGGCCGCAGATGGAGGGTCATGTGATCCCTGTCCATGGACAATCACCAGGGCAGGGTGATTGCTCATGGACACATAGAGATCACATGACCCTCAATCTGTGGCCATTTTATGGTCAGGAATCTCTGGCTGATGAGGTAAAAGACAGAGCAGAACTAATACTAGATGTGTATTGGTAAATTCCCTCATATCCTGCACCCCCCCCCCCCCCCCACACACATTACAAAATTCATGAGGTAAAGTGACCAACCCCTTTAATCTGTAAAATTACTCAGACTGGTCAGGAATCTGTGTGCAGTCCTAGCTTTAGCCATTGACAGAAATGTTTAATGGATTGTGAATGATAGGAGAAGCACGGCTGCTTCCTTTGTAAAACAGCGCCACACCTGTCTGTGTCTGGTATTGCAGCTTATCAGTAAAGTATTTTGGGCTGATGTGCAGCAGCGCACACATGTATTTTATTATCAAGGACTATCCCTTTAATTTTCCTAGCGTCTGGATTTCTCCTGCTGATTCGTCTGCATCATCACTTACTACTATCTCCGTATCAGATTGTAGGAAGACGTCTCATTCATGGGGTTGAGGACAGACAGGGCTTTCTGGGTATTAGAGGATGACGGGCACTAGTTCCTGGAACAAGGGCACACAATGGCAGGACTAGCACTTCTTCTTATAAGCTGCGGACAGATGTTGGGCTGTGAATCCTGCCGGGTATGTGCAGAAAGCCCGTGCTGCTCCGATTAGTCACAGCAGATTTCCAGGGAAGTCACAACATAGGAAAAGGGAGGGCAGGGGATCGGACCGGAGGCTGCAGAGGATTGATTCATGTTCAGCACCAGAGCAGCTGCCAGAGCCCCGCGTGCTGTACCCCTGCTCCATGCTGTACCTAGTGCTTAGTCCCAGGATTTTCATTTTTGTTATTACTGAAACAATTGTTGTTTTTATTTTTGCCTTTGAAAAAAAAAAAAAATTCTAAAATTTTAATTTTGGTGTCTCACTTTGGTTGCTTAGTAGTAGGGCCGAGGAGTCGGTAAGCCAGGCTTTCGACTCAAAGGGTGCATTCGCCTGCCAAATGCAGGTGTTGATCGTAATGGGTCATAATATATGAGATCATAAAATTGAGAGGTGCTACTACTCCTTTTTTTTTCACTCCACTCCTGGTTTGGATATCCGAAAAGACATCTAAAAAACTGAACGTGTGAATGCACCCATACTCGGACCCCACAGCCCTGCCTCAGGTCACACTACATCTCACAAGCTTCAGATCCCCCTGTATGATGGACTGTACCAAACAGACTCTCCACAAGGGTCAGCTACTAATAATAACAGGACAGGCTCCTGTCGCACAGCTAGGCCTCATGCACGCAGCCCTGTGCTGAAAAGGGGACACAAACAGCGGGAGGTGTGCGTCCCATTTTGGCCGGGCAAAGATGGGCGGGGTGAGCGATCACCACAACGTGGCCGTACATAATAGACATCATTGGCGGCTGTGAGTTAGCCATTGATTTTGTTCTTAGATCATGGCCACTATACACAGTCGTATACATGAAGCCTTATAAATAAGAGGCTCACAGCTGGGCCTCCCTGACTGTATTCTTATGCTATCTAGGCTCATTTAGGAGAATTCAGTTGGGAAGTATAATCAAAGTGAACTCTCTAAATCAGGAGAGATGGTTTTGTCTATTACTGGTTATGTGATAATGCGCTGAGGCATCATGGGACTGTTAGCGAAAAACAGAATAGGAGAAAAAGTAGGTAGTCCTTTTTTTTTTTTAAACAAAAAACAAGTATTTGCTGTAAATATATAATAAATGTACAGTGCGATAAACAATCAGGTGTGGGGCAATGATAGAAAGTAGTGTTTCCAACTGAGGTGTTTTTTTTAAGGGTTTACTAGCATCAGGTGTCCAAAACCAGCGGTTTAAGAGAAGACTGTGGTATAGTGCGGTACTGAAGGGCAAGGCAGTGATTGTTGTAAATTTGTAGATCCCTACAAATTAGTCTTTTCATTGTTATATTTAAAAGAAAAATTAATTTTTGTGTTGTTTATATGATCTATTATAGATGCACTTACCGGTTTCTTCTCTCCACAGGTACTCAAAATGATGACCACGTTTGAAGAGGATCATCTTCTCTGCTGAACAAGTCACCATAACTCAGTTTCCATCGACCCAAGTGTCATGCGGCAGACTTTATGATGGATACTACCCAAACGAGCTACACCGGCCAGATTTTTTTCAAGGACTTAACTTGTCATGGACGGGCTCCCAATAGGGTAACGACAAACAAGGACATGAGAAAACCCTACCAAATGCGTGGACTCCTCTCACCAAATATGAACGAGAAGACGTGCACCGTTGTTCTCACGCGACTGGAAGATGTCACCGGGTCCCGCATTCTCGAAGGTCAGGGCAGGACATCGTCCAATATCTCTTGTTGGGTAGATGAATTTGGGACTCTGAAAGTTCATACCGGGCTTCCTTCCGAACCGAGAAGAATGAGTTCAAAAGGACAACTTTATCCAGGGGCTTCTAACGGAGACGGCTCTATAAAGGAGTTACCCGAACCCCGAAAGCGGAGACTAGCTTCTCTAAATGCTGAAGCGGTAAATAATTTACTCTTCGAGAGGGACGATGGTTGTTCTTCCAGGAAACTTAAAGATTTAAGCAAAGTCGGTGAAAACCGCAAATCAGTCGTAGACTGGACTTCCTTAAAAAGGCTGGATGGCCAACCTGCCAGCAAAAAAAGCAAGCAGAGGTGCATAGCCCAGCAAAGGTCACCTTCAGATGATGTATTCGACAACGGCTTAAAGAGAGATTCTAGTGAAGTGTCTTATCCTCCGGCTCCAAAGAGGTTGGCAAGTTTGAATGCTGTGGCGTTTCTGAAGCTCACCAACGAAAAGGGCCATTCTCTGAAACAAAGGAGCAAATCCACCGGTGACGGAGGGCGCTCTGTCAACGCTTGCTCCAAATCCAAACTAAAAGTAACAAAATCACACAAAAAGAACTGCATAAAACCTAAAAAAGACTTCCTTCTTCAGAAAAACCAGGACCACCACAGCTGGCACGGAGGTTCCGACGTTGGGTTTTTACAACCAGAACGTCGCGAGCCAGCTAAGTCTTTGGGTAAAGTGGAAGGTGTTTATGTGGAGCAGTCTTCCAAGAGACACAATGGCTCCCAACCTTTATACCACAGACTGCCTTTGTTAATGGGAGGGCAGGCTTCTATGAAGCCGGAGTATGGGAGACCAGGGGAAAAGTCTCCCACCCCCAAGCAAGACTTCCAACAGCCTTCATTTCCAGTACAACAGCTTCATCACTTACCTGTTCCGGGGAGTCACAAGGATTGTACCTGTGCGTGTGACTCCTCGAACCTAGCGCCTCTGGATGGTAGCTACATTTCTTATGGCCAAAGTGGATTATCATGTAATGGGTATTCGGATTACTCGGCGTATTCGAAGGAAGAAGGGTTTTCACAGCCGGTGCGCTGTCAGGAACTTCTAGTATCACAGAGCTCTTTACATCCTAGTGCAATGTGTGAGCATCTTCCATGGTGCGCGTCTCGCTATGCCTATGGAGAAGACACAGGCACTAACACAGATAGTCTTTGTGGACTGATACGGCTGCCGCTTGGCAGGGTTAGCGGCACTCACATGGGACCTAATACTTATCCATATAAAAAGCCTTTAACAACAGGTACGTTACAGATGATTCAACCATTAACCTAGAATACGCCTTCATAGATGGAACGGAGAATAAATCCATAAGCAGCGCCAATTTAGTGTAGTGGCTGAGCTGAGTTACTACAGGATAGTTCCTATGCAAATGAATGGGAGCTGATATGTAGTAGCCTGTTCTGACCACTACACAGAGAACGGAGCTGTCTGCTTTTCAGCTACTGAGGACAACTGATCTGTGGCTGCAGTTGGACCCCAGCAATCTTAATATTGAGGACATATTGTATGTTAATTCTGGTATATCTTTTCTTAGAACTCTTAAAGCGCACCTGCAACCAGGAATGTGATTTTTAGCTGGTGACAGCCTATGCTATACTGATTATAAAATGCATTTGTCAGCATTCTGAATCATTTCAGTACTTTATATAAGTTTAATTCACATTACCTGGCTCCCTGCCAGCAGCATGTGGTGAGTCCCATGGGTGGGGGAAACAGCTGCAATCTGTGTGTGTCCTATTTCTCCTCATGCATTTTTCCTCTCCCCCACACCACCCCTTCCCTCCTTTCCCTGCTCAATGCACATGACAGGAGTGGGGAGGGAGCTGCATGAGTGTGGAGGAGAGGAGACTGACACAGGCTGAAGCTGCCCCTCCCCGGAGACTCGCCACATGCTGCTGGCAGGGAGCCAGGTAATGTGAATTTATATAAAGTACTGAAATGATTCAGAATGCTGACAGGGTTACATGTCCAGCACTGATTGGACAGTGTCGGACTGTGAAGGAGGGCAGACACAAAGCTGTCCATTGATTCCTAAATTTCTAGGCGGAATAAGAAAAGATGCAGCAGAATTGTTATGGCTCATTATAATAGTCATCACCGGAAGGGGAGAGCAGGTCACCTTTTAAAATATTCTGAATGGTGTATTCTCCCCTTGTATTAAAGGTTCTCCTGTGACTATAGAGGTGTGGTCCTTAAAGGTTATGACTCAAAATGCGTAATGGATCTTACATGTCATTCTCTCCATAAGAAAGGAAGTGTAGCCTATAGACAATGAGAACTGTGTGGTTATCCCCTGGGGCTTAGCATCTCCTCTGCCGTCCAGACTCAAAACTTGTGGTCAAACCTGTGGCCGTACCCATAAGTAAGTGAGATAATGAACTGGGAAATTCCTAAGCGGGAGGAACTTTCCTTCACGGTAGACATATAGGTGTCCTAGTGGAGGTCCTAGAGAAGACGACTATTTCACCAGATAGGAAGTGTCAGAGCCAAGTGATAAGCCGAGGTAAGCAATTTGGGAAGACAAACGGATGGGATGGTCTGAAGATGTCACCTAGGGGAATGTGGGACAAGGATCTGAAGGTCAACTTGGAATGGAAAAACTGAGTAGTCTGTCTGTTTGTCTATATACTCTGAGATAGGCTACATTCACACTGCCGCAAGGGATACGGCCGATAGACGGCAATGGGCGCACGGCGGCACATGTGCGGCACCGTACCGCTCTGTACCCGGAAAAAAGATAGGACATGTCCTATCTTTTCCCGTATTACAGCGCCGTGCGCCATACATCCCTAAGGAGAGGGGCAGGGGTGAGGCGAGATGTTGTAGACAGCAAGTCCTATATGCAAATAATTTCGATTGTAATCAGATTAATCGTTATGCCCCATTATCCATAGAGGATCCTGACGGATAAAAACATGAGGTAACATCATAACTTTACCCTCCTCATCATCCCCGTGTCCTGGCACTATCCTCCATTAGGTGATGCTGTTTATAGCATTGCCCTGTTGCCATGGCAGCACAGGCTCCGGCCTAGTTGGGGACAGCAGGAGATATCAGTCACATCGCTGGTCGGGTCAATGAAACCGAAGGATTTCCAACTTTTTCCTGCCACCCAATATTTTACAGAACCATTCATTCATCAACAATTAAAAAATCCCTTGACCCCTTAAAGGCCAGGCCATTTTATCTTTTTTGCGTATCTGTTTTTACCTTCCATCTTATAAAAAATCCATATTCTTTTTCTGTTTACTTCCTAGTATTCCATGCCATGTACCGGAAAGCTGGAAACAAATTCCAAATGCAATTGGCTAAAACTTACCGTATGCCATGTTATTACTGGCCCTGCTGTTATTTCTATCACTGTGCGCTCCAAATCACACTCCCCCTTTACTCTTTGGGTCAGTACTATCACAATGTCACGTGATACCAAATTTATAAACCATATTTTTTTGGACTATAAGACACTTATTATTATAAGACGCACAGCAGATTTAGTCATTAAGAAAAGGAAAAATATATTTAAAATCTCAGCAGTGCTGCATATACATATACACACAGCGATGTTACATCTATTCACTCACACATACAGCTCTGCTACATCCATCCTCTTACACACACAGTGCTGCTACATCCATCCTCTCACACTCAAAGCTCTGCTATATCCATCCACTCACACACACAGCAATGCTAGATCTATTCACTCACACGAACAGCTCTGCTACAGCCATCCTCTTACACACAGTGCTGCTACATCCATCCTCTCACACACACATCTCTGCTATATCCATCCACTCACACACATCTCTGCTACATCCATCCACTCACACACAGCTCTGCTACATCCATCCACTCACACACAGCTCTGCTACATCCATCCCCTAACACACACACACAGCTCTTCTGCATCCATCCCCTAACACACACACACAGCTCTTCTACATCCATCCCCTAACACAAACACAGCTCTGCTACATCCATCCCCTAACACACACACACAGCTCTGCTACATCCATCCCCTAACACACACACACAGATTTGCTACATCCATTCACTCACACACAAACAGTTCTGCTACATCAATTCACTCACACACAAACAGTTCTGCTACATCCATTCACTCACACACAAACAGTTCTGCTACATCCATTCACTCACACACAAACAGTTCTGCTACATCCATCCACTCGCACACA
This sequence comes from Engystomops pustulosus, assembly GCF_040894005.1. NCBI lineage: Eukaryota > Metazoa > Chordata > Amphibia > Anura > Leptodactylidae > Engystomops > Engystomops pustulosus. The sequence continues at coordinate 30,721,259 of NC_092417.1, forward strand.
AACAGTTCTGCTACATCCATCCACACACATAGAGCACTTCCTCATCCACCCACTCACACACATTGCACTGCTAGATCTATCCTCCTGGCCTTCAGACTATAAGACGCAGGTACTTTTCAGCCTGCACTTTTTAGGCTTTTTTTTTTTTTTTTTTGCTAACAAGTGCGCCTTATAGTCTGAAAAATACAGTAGGTTTTGTTTACGTTTACATAACTTTTTAAAATGTAAATCTTCTGCCAAAAATTTTTTTCACTGTATTGTCATATCCACCTGTGTTAGGTGTATTTTTTTTCTAGAAAGAGATGACTTTTTCATTGATATCATTTTAGAATTCTTACAACTTTTTCAACACAATTCAAATTTGGCGAAGTGGCGAAAAAGTGTTGCAACAGTTGCATGTTTTTTTTTTTCTGCTATGGGGCTCACTACATAGAATAATCATTTTTACATATCATTTTAATATTTTGGGATGCAGTGATACTTGTTTTATGATTGTTGTTTTTGTTTACATTTTTCAGGCCCCTAAGGTACTTAAACCCTAGGGCAGTGATGGCGAACCTTTTGGAGACCGAGTGCCCAAATTACAACCAAAATCCACTTATTTTCCTGTGAAGTGCCAACATGGCATTTTAAGCAGTAACTTATTGCTGCCTGTTCTTCCACCTCTCTCAATTGTATCGCCCCCCTGAGGCCACCAGCACAGTTTAAACAAGGACTCTCACTGTAGCTTCTCTCCAGGGTCTCTCTGTAGAGCAAAAATGGTTGGTCAAGCAGGATGACCTCAAAAGATAATGCAGTTAATTTCAACACCTTCTCACTTTTCCCGCAGTTCCTAACAGCCAATGAAGTGTTGCTTTAAAATAGCGCTGAGAGCAGCATCTCATAAGTTGCCTGGGACTTAGCGGATTTGGTCCTATTTGGTGAACTTTGTCCTGGGGTGATGGTCTGAGTGCCCACAGAAATGGCTCCGAGTGCCACCTCTGGCACCCGTGCCATAGGTTCGCCACCACTGCTGATCACTAAAACAGTATACATTAGTACAATACTTTTGCAGTACAGGCAGTCCCCTACTTAAGGACACCCGACTTACAGACAACCCATAGTTACAGACAGACCCCTCTGCCTACTGTGACCTCTGGGAAAGCTCTCTGGAAGCTTTACTTTAGTCCCAGACTGCAATGATCAGCTGTAAGGTGTCTGTAATGAAGCTTTATTGATAATCCTTGGTCCAATTACAGCAAAAATTTTGAAACTCCAATTGTCACTGGGACAAAAGAAAAAAATTGGTCTAGAACTTCAATTATAAAATATACAGTTTCGACTTACATACAAATTCAACTTAAGAACAAACCTCCGGACCCTATCTTGTACGTAACCCGGGGACTGCCTGTATATCAATCGATCAGCGCCCCACAAAGATGTCCATCCGACTCATAATGACGTTTATTAAGTGTTTTGCGTTAACTGGTTAAAGTGAGACCTGTTTTAATACCCACATTTCCTATCTGGTAACAATTCAGGAACGTCTTTTCTTAAAACTCTGTGCTGTGCTGTTCCTCTGTTATTCCTCCTAGAAATATATGAGAGTTATCACTATTCCGCCATGTGAAAGAGGTATTACAGTCTGGACATGAGGGCCCTGATTGGATAGTGTCAAGGACACGCCTCAGACTGGTAACGCCTTGTTGTTAATTTTATGTATAAATTTCTAAGAGGAATAACAGAGGAACATGCCAAGCCTTGTACATTTGGGCCTATATTATATATTTTGTGATAATCAAACCACCCTCTTAAAGGACATCTTCCACCAGGATAAAAGACTGCATGCAAAAGAGCCTGAGGGGCTCCATGCTCCATTAACACCTGTGGAGTCTGGAGCCCCTCAGGCTCATTTGCATACAGTCCTTCACCCTGGTGGTAGCTGCTATGGTAGTACTGCCTACATATTGGTATCCAGTAAGTATCTTGTACTCCTAAATGTTACATTTTGTTTCCTCCCCCCCCCCCCCCTCAGATGGATACAAATCACTCGACCAGCTGAGTTTAGCAATCCCAACAGCAGGTCACCCCGTGTCTCCTGCTCACCCACTCTCAGGATGCCCAGTTCCAAGTGTCCCACCTGCTGCTGAGCCTGTCCCCTACCTACAGACACCCAACTCAGAACCTCAGACAATGGCCATGCTGAAAACCGCACGCGAATGCCCGCAGGGCTCGAAACCCCCAAGTGGCTCCAAGTCAGGGGTCAGGAACACGTCGGGGTGCGTCCACGCAGCAGACAGCAAAACAAGCAAAGGTCACAGTCATCCCAAGCAACAAAGAATCAGTAGAAGAAGAGCCACAAACGGATGGATGCCTCTAGGGACAGCGTGTGAGAAGGCCGTGTATGTGGTGGTAAGTGTCAGAGGAAAACGCCTCTTTCTCTACTTATCTGGCTCTCTCTACTGTCACTCTAACATTTCTAATCCATAATCTGTTTTACAAGACAGGATAGTAATTCACAGAGGGGACAGATTACAGCTCTCCATAGAAGTCTATGGAGAGGGGTTAAGAGAGAGAGAACGACACAGGCCTAGGAGCCTCTGCAGATAATATGATCATATCGAGTTATATATATATATATACATTATAATATATAATGTTCTGTACATTCCCTCTCCTGTAGATTTAGGGAATAGAATCTGAATTAAAGCACTGACAGGTAGTAATATCTGTCATCTTATAACTTCTGTGGAAGTAGCTCAGCACTATAACTCCAATACAATGGTAAAAGGGAAAAAAAATAGAACATCAAGGGTTAATGTTCTAGAACGTGAATTAATGAGCGATCAATACTAAAATTTTACAAATTTGTCTTTCCACAGAACGAGCCGGAACCTGCCCTCCGAAGGAGTTACCAAGCGGTGGAGAGGAACGGAGAGATCATCCGGGTCCGAGATACTGTCCTTCTTAAGTCTGGTCCTAGGAAAAAGTCCATGCCATACGTGGCCAAAATATCCGCTCTGTGGGAGGAGCCCAAAACTGGTACGGGGCTTTTCTTTGTGAGCGTTTTACATGATGTATTTTGTGTGTGACTGTAGATCCTGCCCGTCATGTAAGGTGTTGATATGATATTGTATGAGTGATGGACATGTCCATTCATTTTCCGCTAGGTGAGCTGATGATGAGTCTCTTCTGGTACTACCGGCCAGAGCACACTCAGGGAGGACGAAATCCCAGTATGCACCAGGTCAGTGGCGAGAAGAAGGTAGGAAGAATGGAACTTCTCATGTCTCAGGGTCTTGGGTCCCATTTTTGAATAGAGTCGAGCAGCTACCACTTGTTTAAATCTAGCATAACCGCACATAAGATATGAACTGGGCTAAGGCAAACAAAGCAAAGCAGATTTATCCAGCTGTCTAAAAGTCAGAATATTCTTAGTTGCCCATGGCAACCAATCACAGCTCCCCATGAGCAATGGTAGAATGAAAGCTGAGTTGTACTTGGTTGCCATGGACAACTAAGAATATTCTGACTTTTAGACAGCTTGATAAATCTGCCCCAGCAGGTGCTGCCTCCTGTAGAGTTTTGGATCGGAGCCAAATTCTAACCCTTCAGATGCCATGGACCCACCTCACAGCTAGTGGGCCGAAATCTAGCTTCTGCGACTCACTGCTGCTTTGTATTCTGACACCTTGGCGGCTTCAGTCCCCACTGCTGGAAGTTCAGCAGAGATTTCATAGTGAAAAGCAGATTAGGAAGGATGGGGGGGGGGATGATAAGAGCCAAAGTAAGCGGAGAAGGAAGCACTTTCCTCCGATAAGATAAATTACAGAGTTTCTTGTAGTCATTTGTGCAACTGATTTATGCAAAGTTGGTGGAAAGTTACTATTTCACAATAAAGGAACTTTCAGAGGTAAAACATTTGACTAAATTAGTCAGTAACTTTTCAAGATACTTTGCATAAAGCGGTAGTACTGGCCAATATAGAAAACATTGTAATATATGTTAACAGCAGAATATTTATTCTCCACTTGTGTGATTTATTCCCCTGTTCCCTACACTCTCTACTTACTTTGTCTCCTGCGATGGATTTTCGCCTCACAGAGAGATCAGATGACATATGCCTATAGAAGTCTGTATAGGAGAAACCCATTGGGGGGAGTTTATCATTGCAGTTGCAGCATTTATATATGTGACTTTTGTGACTTTTCCTAACCTGCTCCACTTTTCCCTTCTGACTACTAATCCCAGATTAATCCAGGTAATCCAGATGTGCATGTCAGATTTATGATGTGACACTTTTTAAAAAAAGTTACCAATTTTTGTAAAAAAAGAAAGAAAAGTCCCCATCCTGGCGTAGGAAATTAGTTCAGAACTGTTTGCTCAAAACTGTTTTTCACATAAAAAGTTGCAACTACAATGCAAACCCTAACACCTCATATGCCAAATGTATCAAGTAATCTAGGCCACTATGATAAACCTGATGTGCACATGACTAAAACCTGGGAAAAACAGTGGGGCAGATTTACTTACCCGGTCCATTCACGATCCAGCGGCGCGTTCTCTGCGGTGGATTCGGGTCTTCCGGTGATAAACTAAGGCAGTTCCTCCGACGTCCACCAGGTGTCGCTGCTGCGCTGAATGCACTGAAGTTCCCCAAGCCGGGCTGAGTGAAGGTAAGCGTGTGTCCAGCGACACTTTTTTAAAAAAAAAATGCGGCTGTTTTTCCGAATCCGTCAGGTTTTTTTTTTACGGCCACGCCCCCCGACTTATGTCGCGTGCATGTCGGCGCCGATGCGCCACAATCCGCTCGCGTGCGCCAAAATCCCGGGGAAAAATTGGCGCAAATCGGTAACATGTCGGGAAACCGCAAATCGGGCCCTTAGTAAATGACCCCCAATGTCTCCTTAATGTTAAATACCCTCCCTCCCCATGAAAAAGAGAGCAGCAGAACACACAGTAAACTAATGCCACAGCTAATAGTAAGTTATCTATCTAACCATAAGAGATTTAGTTACATTAATACTAGTCACCACATGGAGATCTCCTGACTGACCATGTGTGGTCTATAGGAAACCTCGTAGGAGCTACTTTTAAACTACTAGACAGATTATTAAAGATAATTATTATTATTATTATTAGGGATGGAGCCTTTAGAGGGGAAGACTGCTAAAATCTGCAGAATTCATGTAAATGTAATGGCCTGAAATACTGTAAATCCGTGATATAAACACACAACTTCTTAGCCTGATGATCGTGTATAGACACCTGAGTATATTGTGCGTGTTCTGCAGTTGTGTTGATGACGCAGGGTCTGGTACGTCAGTCTTATATGGTTTTCTTATATATCACAGTAAATAATATCCTCCTATTATCTCCTTGCAGAACGAGATATTTGCATCCCGTCATCAGGATGAGAACAGTATTGCCTGCATTGAGGAAAAGTGCTACGTCTTGACATTTGCAGAGTACTGCAGGTAGGGGGCAGTCTTGTACCGCACAAGTTTTGTGTATCTTGTAAGTAAAATGGTATAATAGGAGATGTCATACATTACACAGTACCTGGTGCTGTAGTGTGTGCAGTGTCCTGCCTGTCTGTATAGCCATGTACTGGTTTGATGGACTTTTAATGCAGCTGCCGTGTTTGTATGACCGGGGGGTTTCTCATTACCAGTTGGGGTCTAGTAGATACTCATCGCCTATAACAGAGGTGGAGTGCCCAGACTACTACAAATTATAACCCACTTATTTATCACAGAGCCCCAACACAGTGATTTAAGAAGTTATTTACCGTTGTTAGTTATCATTGAGAAATTTGGACTGTCATTATAGCTTCCCTTTAGGGCAGTTCTCAACCTTCTCAACCTGTGGGTCATGACCTCTTTGGAGCTCAAATGGCAGTTTCACACGAGTCGCTTAAGACCATCGGAAATATGTAGGGAAACATCCCTACAGTTACTACTGGGGGCAACCCTGCTGTGACTAAAGGGGGGCATCCCTGCTGTGCCTGCTACCTACTGAGGGCATCCCTGCTGTGACTAAAGGGGGCATCCCTGCTGTGCCTGCTACCTACTGGGGGCATCCCTGCTGTGCCTGCTACCTACTGGGGGCATCCCTGCTGTGGCTGCTACCTACTGGGGGCATCCCTGCTGTGGCTGCTGCCTACTAGGGGCATCCCAGCTGTGGCTGCTACCTACTGGGGGCATCCCTGCTGTGACTAAAGGGGGCATCCCTGCTGTGCCTGCTACCTACTGGGGGCATCCCTGCTGTGCCTGCTACCTACTGGGGGCATCCCTGCTGTGGCTGCTGCCTACTGGGGGCATCCCTGCTGTGGCTGCTGCCTACTGGGGGCATCGCTGCTGTGGCTGCTGCCTACTGGGGGCATCGCTGCTGTGGCTGCTGCCTACTGGGGGCATCGCTGCTGTGGCTGCTGCCTACTGGGGGCATCGCTGCTGTGGCTGCTGCCTACTGGGGGCATCGCTGCTTTGGCTGCTGCCTACTGGGGGCATCGCTGCTTTGGCTGCTGCCTACTGGGGGCATCCCTGCTTTGGCTGCTGCCTACTGGGGGCATCCCTGCTGTGGCTGCTGCCTACTGGGGGCATCCCTGCTGTGGCTGCTGCCTACTGGGGGCATCCCTGCTGTGGCTGCTGCCTACTGGGGGCATCCCTGCTGTGGCTGCTGCCTACTGGGGGCATCCCTGCTGTGGCTGCTGCCTACTGGGGGCATCCCTGCTGTGGCTGCTGCCTACTGGGGGCATCCCTGCTGTGGCTGCTGCCTACTGGGGGCATCCCTGCTGTGGTTGCTGGTTACTGAGGGAAACCCTGCTGTGACTAGTGGCTACTGGAGGCATCGCTGCTGTGGTTGCTGCCTACTGGGGGCATCGCTGCTGTGGTTGCTGGTTACTGGGGGAACCCTGCTGTGACTAGTGGCCACTAGGGGGCTTCCCTTCTGTGGCTGCTGGGGGCATCCCTGCTGACTACTGGAGGACTCTTAGTGCCAACTCTGGTACCAGTGCCATAGATCCACCACCACTTACCTGTGTATGGAGCTCTATTCACTTCAACACCCTTCAGAGCCTCCTAGAAGTAAATGAAGCGGCTGTAATATGCTTATTGTGCCGTTCTTTCCATCACCCAGCATAGGGGATAAGTTACATTGATGGGAAAACTCCTTCCATGTGGTTTATGATTACAGTATCAGAGGATTAGGATATGTCTTCCACTTTTTAATCTGACTTTTATTTCTTTGTAGATTTTGTGCCTTGGTAAAGCGTCGGAAGGAGGGCTGTCCAAACAGGAAAGCCTTGATCGTCCCTCCCTCAGAAGAGTATTGCACCCCTTTACATCGCAGGGTTCCGGACAGCACCGACCCAGAACTAGTATTCCTGTGCCGGCACGTGTACGATTTCAGACACGGCCGCATCCTAAAGAACCCGCAGTAGTAGACGCTTCTGAAGGAGACATCCACGTGACAAGTCGGTGTCCGATTTCAAGGCCTTGGCAGCCTAAGACTGCTTCAGACATCTTCCCAGCGGCGCCCCCTGGAGAGGAGAGTTGGGAACTTCTTGTAGTAGCCACTCGGCTCTGGATTCAGGAACAGACACTGGTTACAGTACTCAGCAGATGAAAGCACAGCACTTCGTTAGAGATGAGCAGTAATTAAAAGAGAAAAAAAAAAGAAAAAATCACAAAAAAAGCAAATGAGAAAAAATATAACATATAAATATATATATAAATATAATAAAGTATATATATATATTATATATATATTGGGGAAGCATAAGCCAGTACATCAGGTCCAGAACCGTGCTTGTAAGGTGGTGTAGGGATGTGTTGAATGCCTTAATATGTCACACAGGTCCCTGTCATACCCACACACAGTAAGTCCTTCTGGAAGTTCAGGCGAGTTTTGTTTCCCCCACCCCCCTTTATTTTTGGTTTTGCATAGAGCGTACCTCGTTCTCTTCTTTTCATTAACTTATTGTGTAGCCCAGCGATGACGTGATCAGATTTGGGGTAGATGTTACTCATATCTGCTCCTCTTATTGGTTCTATCCAGTTTATTTTTTTCCCTATGAAATCCTTATTTTCGGAACATTGAGAAAGAGACATGGTTTCTCCTTCGTTGTATAGAGGGGGCGAGATTTTGTGTTTTAGCCCCAGGGTAACTTTCAGAGTGTCTGTGAGTGAATGAAGTGTAGTGAGGTATATATTCCCCTATTCTGGATTCTATATATACACAGGGGCTCGGAGACGGTATTGATCCTTGTGTTTACCCCTGGATATTCAAAACAGATCTGTCATCACAGTATCAAGGGGTATCCCTATAAAAACCTCCGGGACCCCAAAGAAAACATTTGCTACCACCATCCTAAAATTATACCTATTTTTTGCATTACTTAAAGGGATCCTGTAACCCCATTAATCTAGCAGCCCCGCTCAGCTAGGGTATGAAATGTCCTTTCTAGAATTCTAAAATTCCTCCAAATACATGTTCTGCCTGGGATGAGTCAAGGTTAGAGGCTGCAGAGGGAGGGTCACCTCATATCCCCCTTTCTTCAGATCTTTAGGACGTAGAAATAAGCTTTTGCCGTCCTAGTAAAGATAAGAATCTCATCTTTCAGAACCAGAGATCCAGGCAGTGATTATAAGTTGTTTCCCTGATCTCCTGAAAAATTGACCACTTTCAAACACTTTCTCCTCCAAAATAATGTAAAATTGAGCAGAGAGGAGTCAGATTTTACCTTAGATGAGTCCAGTATTAAGAATGCGCAGGGAGATCGTCACTATGGTACCAAGAAACAGATGAACTGTAGACAAAAAATACAATTCCTGCCTTTATTGAACTGTCTCTCCAGTTCTGTATCTCCAGTTTTGTAGAATTCAGAGCCACAACCTTTGATCATATCTGAAAGATGAGATTCTTATCTTTAATTTGACACCAGCAGCATGGTTCTAGGTAAAAAGAACCAAAGATAGGGGTGTGTGAAGTTACACTCCCCTGAAGCCTCTAAATTTGACTGGCAAAATATGACTCTTCTCTGCTTCAATTCTCTTTGCATATGACTTTGGGGGAGATCTTCTTTTTAGGTTAACAGGTGAGATGTCACATAAAAGATGGAATCTCTTGAAAGGACATGTAATACCCTACCTGAGGGGGCTGATGGTATAATGCAGTAAAATCTGGTGACAAAGTCCCTTTAAATAATGTCCCCTGAGTAGTGGTCTGGACATTCTCCGTGACTGGGATACTTCATCCCAAATCGGCTTTAAGCATATGCACCCGATGTCATCAGAGATGGGACATCAGTCAAGTCAGAAAGCAAACAGTCTGACCAGTGGGACCACCCCCATGACTCTTCAGGGATAATGTGACACCTTCTGTGTTGTGAGAACTAATCCCTATGAAAGGCTCTCCTTATTACTAGAAATATATACTACCTATTTACAGCAAACCACTAAAAATGGCCCCTCTCTTACTACAAGGCCAGCAGTGGGGCATATTATTTTTGCTATATCCTCCTACACAAAGCTTCAATTCTACAAAAAAACGAAGCAATTGTCCAGCCATAATTCATGATAGAAATAATTAACTTTATTAGTACATTTCCGAAATATTACAAAATGTATCCGTTGAATAGAGACCTATCCCTAAAAATATATTAAAAATATATTACCTTTTATATTTTCTTACCTTTTGCAGCTCCGCCAGATGACTTCTCAGATACCCCTTTAAATATGGCGACATATTGTGATGACAGATCTGCTTTAAAGGGGCGGTCAGCTTTAGATATACCCTTTCGTATTGGAGGAGGGCACATGGGTGTCATGGGGGAGGTTCTCTGATTCGAGGCCCTTCTACCAGATGCTGTGTGCCTTGCAATACCTCCATTGTCCTACAGGGGAAGTGAAGACTAGCTGGTCACAAGAATCCTGGTAGAAGGTTATAGGGTTGCCCCAACCCTAATTAGTTTTTTAGCATTTTGATGACAGATGCTCTTTAATATATAGGTAGCATTTTACAGTAGTTTACTAATTTGCCCCTCAAAAAATAAAATTACAAAAAAAAAACCTCCTGTGATACAGCTACCCAATTGCTCAATATATATGCCATTTGCCTTATGTGTATACAATCTAGATACACTATTGTCTATCAGAAATCTAGCTGTCGGTTTTTTTTTTTCCTAGTAAGAAAATAACACTTAAAAAAAAAAAAAACTTAAAAAAAAACTACAAAAACAACACAAAAACCAAAGGACATTTGTACCAGAATATATGACATGGAATCTGAACAACCGCTAGGTGATCTCTGTAGCTTGCACTAATCCATGATCACACTTGTATCCATACATTTGAGTCTGTAATCACAGAGTTAAATCGAAATCCAGAATTTTTAGTTTTTTTTTTTTTTTTTAACCCAAGAACATATAGGCCCGGTTCCGTAATATTTCTGACCAGGGGTGGGTGGGATCGGATACTTTATTAATGATACCAAAGAGGTGTTCTTCAGTTATAAAGAATTGCAGTGGACCAGATATTGGTGTAAATGTGAAGATTTAGAAGATTTTAAGTTTGACTTTTTGGTGTTTTTGTTTTTTTTTAATCAGTTTTTTTAATAAGTACAATGCCGACCCCTCACAAATTGTGATTAGAAGCAGTTGAGGTACAATAGATCATGATATTGGCCGATACAGATAGAAGTTCACCACCTTTCGACCCTCAGGTTGTTGTACAAATTATACAAAGCTGTAGTAGATGGTAACTAGAAGAAGGGTTAGAGACGGCCATGGAGTAGGATTAGATACGTACAATCTAAATTGTTTTCCATGTTTCCCCTAACAATAGACCAAGGACTAGAGTTGATAACCTGTCTGTGATCTCCACACTGGATGGCTCTGCCTCTAATTTTAAAGGAAATCGGAAAATTTCCACTTCATGGCTGCCCTATGCCACCGCTATTTCAACCTTTCTGTTGCAAAGAGTTAAAACCGTGGTTAAAGCATGTGGCATAAATTGTACTTCCATCAAGAAAAGAGGGAATAAAAACTTCTCTCTTTGAAGTCATCCTTGGTTTTTTCCCGCTTTCTTGATATGTAAAGTCTTTTACCTCCTCAGCCATAAAATGGACGCAGTTGGAGGGTCATGTGATCTCTATCTCTCCATGAACAATCGCCCTGCCAGGACTTTGATCCTATATTCATGAATACTATCACAAGGTTCTGGCAGGGCGATTGATCACATGAACCTCTACCAGCGGCCATTTTATGGACTGGAATGTTTGGCTGATGAGGTAAAATACTGGCAACCCCTTTAAGAATATTGACCTCTATGTTGGATCCCCCTGCCCAGTATGCAGAACAGTTGCGACATAATGGGATTTACACAAAATTTTTAGCCAGATTAGCCAATGTTTTTCCATTTGAATTTGGCCTACTTTCATTTATTGAAGCCCATGGGGACCTACTGCAAATCTATCACCAGACTTGCAAATTTTCTTGGTTCCTTCATAAGGTTTTTAGTCATGGAGGTGGAACAGTGGAAAGAAAGATATTTCTCTGGGGTCCTGTGAAATTAGGGAGCTGATGAGAAGGAGGTTCTTCTTTCCAATGTTCTACCTCCTTGACTTGTATTGAGGTCCTTCCACAAATGTAAGACAATAGTTGACTGAACATTTAGATTTTGGTGGAATTGGACAACTATCCTATGTGTTTTTGGGCCTACATCCCTGTCTGAAGCCTGGCAGGGAGTAACTCCCCTCTTCCCGTTAGGAAGACATTCATACACAAGGCTGGTGACAAATTCAATACATGGAGACAGTCACATATTCTGAATGATACGGCAAAGTGACCTCAATTGGTTAAAAAAAAATTTTTACCTCATAGTATTAGATTTTTTTTATAGTAAAGTTTTTATTTCTGATTATGAATTGATTTCACAAGGGGTTAATTTTCATGGCAGATGTACTGGTCTGAGCAGGAGATAACTCCGGTCTGCACATGTCCCATAGACATGAATGAAATGTACATATGGGTTGGCACAAGCAATATTTAAGAATTTTTGGGTTTTTCCTTCTCCAATCAGCGGATCTACTGAATCCATTGCGTCTTAGGAATTATCCTTCAGTTTGATATGCATTGAACGTTTGAGTTTACATGTTCTTGGAATGAAGTCTTTGTTTATTGGGTCCAAAACTGTTTTTAGTATTTTTGTATCAGAATCTTCCCTTTAAGAGATGGAATAAGTATTGTAAGCAGTGGCGTCATAGGGGTCTTCCTCAAAAATACATATTGGTTGCTTTGGCACTACAATTTCTTAAAAAGAAAGCTGTCACCAGGTTCTATTCTACTAAACTACTAGTCTCCTCAGGGTATGAAAAGCCCTTTCTAAATTCCCTCTTTTATGTGAAATCTCCCCCAAAGTCAGACAAATATGACTCTTCTCACCTCACAAATGAGTCAAGTTTATTGGTTGCAGGGGGAGTGCCACTTCATAAGCCCCTATCTTTGGTTCTTTAGCACCTAGAAACAAGATTTTTGTGTCATATTAAAGATAAGAATTATTTTTCAGATCCCATCTAAGCGTATGGTTCTGTGAGCTACAGAACAGGATATACAGGTAGATAAAAAAAATAGGCGGGAACTGGATCTTAATCTGCAGCTTGCATTTCCAACTATGTCTTCAGCTGCCTATATCTCTGGTTCTGTAGCTCACAAAGATATGGATTTGTGAACTACAGAACCGGATATACAGGCCAATAACTACATGTTGGAAATGTAAGCTGCAGATAAAGATCCAGTTCCCACCTCATTGCCTGTATGCCCAGTTCTGTGGTTCATAGAATGATAAGCTTGATCTAAAAGATGAAATTCTTTAATATGACACAAAAGGCGTGTTTTTGGGTCTCCAGAACCAAAGATAAGGGCTTCTGAATTGATCCAAATTCCCCAGCCCTCAACCAATAAACTTGACTCAAGTTTATTAAAATCCTATTTTTGAGATTTTTTTTAAAAATAGGTAAACGGGTGAAATTTCACATAAGAGGGAATTCTAGAAAGGACATTACATGCCTTAGGTAGGGGGTAGATTAGTGGGGTAAACCTTGGTGAAAGGTTCTCTTTAAAGGAGTTGACTACTTTACCTCATGTTTTTTGTATAGTGGGGCGGGGGCAGGCTATTGGGTAATTTACTACATCTGTTAATACCCTGTTTCCCTGAAAATAAGACAGTGTCTTATATTAATTTTTGCTCCTTAAGAGGCACTAGGTCTTATTTTCAGGGGATGTCTTATTTTTCCATGTTCAAGAATTCACATTTATTGGTGAACAAAAAAAAATAAACTTCTAAAACATCCTTATTACTCTCCAAACTCTGAACTATTGGAATTTTTGGCCCCAATCTCTCATGTTTAGCAATAGAACTTTCCTTAAATGAGCACTTCATGTCCATGTAGCAGCTTGTAGCGTATTTGTCCTGCAACAGTCAGTGATTTTATTCTGTAATTCTTCCTGCATGTCACAACCTCTTGCAGCATCTAAAAAATCAACTAATACTAATGCATGACATGGGGGTCCGCTGCAATGGCGGCCGCTAGGTCTTATTTTCAGGGGAGGCCTTATATTTTTAAGATTGAACAAAATTGTACTAGGTCTTATTTTCGGGGGATGTCCTATTTTAGGGGAAACAGGGTAGTTCTGCTCCGCTTTCTTGCTATGTAGATAGAAGTTTTCTGTATTTTACCTCATCAACCAGAGATTCTTGATCATAAAATGTGATGTCTGTCTGTCCATGAACAATCGCCCTGCCAGGACCCTATAATAATATTCATGATTATAACATAATGGTTCTAGCAGGGGGATTGCTCATGGACAGATAGAGATCACATGACCATCTGCGGCCATTTTATGGTCAGGAATCAATGTCTGATGAGGTAAAAGACAGGAGGCTTCACTTTACATATCAAGAAAGCGGAGTAGAACTATTAATAGATGTAAATGACCTCATATCCTGCCCCCCCCCCCCCCACACTCATTACAAAAACATGAGGTAAAGTGGCCAACCCCTTTTAGCCCTTACCTATAGCACCACCTGAGCTGCCTATTGGAGGTTGTGGCCCTATTTTTGGATATACCATAATTTAGTAGATCAAAAAGGAAGTGGCTCCAGGAAATGGCGTTCCTCGAGGACAGATGGTCATTAATAATTGGCCAATAAGAGATGAGGTGGACGACTTTTCTAGGGCCTGTAGCCTTTCACGTATTAGGACATATACCATACTGCTGAATAGACACTACTTCTTCCATCTCCTGTGAACTTATCCCAGTTTCTTCCAAAAAAAAAAAATGAAATTGGTTATGTATTCCTGTTGTATGTCTGTTATGTCACCTAGAGAATTTCACATCCCCTTACGAGCCAGCGAGGAGGGAAGGCGTATGTAAACGTGACTTACCACACTTACCTGATGAACTATTATGAAGTGAAATGTACCTGAGTTTGACGCTAAGCTTTAAGTGATGTACTATGTTACCTGTTTATATTCTGTTACGATGACTAGTTTGGAAAACTTTAGCGACTACGAGATTTGCAGGATTTGTCAAATTTGATTATTTGTTTTTTTTTTCTTTCTTCTGGATAGTTTTCAATGTGTAGCACTTAGTTTGATTTCTTAATGATGAAAAGATTCTTGACCTCCCCTCTCCCCCCATTAAAAGAAAAAAGATTTGGAATAGTTTTATTTTTGCAAGCCATGCATGTTGTACAACTCTCATTTATTTTAGCAGTCGCCCCCCCCCCCCTCCCCTCCCCTACCCCTGAAATATTCATTTACTGAAGAAATTGAAATGATCTGTGTGTTTAGTTCTGAAAACACTTGAAGGAGTAAATCAGTCTGTAGTAAACCACGCAAAGAGTTAATGCTTCTCATTTCAGCTCCTGACTTTATACTAGAGGGTTAATGGGTAATTTTGTTTTTTTAAAGGAAATCTCCAAACATACCTTGAGAATGCTGTAGCTACACTGATGCAGAAACATATCTTGTTTTATCCCTGATCCAAGTGGTTTTGCTCAACAAACAATTATAAAATTCAGGACGTTGGGAAAGCTGGGTTGCACACAGGGCTGAGCTTCCTGAAGTGTCCAGACAGGACTAATCAACCTGAGCTGGATGACTCATACACAGCAGCTGGAGCATGGTGCAGTGATGGATTACTTCTGCCTGTCAGGCACAATGATTACATAATTCTCTGGAGCAGTGCATACTTGATGTGAGAGGAGAAGAGCTGAGCAGCCATAAGAGCGACAGAGCCTCATTATCATAATTTTTAAATATTTTTTTCAGCAAAACCACTCTGATCAGAGGTTAAACAAGATATGTTTCTCCATCAGTGTAGCTACAGCATTCTCAAGGTATGTTTGGTTTCTAATAAATGAAATCAAATGGTAGATTTCCTTTAACGGGGGTGTCTGGATCAATTATTTTAATTTATAGAGCTAATACTTATCTCAGTTCTTATGTCTGGTCCAACACGGCTCCTCCTGTTAGTGCTGGCCTTTGTTATATACATTAATGCCATGTCTACAGTACAGCGCCGTACACTTCTCTATAGGGCTGTGATGGGAGCTCTCCAAGACGGGAGAAGCCAGAAGTAAGGAATGGTTATTTTGTTTTCTTACACTACCCAAAGCTACTAATAAAAAAAATCCCTTTAAAGGGATTCTCTCACCAGATTTAACCCCTTAACGACACAATGTATTTTTACAAATGAGCACAGAAGAGTCATATTTTGCCTGACATTTGTCAAGTTTAGAGGCTGCAGGAGGCCCCTGTCTACGGTTCCATAGCACCTATATTAAAGATAAGATTCTTCTCTTAGATCATATCAGTCTTGCGGTTCTGTGAGCTACAGGCAACAATTAGATCTTTATCTGCAGCTCATAATTGCAATTATGTCTTAAACTGTCTATCTCTGGTTCTGTAGATCACAGAACCACAATCCACAATGCTGAAAGATGTGATTCTTATGTTTAACTTGATATCATGTTTCTAAGTGGTATAGTAATATAGCATCTGATGTGACTCTCTCTGCAGCCTCTAAACTTGACTCATCTCAGGCAAAATATGACTATTCTCTGTTCATTTTCACATGACTTTGGAGGAGATTGTTTTGTTTGTTTTTTTTTTTTAATAGGTAAACCGGTGATAATTCACATAGAAAAGGAAATTCTAGAAAGGACATACATATTATACCCTAGCTGAGGGGCCTGGTAGTTTAATGTGGTCACATCTGGTGACAGAAAGTCTTAAAGTAAGGTCTGTCAGAAAAGTCAGGGCCTTGATCTATAAGGGAAAGACCTGCCGGCCTGGAAAGGATGGAAGTGCGATACCTTTTCCAGCAGGTATGGACCCCCAGCGTTACAGCCAATCCCTTGGATTTGTCTATACTGGAAGCACAGGCTGAGCAGTACGTGACAAGGCAGAGAATGAGGTTCATGCCCTGAGCTTCCCTCAGCCCCTGTCCCCCAACCAGCGGGCGGAAACTGGTCCACATTCCCTACTATGATTAATTGTTCAAAACAGAAGACAAAATAACAGAGAGAGACGGCAAGCACAAGCGTGGTCAGGATATCTGAGTGAAAAACCAAGATGGCGGCAAAGTACAAAATTGTGAGGCAAAGAGTAGTCCAAAATACAGAAGTTGCAGAATATAGAAGATATAATCATGATGATCAAGGGAGTAGTATAATCAGCCACAGGGTGGATGGTGGGACATTTTGAGGAGTTCCTGGACTCCCCAACCCCCCACTCCCCCCCCCCCCCCCCAACAACGAGTTGGCTCAGCCATCATTCACTCAACCCACAGAATAGAGCAAGAACAGACGGATATCCTGACCACGCTAGTTTCTGAATCAAAAACCAAGATGGCGGCAAAGTACAGAATTGTGAGGCATAGAGTACCGTAGTTTAAAATATAGAAATTGCAGAATATAGAAGATATAATCACAATGATCTAGAGACGAGTATATTTTAGTAGTTCCAGTCGCCCAGCCCCATCAAGCCCCCCGATACCCCAGAAGTGAGCTGGCTCGGCCGTCAATCATTCAACCGACACCTGAAACACGTTAGTCCCATGATGAGTCCACCCATCTCGGCCAAGACAAGTGACTCTTCAAAACAAGTTGCGAATCACAGCTCCAAGCAACACAGTCCTCCGTGTGGTTCAGAAGCCCAGAACTCAGCAGCCAGAACCCATTCTGAGAGTTCTGACTCAACGATGATGTGTAGTCTGTAGCCTTGGAGACATATGCTGCTTGTATGCAGTACACCCCCAACCTAAAAAAAAAGACTACACTACTCACACTACAATATCTGCTATTTACATCTGTAGCAAAAGTCCATCATAATTAGAGGAGGTCCCCTTCTTCAGGACTCCCGACTTACAGACGACCCCTAGTTAAAGATCTCTCTGCCCACTGTGACCTCTGGTGAAGCTCTATGGATGTTACAATGATCAGCTGTAAAGTGTCTGTAATGAAGCTTTATTGATAATCCTTGGTCCAATTACAGCAAAAAATTTTGAAACTCCAATTGTCACTGGGGCAAAAAAAATTTTTTGCCTGGAACTTTAATTATAAAATATACAGTTTCGACTTACATACAAATCAACAATATAGAACATACCTATGGAACCCATCTTGTATGTAACCCGGGGACTGCCTGTACTGTAAAATGATTTGTTATACAGGCAAGATATTTGGAAAGTCTACTTTTTTGGTTGATTTATTAAAGAAAATACATTCACATGTTAAAAAAAGACACTGTTCCCAGTATAACAAATGTGATATCTTCAGCATTAAAGGGGTTGTCTACTAATCACAAACTTTAACAGGCTTAGGGTTCTAGGTGTGTTTTTAAACGCTTGCTGTGTACTACGTGTTTGGCTGGTTTGAATCCGTTTCACAGCTGCTTACACTTCCAGAAATGAAGAAAAACAGATTCAAACCAGCCAAACGCAAGGTAAACATACAAAAACCCATGTACTTTCAGTGCGTTTAAAAATACACCAAGAACGCACTGTGTGACAGCACCCTTAGTAAATGGGTCATATATTTTATACTCTGGTAACATTTACTGTTCGCCACCGGGAGCCAAGGGTCACATGACCCATTGGCAGCAGGACTCAGGACTTCCTGTGACTTCCCTTGGAGAGGGCTGAACAGTCATTACTGTCTGATCAAAACCACTTCCTTATCCGTAATTGGAGGGGCTTTCCAACCATGGATGTGGGAGTGGTGATGAGATCAGTGCAGACAGTAATAACTGTTGAGCCCCCTCCATGTGCCCAGGTGTGAATCAACTATGAGGCAAGTTGAGCCACTTGCCTTAGGAAGCACCGCCTGCCGCATTGGAAGTAAATTTATCTGTTACAAAGCAGGACCTGCCATTTAAAAATAGTGTCTCTTCACACCTGATGTTATCATGGGTGTGAGACACTGCATGGAGAACCCACATACTATAAAGATAACCTGATACATTCAAAGGGGTAGGGAGGGCGCCGTTCCATAGCTCGCCTCAGGCAGCGGAGAGTTTAGGTTCACCCCTACATGTGCCAGAAGTCAGCAGGACCCGGGACGTCACAGCAAGTCCCAATTCCTACTGCCAACAGGTCAAGTCAGGTCCTGGCAGCGAACTGCAAATGTTAATAAGGTAAGTACAATATGGATAACCAAATATGGGTCTTCTAGGTACCTAATATGTAAAAGTTTGGAATCAGTGGACAAACCCTTTAAGTATGAGATGATAATGAGGAGGGAATAATGAAGGAAAGTAAATAAGTATAATTCATTAATATTTGATAGTTCTGGGTCTGATCTCTGCTCGCATAACTTGGCCAATAACAGACTATTATCTCTGACCACCCGGACTTCCTGCACTGCTCAGCTCTCATTCACGAGACTAATAACATCCGCAATCAATGGAATAGAATCTTTTTTTTTTTTCCAGTTTTTAGTAATTACTGATCTTGCAGATGCACATATTTTATTTATTGCCCAAATGTATTCATTCCTTCTCACTAGCAGGTCTGGAGGTGGTGCGTTCAGAAGTCGTCTGAGGGGAGGACGGGATTGTAGAGTCAATACTGAGACTTCTTTCCACAACTTGGTTAATCTGGGCTAGTTCCAGAATATATGGTAAAGATTTGCTGGTTGGTTATAGTCTTGTCAACATATGTTTGAAATCTCTGCTCAAGCTCAGAGCTCCCCTGCTGCTGGCACTTCACCGACAGCCAATCTGAGCCACTGTGCATGCGCAGAAGCCCCCCAGCATCAGGTGCGTCTCTACTACAGATACTACTGTACTTGTGCATAGCTTGTCTGCTGCCGGAGACGCACAGCGGAGTGGACTTCACGAGCGGGTATTCAGGAGCAACTGCGGTGTGGAGTAGCCTTTGCCCCCGGAGCTTTCTGAGGCTACTCCACGCTCCCCGGTAGCCTCTGAAATTAATTTGCATAAATAACAAATTGCTGGATGCGGCAGATCTACTTCGGGAACTACTTTAGAAAAAGGAACGCACGCGACCCCATCTTTTTGGCACAGCTGCGCGGGCTTCCATGCGGCAGAAATTGGGGCACGTGCCGTCGGAGGGTCCGACTGATTCAGAATGAATCAATTTAACTTTCAAATTGTGTCACAAGCCCAAGCACTAAGATGCACCATTAAAAAGATGGTGAAGTCTATCGGACCTAAGCGGTCCAATATGTATTGTATTGGGCAGACAGGGCGACTATGGTGATGTTGTTTATAGTGTAGAGGAGAATTTTGTGGTGCATTTCTTTTATTTTTTTCTTCTTATTTTAATATGTCCCCCATGAGGTCATAAAAGACCTTAAAAGTTACAGGTAGAAATGACCCCCCGGATCAAGGGTCTATGGGGTCTGACCAGCAGCTCTGATTAACTCCTTCAGACCCGGCGCCGGCTTGTGTGTTCACTGAAGCTACTTCAGCTCTATGTAGTTGAGAAAGGAGACGGCAGATGGGGTAATAAACCTTCTTCTACCTTCTCCCCAGGGTCTCTGACTGACAGCTGGAGACATTGGTCCCGCTCCAGCAATCAGAGCAAGAGAAATTGTGGTGATGACAAAAGACGCTGCTGCAGACTCGGGACTCGCACCTGCCGTGCATAAGACGATGGGCGGTCAGGATAGAGGTTAGTAATAACTTCCAAAATTATTGACGTAGTTCAATAAATGAGTTATAAACCGAACTGCTTGTCATTCAATAAACCATCTCTTTTGCGCAATATTATTTTTTTTATAATTTGTTAGATAAATTCTTCCTTCCATTGTATTACTTCCGGTTTCTTTGTCCCTGCTCATTTTATAGGGACATTCTCATCTTGGACACCTACGGTACTATCACACGAAATGCCAGAATAGTGAACTTGAGATACCGAGATGTTTGAGGAGTCCACTTTTCGTTGCTTTTATCGATCCTTTCACCATATTAAATAGCTTTTAATACATATATATAAATAGGAGGTTAAATCTCTGCACAATAAATGAGGGCTTTGACAAAGAAAGGGGGCCAGGGGGATGGGGAGAGAGCCGAAGAGGTCTAGCAGTCTGGGAAGAAGGAACTTTTTAAATGCCGACTCCCTGCCTAACCATGAAATTTCTATCTTCTGAATTCTCCTCTCTAACTTTGGATAAAATAGGGACATGGTTAGTGCGGTATAAATGTTTAATGGACAGGGGTAACAATAATCTCTAAATATTGTATCTGGTCCTTCCTCCAATCGAAAGGGTATTTGTGCTCAAAGGGGATTTCCCATGAACATAAGCAAGGCCCTATCCACAGGATAAGGCATAACTTGCTGTTCGCAGGGGGTCTTCGTGATGAGACCAACGCAGATCATGAAAACATGGGGTCGCATGTACCTTTGTCAGAATAATGAAGCAGAAGCCCGCGCATGACCGTTCTGCTCCATTAATCTCTATGTAGCTGACGGAGATTGCCGTGCATGACGCTCTGCAATATCCATTGAGATGTATGTGCAGCCGTCTGCTCCATTACTCTCATGCAGCGACGAGGGAGCTGTTCTGTATGTTCAGCAGTAGAACTTTTGTGTATTTATTTTGTAGTAATAGAACCTAATGAATGTGTCTATGGCCTGTAAAATTCATTTTTTGGGGTCGCTAAGGGAGAGAATAATGTCATCTGCATATAATGAGATGGTCTGGGTGTTCTTGCCTGTATGGATCTTTTTTTAACAGAGGATTTTCTTGGATGGATTTGACCATGGGTTCTAAGGATCTGGGGTTCTGCTGCCATTTGTAATAAAAATAATTATCAGATAGGGAGCCATTGCTAAAAACTTTAGCCAATGGGTTGGAGTATAATGCTTTTATAGCTAGAAGGATGAGACCCCAAAGCCCATGTGCTCTAGAGCTGAGAAGGTGTACGAGCTCGTAGTATTATGTGTCCGGTCTCCTGTAGTCATGCTTCTTTCCAGTCTTTTGTCACCCTGTTTTCCCATACATAAAACATACTTTTTAAAACTGAAAATACACATGTTATGTGAGACTTTGCTGCCCTCCAAATCTGGGAGCACCCCCAGGTACGGATATGCAGCGCTCCTCAGTTGTCTTATTGTCATGCTGGCTTTTGACCTTCTGGGTAAGATTCTCCATTGTTAGCAGAAAGAGGCTGTTTATACAGTAGATCCCGATCAGACGGCTGGAGAGACCCTCGTATTGTCTGAAGTTATAAAATCCTGGGCTGCAGTGATAGTGGTTATTGCTGATTATCTAAAACCACTAAGGCTCCATTTTTTTCAAAATGGATTTTTAGATGGATGACTGCCCCTAAATTAGACCTGTGAAACACTTGTCTGATTTTAACCATGGATCCTGCAGCAGAATTACCCAAGTCTGTACCAAGATAAAATCTAACTTTTCAACCCAAATTTTTTCCGTTTTCAGTCTTCTGTTTTTTACCATGTAAAGCAATGAGGCAGTAATGTGGGCATTGCTACATGTAGATCCTCAAAATGCACTGAGATCCAGATCCATGTCAGTACAGTCATGGCCATAAGTTTTGATAAGGACACAAATATTATATTGTCACATGATGTGTTGCCCTCTGGTTTGTCAGATGTTTTTATCACATACAGAAATACAAGTGCAATCATATTATGAGGAACAAAAGCTTTTATGGACAGGTAGAAGGAGTTACTGCAGCAAGTCAGTATTTGCAGTGTTGCCCCTTCTTCTTCAGGACCTCTGCAATTCTCCCTGGCAGCTCTCACTCACCTTCTGGACCAAATCCTGACTGATAGCCGTCCATTCCTGCACAATCACTGCTGCATTGTGTCACAATTTGTTGGTTTTTGTTTGTCCACCCGTCTCTTGATGATTGACCACAAGTTCTCAATGGGATTAAGATCTGGGGAGTTTTCAGTCCATGGACCCAAAATCTCTATGTTGTGTTCCCTGAGCCATTTAGTTATCACCTTTGCTTTATGGCAGGTGCTCCATCATGCTGGAAAAGGCATTGTTCATCATCAAACTGCTCTTGGAGAGTTGGGAGAACTTGCTCTTGGAGGACATTCTGGTCCCATTCTTTATTCATGGATGTGTTTTTAGGTAAGACTGTGAGAGAGCCGATTCCCTTGGCTGAGAAGCCGCCCCACACATGAATGGCTGCAGGAGGCTTTACAGGTGACATGAGACAAGACTGGAGGTATCGCTCACCTTGTCTTCTCCCAACAAGATGTTCTCCAGATGTTCCAAACAATCGGAAAGGGGATTCATCAGAGAAAATGACTTTACCCCAGTCCTCAGCAGTCCACTTCCTGTACCTCCTGCAGAATATCACTCTGTCCCTGATGGTTTTCTGGAGAGAAGTGGCTTCTTTGCTTCCCTCCCTGACACCAGGCCTTTCTCCAAGAGTCTCCGCAGTCTCACAGTGCGTGCAGATGCCTCACACCTGCCTGCTGCCATTCCTGAGCGAGCTCTGCACTGCTGGTAGCTCAATCCCCAAGCTGAAACACTTCTAAGAGACGGTCCTGGCGCTTGCTGGTCCTTCTTGGGCGCCCTGGAGCCTTTTTGGCAACAATGGACCCTCTCTCCTTGAATTCCTTGATGACGCGATAGATTGGTGACTGAGGTGCAATCTTTCTAGCTGCGATACTCTTTCTGTTCGGCCAGTTTTGTGCAGTGCAATGATGACTGCACGTGTTTCTTTAGAGATAACCATGGTTAACAGAGGAGAAACAATGATGCCAAGCACCAGCCTCCTTGTAAAGTGTCCAGTGGTGTGATTGTTACTTAATCATGACTGACTGATCTCCAGCCCTGTCCTCACAACACCCACACCTGTGTTACTGGAGCAATCACTGACACCATGTTAGCTGCTCCTTTTAAGGCGCCTGCAATGAAGTTGAAAAATAGTTTTGGGGGAAAAAGTTTATTTTCTAGGCAAATATTGACTTTGCAATGAATTTCTGTTAAGCTGATCACTCTTTATAACATTCTGGAGTATATGCAAATTGCCGTTATAAAACCTGATGCAGTAGACTTTGTACAAATTGACATTTGTATCATTCTCAAAACTATTGGCCATGTAAGTAGAATTGCAGCATGAGCATTCCCTAAGGCCGCGTTCACATGTTGCGTTTTGCGGTCTACAAAGTGTTTGTGCTTTTCGTTTCTAGCTAGAATATAATACTGAGAAACCCGGATCATGGCGAAGGGATGAGGGAGAGGCTCGGAGCACTTGGAGGCTGACTGTATAGATTTGGGGGTGCAGCCACTTCGATGACCCCTCATTTTTCCCCCCAGGATGTTGTGAGACATGAGATGTTACTGTGCTATACTATACTGTAACATTTACTCTTCTTATAACTTTTATTTCATTTGTATCCACCACTTGTATTTTTATTTAGTCACAAAACTCTCCTCCACATGATGAGACTGATATTGGAGCGGGCTGGGGCAGTTTATCAGATAGGACCGGGGCAGTTTATTAGATAGGACCGAGGCAGTTTATCAGATAGGACCGGGGCAGTTTATCAGATAGGACCGGGGCAGTTTATCAGATAGGACCGGGGTAATTTATCAGATAGGACCGAGGCAGTTTATCAGATAGGACCGGGGCAGTTTATCAGATAGGACCGGGGCAGTTTATCAGATAGGACCGGGGCAGTTTATTAGATAGGACCGAGGCAGTTTATCAGATAGGACCGGGGCAGTTTATCAGATAGGACCGGGGCAGTTTATCAGATAGGACCGGGGTAATTTATCAGATAGGACCGAGGCAGTTTATCAGATAGGACCGGGGCAGTTTATCAGATAGGACCGGGGCAGTTTATCAGATAGAACCGGGGCAGTTTATCAGATAGGACCGGGGCAGTATATCAGATAGGACCGGGGCAGTTTATCAGATAGGGCTGGGGCAGTTTATCAGATAGGGCTGGGGCAGTTTATCAGATAGGACCGGGGCAGTTTATCAGATAGGGCTGGGGCAGTTTATCAGATAGGACCGGGGCAGTTTATCAGATAGGACCGGGGCAGTTTATCAGATAGGACCGGGGTAATTTATCAGATAGGACCGAGGCAGTTTATCAGATAGGACCGGGGCAGTTTATCAGATAGGACCGGGGCAGTTTATCAGATAGGACCGGGGCAGTTTATCAGATAGGACCGGGGCAGTATATCAGATAGGACCGGGGCAGTTTATCAGATAGGGCTGGGGCAGTTTATCAGATAGGGCTGGGGCAGTTTATCAGATAGGACCGGGGCAGTTTATCAGATAGGGCTGGGGCAGTTTATCAGATAGGGCTGGGGCAGTTTATCAGATAGGGCTGGGGCAGTTTATCAGATAGGGCTGGGGCAGTTTATTAGAAAGAACTGGGGCAGTTTATCAGATAGGACTGGGGCAGTTATTATCAGACAGGGCTGGGGCAGTTTATCAGATAGGACTGGGGCAGTTTATCAGATAGGACTGGGGCAGTTTATCACATAGGACTGGGGCAGTGTATTGGATAGGACTGGGGCAATTTGTTAGATAGGACTGGGGCAGTTTGTTAGATAGGACCGGGGCAGTTTATCGGATAGGACTGGGGCAGTTTATTGGATAGGACCAGGGCAGTTTATTGGATAGGACTGGGGCAGTGTATTGGATAGGACTGGGGCAGTTTATCAGACAGGGCTGGGGCAGTTTATTAGATAGGACTGGGGCAGTTTATCAGACAGGGCTGGGGTAGTTTATCAGATAGAACTGGGGCAGTTTGTTAGATAGGAGTTGGGGCAGTTTATCAGACAGGGATGGGGCAGTTTATTAGAAAGAACTGGGGCAGTTTATCAGATAGGACTGGGGCAGTTTGTTAGATAGGACTGGGGCAGTTTGTTAGATAGATAGGACCGGGGCAGTTTATCGGATAGGACCGGGGCAGTTTATCGGATAGGACCGGGGCAGTTTATCGGATAGGACCGGGGCAGTTTATCGGATAGGACCGGGGCAGTTTATTGGATAGGACCGGGGCAGTGTATTGGATACGACTAGGGCAGATTATCAGACAGCACTGGGGCAGTTTATTAGACAGGACTGGGGCAGTTATTATTGGATAGGACTGGGGCAGTGTATTAGATAAGATCGGGACAGTTTATTGTATAGGACTGGGGCAGTGTATTGGATAGGACTGGGGTAGTTTATCAGATAGGACTGGGGCAGTTTATTAGACAGGACTGGGGCAGTTTATCAGATAGGACTGGGGTAGTTTATCAGATAGGACTGTGGCAGTTTGTTACATAGGACCGGGGAAGTTTATCAGACAGCGCTGGGGCAGTTTGTTAGATAGGACTGGGGCAGTGTATTGTATAGGACTGGGGCAGTGTATTGTATAGGACTGGGGCAGTGTATTGTATAGGACTGGGGCAGTGTATTGTATAGGACTGGGGCAGTTTATTAGATAAGATTGGGGCAGTTTGTTAGATATGACTGCGACAGTGTATTGTATAGGACTGGGGCAGTGTATTGTATAGGACTGGGGCAGTGTATTGTATAGGACTGGGGCAGTTTATTGTATAGGACTGGGGCAGTTTATTAGATAGTACTGGGGCAGTGTATTGTATAGGATTGGGGCAGTGTATTGTATAGGACTGGGGCAGTGTATTGTATAGGGCTGGGTCAGTGTATTGTATAGGGCTGGGTCAGTGTATTGTATAGGGCTGGGGCAGTGTATTGTATAGGGCTGGGGTAGTGTATTGTATAGGACTGGGGCAGTGTATTGTATAGGACTGGGGCAGTGTATTGTATAGTGCTGGGGCAGTGTATTGTATAGTGCTGGGGCAGTGTATTGTATAGGACTGGGGCAGTGTATTGTATAGGACTGGGGCAGTTTATCACATAGGGATGGTGCAGTGTATTGTATAGGACTGGGGCAGTTTATTGTATAGGACTGGGCAGTTTATTGTATAGGACTGGGGCAGTGTATTAGATATGACTGGGGCAGTGTATTGTATAGGACTGGGGCAGTGTATTGTATAGGACTGGGGCAGTGTATTGTATAGTGCTGGGGCAGTGTATTGTATAGGACTGGGGCAGTGTATTAGATATGACTGGGGCAGTGTATTGTATAGGACTGGGGCAGTGTATTAGATAGGACTGGGGCAGTGTATTAGATATGACTGGGGCAGTGTATTGTATAGGACTGGGGCAGTGTATTAGATAGGACTGGGGCAGTGTATTAGATATGACTGGGGCAGTGTATTGTATAGGACTGGGGCAGTGTATTGTATAGGACTGGGGCAGTGTATTGTATAGGACTGGGGCAGTGTATTGTATAGTGCTGGGGCAGTGTATTGTATAGGATTGGGGCAGTGTATTAGATAGGACTGGGGCAGTGTATTAGATATGACTGGGGCAGTGTATTGTATAGGACTGGGGCAGTGTATTGTATAGGACTGGGGCAGTGTATTGTATAGGACTGGGGCAGTTTATCAGATAGGGATGGTGCAGTGTATTGTATAGGACTGGGGCAGTTTATTGTATAGGACTGGGCAGTTTATTGTATAGGACTGGGGCAGTGTATTAGATATGACTGGGGCAGTGTATTGTATAGGACTGGGGCAGTGTATTGTATAGTGCTGGGGCAGTGTATTGTATAGGACTGGGGCAGTGTATTAGATATGACTGGGGCAGTGTATTGTATAGGACTGGGGCAGTGTATTAGATAGGACTGGGGCAGTGTATTAGATATGACTGGGGCAGTGTATTGTATAGGACTGGGGCAGTGTATTAGATAGGACTGGGGCAGTGTATTAGATATGACTGGGGCAGTGTATTGTATAGGACTGGGGCAGTGTATTGTATAGGACTGGGGCAGTGTATTGTATAGGACTGGGGCAGTGTATTAGATAGGACTGGGGCAGTGTATTGTATAGGACTGGGGCAGTGTATTAGATAGGACTGGGGCAGTGTATTGTATAGGACTGGGGCAGTGTATTGTATAGGGCTGGGGCAGTGTATTGTATAGGACTGGGGCAGTGTATTGTATAGGACTGGGGCAGTGTATTGTATAGTGCTGGGGCAGTTTATCAGATAGGGATGGTGCAGTGTATTGTATAGGACTGGGGCAGTTTATTGTATAGGACTGGGCAGTTTATTGTATAGGACTGGGGCAGTGTATTGTATAGGACTGGGGCAGTGTATTGTATAGGACTGGGGCAGTGTATTGTATAGGACTGGGGCAGTGTATTGTATAGGACTGGGGCAGTGTATTGTATAGTGCTGGGGCAGTGTATTGTATAGGACTGGGGCAGTGTATTGTATAGGACTGGGGCAGTGTATTAGATATGACTGGGGCAGTGTATTGTATAGGACTGGGGCAGTGTATTAGATAGGACTGGGGCAGTGTATTAGATATGACTGGGGCAGTGTATTGTATAGGACTGGGGCAGTGTATTGTATAGGACTGGGGCAGTGTATTGTATAGGACTGGGGCAGTGTATTGTATAGGACTGGGGCAGTGTATTGTATAGGACTGGGGCAGTGTATTGTATAGGACTGGGGCAGTGTATTGTATAGGACTGGGGCAGTGTATTGTATAGTGCTGGGGCAGTGTATTAGATATGACTGGGGCAGTGTATTGTATAGGACTGGGGCAGTGTATTGTATAGTGCTGGGGCAGTGTATTGTATAGGACTGGGGCAGTGTATTAGATAGGACTGGGGCAGTGTATTGTATAGGACTGGGGCAGTGTATTAGATATGACTGGGGCAGTGTATTGTATAGGACTGGGGCAGTGTATTGTATAGGACTGGGGCAGTGTATTGTATAGGACTGGGGCAGTGTATTGTATAGGATTGGGGCAGTTTATTAGATAAGATTGGGGCAGTGTATTGTATAGGACTGGGGCAGTGTATTAGATAGGACTGGGGCAGTGTATTGTATAGTGCTGGGGCAGTGTATTGTATAGGACTGGGGCAGTGTATTAGATATGACTGGGGCAGTGTATTGTATAGGACTGGGGCAGTGTATTGTATAGGACTGGGGCAGTGTATTAGATATGACTGGGGCAGTGTATTGTATAGGACTGGGGCAGTGTATTGTATAGGACTGGGGCAGTGTATTGTATAGGACTGGGGCAGTGTATTGTATAGGACTGGGGCAGTGTATTGTATAGTGCTGGGGCAGTGTATTAGATATGACTGGGGCAGTGTATTGTATAGGACTGGGGCAGTGTATTGTATAGTGCTGGGGCAGTGTATTGTATAGGACTGGGGCAGTGTATTAGATATGACTGGGGCAGTGTATTGTATAGGACTGGGGCAGTGTATTAGATAGGACTGGGGCAGTGTATTAGATATGACTGGGGCAGTGTATTAGATAGGACTGGGGCAGTGTATTAGATAGGACTGGGGCAGTGTATTAGATATGACTGGGGCAGTGTATTGTATAGGACTGGGGCAGTGTATTGTATAGGACTGGGGCAGTGTATTGTATAGGACTGGGGCAGTGTATTGTATAGTGCTGGGGCAGTGTATTGTATAGGATTGGGGCAGTGTATTAGATAGGACTGGGGCAGTGTATTAGATATGACTGGGGCAGTGTATTGTATAGTGCTGGGGCAGTGTATTGTATAGGACTGGGGCAGTGTATTGTATAGGACTGGGGCAGTGTATTGTATAGGACTGGGGCAGTTTATCAGATAGGGATGGTGCAGTGTATTGTATAGGACTGGGCAGTTTATTGTATAGGACTGGGCAGTTTATTGTATAGGACTGGGCAGTTTATTGTATAGGACTGGGGCAGTGTATTAGATATGACTGGGGCAGTGTATTGTATAGGACTGGGGCAGTGTATTGTATAGGACTGGGGCAGTGTATTGTATAGTGCTGGGGCAGTGTATTGTATAGTGCTGGGGCAGTGTATTGTATAGGACTGGGGCAGTGTATTGTATAGGACTGGGGCAGTGTATTGTATAGGACTGGGGCAGTGTATTGTATAGGACTGGGGCAGTGTATTGTATAGGACTGGGGCAGTGTATTGTATAGGACTGGGGCAGTGCATTGTATAGGGCTGGGGCAGTGTATTGTATAGGACTGGGGCAGTGTATTGTATAGGACTGGGGCAGTGCATTGTATAGGGCTGGGGCAGTGTATTGTATAGGACTGGGGCAGTGTATTGTATAGGGCTGGGGCAGTGTATTGTATAGGACTGGGGCAGTGTATTGTATAGGACTGGGGCAGTGTATTGTATAGTGCTGGGGCAGTGTATTGTATAGGGCTGGGGCAGTGTATTGTATAGGACTGGGGCAGTGTATTGTATAGGGCCGGGGCAGTGTATTGTATAGGGCCGGGGCAGTGTATTGTATAGGGCCGGGGCAGTGTATTGTATAGGGCCGGGGCAGTGTATTGTATAGGGCCGGGGCAGTGTATTGTATAGGGCCGGGGCAGTGTATTGTATAGGGCCGGGGCAGTGTATTGTATAGTGCCGGGGCAGTGTATTGTATAGTGCCGGAGCAGTGTATTGTATAGTGCCGGGGCAGTGTATTGTATAGTGCCGGGGCAGTGTATTAGATAAGATTGGGGCAGTGTATTAGATAAGATTGGGGCAGTGTATTGTATAGTGCTGGGGCAGTGTATTGTACAGGACTGGGGCAGTGTATTGTATATGACTGGGGCAGTGTATTGTATAGTACTGGGGCAGTGTATTGTATAGGGCTGGGGCAGTGTATTGTATAGGACTGGGGCAGTGTATTGTATAGGGCTGGGTCAGTGTATTGTATAGGGCTGGGGCAGTGTATTGTATAGGGCTGGGGCAGTGTATTGTATAGGACTGGGGCAGTGTATTGTATAGTGCTGGGGCAGTGTATTGTATAGTGCTGGGGCAGTGTATTGTATAGTGCTGGGGCAGTGTATTGTATAGTGCTGGGGCAGTGTATTGTATAGGACTGGGGCAGTGTATTGTATAGGGCTGGGGCAGTGTATTTTATAGGGCTGGGGCAGTGTATTGTATAGGGCTGGGGCAGTGTATTGTATAGGGCTGGGGCAGTGTATTGTATAGTGCTGGGGCAGTGTATTGTATAGGGCTGGGGCAGTGTATTGTATAGTGCTGGGGCAGTGTATTGTATAGTGCTGGGGCAGTGTATTGTATAGGGCTGGGGCAGTGTATTGTATAGGACTGGGGCAGTGTATTGTATAGGACTGGGGCAGTGTATTGTATAGTGCTGGGGCAGTGTATTGTATAGGACTGGGGCAGTGTATTGTATAGGGCTGGGGCAGTGTATTGTATAGTACTGGGGCAGTGTATTGTATAGTGCTGGGGCAGTGTATTGTATAGGACTGGGGCAGTGTATTGTATAGGACTGGGGCAGTGTATTGTATAGGACCGGGGCAGTGTATTGTATAGGGCCGGGGCAGTGTATTGTATAGGGCCGGGGCAGTGTACTGTATAGGACTGGGGCAGTGTATTGTATAGGACTGGGGCAGTGTACTGTATAGGACTGGGGCAGTGTATTGTATAGTGCCGGGGCAGTGTATTGTATAGTGCTGGGGCAGTGTATTGTATAGTGCCGGGGCAGTGTATTGTATAGTGCCGGGGCAGTGTATTGTATAGTGCCGGGGCAGTGTATTGTATAGGGCCGGGGCAGTGTATTGTATAGGACCGGGGCAGTGTATTGTATAGGACCGGGGCAGTGCATTGTATAGGACCGGGGCAGTGCATTGTATAGGACCGGGGCAGTGCATTGTATAGGACCGGGGCAGTGCATTGTATAGGACCGGGGCAGTGCATTGTATAGGACCGGGGCAGTGCACTGTATAGGACCGGGGCAGTGCACTGTATAGGACCGGGGCAGTGTACTGTATAGGACCGGGGCAGTGTATTGTATAGGACTGGGGCAGTGTACTGTATAGGACTGGGGCAGTGTATTGTATAGTGCTGGGGCAGTGTATTGTATAGTACTGGGGCAGTGTATTGTATAGTGCTGGGGCAGTGTATTGTATAGTGCTGGGGCAGTGTATTGTATAGTGCTGGGGCAGTGTATTGTATAGTGCTGGGGCAGTGTATTGTATAGTACTGGGGCAGTGTATTGTATAGTGCTGGGGCAGTGTATTGTATAGGACTGGGGCAGTGTATTGTATAGTGCTGATGCACATTCCTGTCAGAGACTACACTGTGAGGCAGCGGTGCCACATCTGTACACGGAGGAGCCGCCGCTGCTGCATCACGTGACGTGTGACGCGCTTCCCGAGCTGAGCCCAGTCCGTGCCGGGGAGGATGGAGGCAGCAGAGCTGTGAGCCCCGGCCCCGGTGTGTGTGTGCACCATGTTCCCGCGGCCGCTGTACCGGCTTCCCGAGGGCTTCCAGATGGAGGGTCACAGGGCGCCCCCCACCCTGCGGCGCATCCCGGCGCACCCGCTGTCCCGGCCCCGGGGGCACAGCGCCCTGCTGCCCTCCATGCTGATGTTCGGGGTGATCGTGGCGTCCAGCGGGCTGCTGCTGATGATAGAGCGGGGGATCCTGGCCGAGGTGAAGACCCCTCCTCCCCGCGGGGACGTGGCGTGGAGGACGGTGCGGCCGGAGGGGGAAGACGAGCTGGAGCTGCAGATCCTGCGGGACGTCCGGAACCGCACGCTGAGGCGGGTGTGCGGGCACCAGAGCATGCCCCATAGTGTGTGGGCCCTGCCCCCGGGCCAGCGCCGGACCCTGCTCAAGCACATCATCGTCAATGACAAGTACAAGTTCCTGTACTGCTATGTGCCCAAGGTGGCGTGCTCCAACTGGAAGCGGGTGCTCAAGGTCCTGGACGGGCACCTGGACAGCGTGGACGCCAAGCTCAAGATGGACCACAAGAGCGACCTGGTCTTCCTGGCCGACCTGTCCGCCGAGCAGATCCGCTACCGCATGCGCCATTACTACAAGTTCCTCTTTGTGCGGGAGCCCATGGAGCGCCTGCTGTCCGCCTACCGGAACAAGTTTGGTGAGATCCGCGAGTACCAGCAGCGATACGGTATGGAGATCGTACGCCGCTACCGCAAGAAAACCGCAGCTGCCGCCTCGAAGGGCGACGACGTTACCTTCTCCGAATTCCTCCAGTATCTCCTGGACGAGGATGTGGAGAAGATGGACGAGCACTGGATGCCCATCTACAACCTGTGCCAGCCCTGCGTTGTGCCCTACGACTATATAGGCTCCTACGAGAGGCTGCGGGAGGATGCCAACCACATCCTGGAGGCCATCAATGCCCCCACATACATCCAGTTCCCCGAGAGACAATCCTGGTACAAGCCGGTCACCAAAGAGACCTTCCATTACTTCCTATGTAACACCCCGCAGGGGCTCATCCGGGAGCTGCTGCCCAAATACATCATGGACTACTCCTTGTTTGCTTACTCGCTGCCTAATATCACCAAGGACCACTGCAGGCAGTAAGCTAACATTGCTTGCACTACAGACTTGCAATAGGCAGTAAGGTCTTGCTCCTCACCTCGGGGAGTGGGGCTTGCTCCTCGCTGTGGGCAGTAGGGTCTTGCTCCTCGCTGTGGGCAGTAGGGTCTCGCTCCTCGCAGCGGGCAGTGGGGTCTTGCTCCTCGCAGCGGGCAGTGGGGTCTCGCTCCTCGCAGCGGGCAGTGGGGTCTCGCTCCTCGCAGCGGGCAGTGGGGTCTTGCTCCTCACCTCGGGGAGTGGGGCTTGCTCCTCGCTGCGGGCAGTAGGGTCTTGCTCCTCGCTGCGGGCAGTAGGGTCTTGCTCCTCGCTGCGGGCAGTAGGGTCTTGCTCCTCGCTGCGGGCAGTGGGGTCTCGCTCCTTGGAGCGGGCAGTGGGGTCTCGCTCCTTGGAGCGGGCAGTGGGGTCTCGCTCCTCGCCGCGGGCAGTAGGGTCTCGCTCCTCGCCGCGGGCAGTGGGGTCTCGCTTCTCGCAGCGTGAAGTGGGGTCTCGCTCCTCGCCGCGGGCAGTGGGGTCTCGCTCCTCGCCGCGGGCAGTGGGGTCTCGCTCCTCGCCGCGGGCAGTGGGGTCTCGCTCCTCGCCGCGGGCAGTGGGGTCTCGCTCCTCGCCGCGGGCAGTGGGGTCTCGCTCCTCGCCGCGGGCAGTGGGGTCTCGCTCCTCGCCGCGGGCAGTGGGGTCTCGCTCCTCGCCGCGGACAGTGGGGTCTCGCTCCTCGCCGCGGACAGTGGGGTCTCGCTCCTCGCCGCGGGCGTTTTTCATGCGTTTTTTTGAGTTCTTTTATACATATATGATACATAGTTGTGCATTAATAATGTTACAGTGTACCCCGCAGAGGCCGCCCGTACACTAGGAGGCGTTCTGCATCCTAATCTATGCAAAAGGGAACACGGGCACTTTTACCAATCATTTTATAGATTTTATATAGTTTTTAATGTGTCACAGAAGTCCTTCATTCTGTGTGGTTATACTTCTCCTGACGTCTAATTTAGTGAAAAACAAAATGAATGCTGGATAATCTTTCCTATATTGCGGGGTGTCGCTCCTCTATTATTCCTCCTGGAAATGCATTAATGGTCGGAATAACAGGAATGGGAAGCAGGAGAGAAGACAATGTCCCTGGGGTCAGTACTCGGGACATTACTATGTGTCTAACTTTCTAATACTTTGGGTTTCATTTTTCACAATCTCCAGTCCTCTGCTTGCTTTCAGTGAATGGGAAATACATACTGAGGCTGGGGGTTCATTGTGAATATTTGACACCTGGAGTTCATTTAGTCATTTTTAGGATTTTAGTATACGGTGACTGTGTTATTTATATGGGAAGACCCCTGTCCCTCAGCACTTACCTTATGTCATGAATTGGCCGTGAACGTGTTGTCAGGTCTCTATAGGTGGCAGGGATTAAAGGGCTATTCCCATTGTGTAATGTCACTTTATAACTGATGGGGGGGTCCGTTGCAGATGCTGGGAATTAAGGGGCAGTGGACATTGTCCCCCTAATAGAGGGGTGACCCAGCACCTTCCTATGAGGTGAATGGGACATGACTTTGCAGGGACCACAATCTGCTGCCTCCGGATCCATGAAGGTCCCAGCAGTTATAAGGTTGATGTTATATCCTATCAATAAATTATCCCTTTATGACATGAGAAAACTTCCCCAAAATCAGTGAGAGACCCATCAGCCAGGCCTCCACCATTAGTATTTTATCTCTTTGCACCACATCACATTGATGTTTTATGGTTTTTTATAGGATACCCCTCTAAGGGAGTGGCAGGGGCACGTGTGTAATCATTAGCTTCCCTGCACAATGACCAGAACCAGAGGTACAATCTGCCCCGGTCACACCGCTCCCCGCGCCCCACACTGTTTACATGGCAATGAGGTGACACTTTATAGGAGAAGCTTCTTTCTATTTGGTCCTATTGCACTTTCAATGTAAGCAAAGATTTTTGTACTAATGACTAAACCCGAATTTTTAGTGCATTTTCTATAGTGGAGTATTTTTGTATTGTACAGCGATCACTCCTTGTATGTGGCTTATCTGATGGGGGGATATGCTGGACAAGCCGGTGCCTGTCGTCCTGGAGGGGAAGACGTGGGATGAATTGCTGTTAACTTATTCCTCTCCAGGACGCAGAATACTGAGCCATTGTTACAGGTATCTGACGGGGGATTTTTAGCATTTTCTATGAGCGTCTCAAACAGTATTAAAAGATTTTATCCCAAATATGTGTCACGCCTTTGATTTAGAAAATGTGGTAGGAGAGGGGTAAGGGATATGTTGTGTCTAATAAAAGATTCTTAGGCTAAGGCTCAAAAAATGTTAAAATTTTAACAACTGCTATAGAGCTATACATGTCCTGATTGTACATACACTGTGCATAGAGCACATGTATAGACAACCTGATATATATCTTCATACCACAGTTCTGATGTCATTTTAAAGAGGGTTGTGTTTCTGGATGCTACAGAACCAGAGATATCCACTTCAAGAGATAAACCAGGGACATTACTCATAGATCAAGGCAACGGGACTGTGGAAATCTTCTTATATGTGTTATCCATGGCCTCCTTCCTTCTAATATTAACTTTTAAAATTCCACTTATGAGCTGGAGGGGCTCTACCATTACCAGAGCCCCTCAATGCTGTTTACAGGCTGTTACACTGTACAGGAGCACTTCCACTGTGTTAGATTACAGCAGGTAGGGGAGTGGTGGAGCCCTGGTTTATCATGTGGATTCTGATGGCAGATTTTTATACAAAGAGCCCACTCCTTGCAGTAACTTTAACACTGGATATCTCCTGTTTTGCACAGTTCAGAAGGTATAGCTATGTGCTGTGCGCCCCACTCTGCAGGGAGACAGAGCTGACAGTCTACAGAAGTACATGCACCCTCTGTAGCTGCACCTTGGGAAGGGGGGTGGATTGACATTGGACATATTTTAAAAAGTAAAGGTTTATTCAATTTTAATGCTTATGGAAAAAAAACCTTACTGGGAAAAATAACCAAGCATATTTTCACAATTCTTTAAAGGAAACCTACCACTTCGGGACAGGGCTTATAAGCAGGACATGCACCAGCTCAGGGCTCACGGCGGCGGTCGCGTTCCGATTCATGGAGAGGGCTCGCGGGCCGAGCCCTCTCCATAGCCGGTAAGTCTCTGCTGCATATTGCAGTAACACCCGGGATCGGTGCCTGCATGGGCGCCGCCATCTTTCCGAGGATCGCCGCTCCCCGTGATGTCATCGGGGAGCGGCGATCCGTCGCCATGGTAGCTTCGGGTCTCCCGAAGACCCGAAGCTACTTCGGGTTAACCCATTCATTACAATGTGCTATCAGCACATTGTAATGTATGAGGAGTAAAATTCCCATATACTGCCATACTGTAGTATGGCAGTATATGATAGGATCGATCAGACAACCTAGGGTTAAAGTACCCTAGGGGGCCTGAAAAATAGTAAAAATAAAAAAAAAAAGTAAAAAAAAAATTATAATAAAAAAACCTAAAAATTCATATTCATGATATAAATATAATTCATTGATATAAAAATAAATAAACAGTAAAAATCATAAACACATTAGGTATCGCCGCGTCCGAAAATGCCCGATCTATCAAAATATAATAATGGTTTTTCACTGCGTTTAACCCCGTAACGGAAAATTGCGTCCAAAGTCAAAACTGGCACTTTTTTGCCATTTAAAAAAAAATTAAAAATTCTATAAAAAGTGATCAAAAGGTCGTACAGTCCTAAAAATAATATCATTGAAAACATCATCAAAAGATGACACCACTCACAGCTCCGTACAACGAAGTATGGAAAAGTTATAAGCACAAGAAGACTGCAAAATAAAAAAAAATTTTGTTCATGAGGTTTTAATTTTTGTAAATGTATGAAAACATTATAAAACCTATACAAATTTGGTATCCCTGTAATCGTACTGACCCAAACAATAAATTAGATGCGTCATTTGTGGCGTGAAGTGAAAGCCGTAATATCCAAGCCCACAAGAATACGACACAAATGCGTTTTTTCACCATTTTCACTGCATTTGGAATTTTTTTCCCGCTTCCCAGTACATGGCATGGAATATTCAATGCGATCACTATGAAGTGCAATTTGTTACGCAAAAAACAAGCCGTCACAGAGCTTTTTACGTGTAAAAATAAAAAAGTTATAGATTTTTGAAGGTGGGGAGTGAAAAATGGAAATGAAAAAACTGGAAAGGGCCCGGTCCTTAACCGGTTAAAGAACTGCAAAATGTGTCCTGTGACATTTAGGTATCAATGACCCTTGACCATTATAGGGTTCAAAAAAAAAATTCTAAAAATATTTCCCAGTTCTTAATGATCTGAACTGCCCAACCAAAAGCACAGAAAACTGTGGCAAAACAGCAAAAAATTGCTAAGTTCTGATATTACTGTAGTCACATTTCTTTTTAACATGTTGTGATAAAGCAATATTCAGTAAAAAGTCAGTTACAGGCAGTCCCCTACTTAAGAGCACCCGACTTACAGACGACCCCTAGTTACAAACAGCCATAACAGTTATCACAGGTGTCTGTAATGAAGCTTTATTATTAATATTGATTCTTATAACAATCCAACATTTTAAAAATCCAATTGTCACAGAGACCAAAAAATTTTGACTGGGGTTACAATTATAAAATATACAGTTCCGACTTACATACAAATTCAACTTAAGAACAAACCTACAGAACCTATCTTGTATGTAACCCGGGGACTGTCTACATAAAATTGATATTTTTTTTATCCTGTTCCTTCTCAAAAAGTGTTAAAGGGGTTGTACCAGGTTAGGCACATGATGAGGGTCCAGCAGCTAGGATGAGTAAACAGAAACAGACCTCCTCAAATTATCATGAGAATGAGACCCTTTCCTGTGATAAGTGGTGGTCCCAGCAGTCAGATTATCACTTCTTAGCTTGTTAGGGGACACCATGGTACTACCATAGCTCCAGTTCTGTTTCATCCATTGCATCCTGCTGATTGCTGAAGTTGTAATCTGCCATTCTTTATTTGATTTTAGGGGGGGGGGGCATAGTGTCCATGCCGTAGTGTAAAGTAAATTCTCTTCTGTACATTCCTGAGAATATATATCCGGCCTCAGGGGCACGAGGCCACGGGATGAGATTATAAAGGTCTACAGGTCAAGAATCTCTAAGAATCATCACACTGGATTGTAAGATGGGCTCCTGTTCTCTTAAACCCCCTGGCTTCCATGTAAGGCTGCAGCACATCGCTCATATGATTTGGGGAGGGGGTCTAGTGTAGAAATTAGTTAATAATAATTCCATTATTTATATAGTGCACACAGATTACGCAGCACTGCACAGAACTTGCCAAATCGGTCCCTGTCCCCATGGGGCTCACAATCTAATCATTCTACCAGTATGTTTTGGAGTGTGGGAAGAAAACGGAGGACCCGGAGGAAACCCAAGCAAATACGGAGAGAACATACAAACTCTTTGCAGATGTTGACCCTGGGCGCTGCAAGGCTGTAATGCTAACCACTAAGCCGCCGTGCTGCTGACCATTTTGTTGCAAATAAAATCTACATACATCCCAGAAACAATTTACATCCCATATCTCTGTATAGAGCTTTTGTAAACCTCATTAAATCTTGGTTATGTAGTAGCTCCAGAGAGGTTTTCTAAAAAATCTCCAAAAAACAGACATACCCTGCACCAGCTCTAGGTTCCAGTGTAGTTGTGCCCATCATTTTGCCAATGTTCCATCTTCAACTGTTGGAAACATTGGAATCGCTGTGGCCAATCAGCTACTATAGGACACCAATAAGTAAAAAGTAACATCACAGGGGCCAACTGAGGCTACTGAATAGCTGCAGGGGGGGTCCAACAGGATCCAGTGCCGAAAAGCCCCAAATCTTAGAAAACTCCTTTAAGGCTGCAATCACACGATGCGTTGTGTTGTGTTGTGTTGTGTTTTTGAAGCTTCCCAAAGCCTTGAAACGCAGCAAAAAACGAGACGCAACGTATTGTGTGAATGCGCCCTGAGACTATGTTCACACATTGCAGATTTGACACAGATTCAGATCTTAACATTATTCTTTTATCTGTGCTTTGTCTTTTTTTGGCTTCCAAATACTGATACAAAAAGTCCTATGTAAAACTGACCTTAAAGGGCATCTACCACTAGGATGAAGGACTGTATGCAAATGAGCCTCCAGGCTCCAGTAACACCTATGAAGCCCCTCAGGCTCATTTGCATACAGTCCTTTATCCTGGTGGTAGATGCCCTTTAAAGGGGTTTTCCCACAAAACAATTTAGTCAGTTCGGCGCTCGGCATAGAGATGAATGGAGCAGAACGGACATGCACGAGCGGCTGCTCCGTTCATCTCGGGAAATGATAAGGGGTCTGATGGGGGTGCATGGGACCCACCTTTCTCATCTCATCACTAAGACCCTCCTGATCAGCAAGTCATGTGGATTGGGCCTAACTTGTTTTGTGGGAAAACCCCTTTAAGGTAGATTCATATGATTCGCTGTGTAGGCAATTTTCCAGCTGACTTTTCCTAATGGGGTTCAAGTCCTAGTGTTGCCGATTTTGCTG
Source organism: Engystomops pustulosus (assembly GCF_040894005.1). Classification (NCBI taxonomy): domain Eukaryota; kingdom Metazoa; phylum Chordata; class Amphibia; order Anura; family Leptodactylidae; genus Engystomops; species Engystomops pustulosus. The sequence goes on from NC_092417.1 coordinate 30,760,774, forward strand.
TGGGTTACTTGTGACTCCACTTTGAAATCTGTAGCTATGGATATTTGTTTAAAAATAGTTAAAACCCAGTCTATTCACATTTTCAGTCCTCCGGGGCTTCTAGTCCTCCACTGGCCTTCAGGCTGCGTTCACATACGTCTCAGCAGTCTTGTGTCTTCACCAGAGCTGGGAGTACAGAGAACAAGCGTTGCCACAGAAGTCCCTGGGTATTGCTAAGGGGAGTAAACAATGTTTTTTCACAACCGGGGCATTCATTACCAAATTACAATTCGGTGGGATTTACCACTTTGTTTAATCTGCAATCATAGGTGCAAATCTGTCCTTTGTGAACTTGCTCTTAAAGGGGTTTTCCAATGAATGAAAGTTAGGCCCTATCCACAAGATAACGCCTAACTTGCTGGTCAGTGGGGGTCTCTGAGACCGCCACAGATCATGAAAATGACGGGTCCTATGTACCTTCGTTGGTGAGCGTGGCGCTCAGCAATTTCCGTCAGCTCCATAGAGATTAATGGAGTAGAACAATCATGCACGGCTGTCTGCTTTATTAGTCTGACGGAGCGACGAGGGGTCAGACGGAGGTATTTGGGATCTGTGGGGGTTTTTGTGATCTGTGGGGGTCACATCACTGACACATGCCCACTGATCAGCAAGTTAGGCCCTATCCCGTGGATAGGGCCTAACTTGTGTTCGTGGGAAAACCCCTACATATTAGGTGACATTGCGTTTCCATGGCAATGTCTATTTTCTTCGCCGTTTCCTGCTTCTTGTACACTTTACATCCATAATATTCTATAGAAAAACCTCTTCCCCTTTCTTCTCTTTCCCTCCACCCTGCTCCGGCGCTGCCCTGTACATGAAGAAGTGAGTAATATTTCTATATAATACACCGCAATGAACATTTTCCTTTGAATCATTTGATGTCAGAAGCCAGCAGCCAGTGAAATCCAATTTTCACTCTTTCTCCCACTTTCAGGGGTGGAGGTGCTGAACCAGAATATGTATCACACTGTATGAGCATGCTCACAAGGTATAAGGGGCATAATATGGAAGGGGAGCAGAGAGGAGGCACAATAAGGGGGAGCAAACAAGAGGCATAATAATGAAGGGGATCAGAGAGGGGGAACAATAAGAGGGGGGAGCATATAAAGAGCATAATAAGGAAGGGGAGCAGATAAGGGGCATAATAAGAAAGGGAAGCAGAGAGGGGGACACAATAAGAGGGAGCGTACAAGAGGCATAATAATGAAGGGGATGCGAGAGGGGGAATAATAAGAGGGGCACACAATAAGGGGGAGCAAACAAGAGGCATAATAATGAAGGGATCAGAGAGGGGGAACAATAAGAGGGGGGAGCATATAAAGAGCATGATAAGGAAGGGGAGCAGATAAGGGGCATAATAAGGAAGGGAAGCAGAGAGGGGGACACAATAAGAGGGAGCGTACAAGAGGCATAATAATGAAGGGGATCCGAGAGGGGGAATAATAAGAGGGGCACACAATAAGGGGGAGCAAACAAGAGGCATAATAATGAAGGGATCAGAGAGGGGGCACAATAAGAGGGGGGAGCATACAAGGGGCATGATAAGGAAGAGGAGCATATAAGAGGCACAATAATGAAAGGATCAGAGAGGGGGCACAATAAGAGGGGGAGCATATAAGGGGCATGATAAGGAAGAGGAGCATATAAGAGGTATAATAATGAAGGGGATCAGAGAGGGGGCACAATAAGAGGGGGAGGATATAAAGGGCATAATAAGGAAGGGAAGCATAGAGGGGGCACAATAAGGAAGGAAGGTATGCAGGACTGATCAGAAGTAAGTGTGACACCTCCACCGCTACTGGAAGCAAAGGACTGGAGGAAAGTGATAAGGAGATGTAAAGGAGTGAGAGTTATACTATTTATTATCAGTTATTAGCAGTCTATGGGGCAGATTTACTTACCCGGTCCATTCGCGATCCAGCGGCGAATTCTCTGCGGTGGATACGGGTCTTCCAGCGATTCACAAAGGCAGTTTCTCCGACGTCCACCAGGTGTCGCTGCTGCGCTGAAGTCCGCTGAGGCCCGCCAGAGTTCACGATCCTATTCCTGGTGAAGGTAAGCGCGTGTCCAGCGACACTTTTTTTTTTTAAAATGCGGTGGTTTCTCCGAATCCGTCGGGTTTTTGTTCGGCCACGCCCCACGATTTCCGTCGTGTGCATGCTGGCGCCGATGCGCCACAATCCGACCGCATGCGCCAAAAACCTGGGGCAATACAGGGAAAATCGGCGCAAATCGGAAATATTCGGGTAACACGTCGGGAAAACGCGAATCGGGCCCTTAGTAAATGACCCCCTATGTCTACAATCAGTGACTAATTGTACCATAAGCTTCAAGTCATGTGAGCTTTGAAACATAGATACATGATTTGTATACCAATACTAATAATGCCACAAAGAAATAATCTACCACACACTAGCAGTAATAAAGTAATATATCTCTCTCCATATATCTCTCCTGACAGGTACAGTCCCCAGTACAAGAGCCCTGCACATGAATTCCATAGATGTGTTTTATTGTCGATTTTAGTTTATTTCCCTGTGGTTACATGTATTGTCAGTATAATAGGTTTATTTTTACATGCCAAGGTTAGATCAACAGTGGGGATTTAGGATATTTATTTTAGTTGTAGAAAATTGGAGGTTGAGGCCCAAAATCAATCATAATCATGTAAACTATAGAATAATATATACAAACTGTATGCTTGGGCAGGGAATAGGTGAAACAACCATGGCATTTTGGACATTTAGGCGCTATTTTCTATTAGAGAGCTCACTGCCAGAAAGAACCGTTATTATATATTGATAGATCAGAACTTTTGGAATGCGGTGATGCCCCCCTTCTCTGCTCCCCTTCTTATTGTGCCCCCTTCTCTGCTCCCCCCTCTTCTTGTGCCCCCTTCTCTGCTCTCCCTCTTCTTGTGCCCCCTTCTCTGCTCTCCTTCTTATTGTGCCCCCTTCTCTGCTCTCCCTCTTCTTGTGCCCCCTTCTCTGCTCTCCTTCTTATGGTGCCCCCTTCTCTGCTCTCCTTCTTACTATGGCCCCCTATGCAATCAGCTGACTGCTCTCTGTATCATCATAACAATGCATTCTGGGACATACATCTTGCTACAGAGTCTGAAATGTGGGACTGTCCTGCTGGATCTGAGATGGTTGGGAGGTATGGAAAATAGGACAGTAAGATGGCAGGGCCGGTGCCAGCACTGGGCATACCTGGGCAAGTTCCGAGGCCCAGAGCTGCTGGGGGGGGGGGGGGGCGCGGCACATAAGGCTGTAAGTAAGGAATCCATAGGGGGTGAGGGGTCTTTATTTAAAATAAGCATGAGGGGGCTGTTTAAGATGATAAACTAGGGAATAATTGTTCTAGTCACCTGGTGTATGGAGCAGGCGTAAGACCTCAGGTACCTGGTCTCCTGGATGTGTGCAATGTACCGGAAGTTTTGGGAAACAGACCCTCAGGGTTTCTTGGGTAAATTTATGGAACAGAAACTGTTATGGAAGAACTTTCTTGAAACAATCTGCCAGTATGAGGAGTCAGGGGTGTAATGATCTTACTGGTAACAGCACCATATTGTCACTAGGTGGCGCCATTGACTAGTAAGTACAAGCACATAACTTGTCTGTAATACATTTTGTACGGACATTACTTAGTCTCAGTAGTGGGTTAGATATAGGTGGTTTGGGCGGTAGCCCGGGGGCCCATGTCTTCTAGGGGCTCCATGGCCACCAATACCACCTACCAAATTTTATACCGAGAAGGACCTTAATCCATGAAATCCTTGTACATCTGTTCCTGCTCTCAATGCACATGTACACAAGAGCCATTTCAGGAATTTCAAAGGTCCTCCAAGGGTCCTGAAACCACAGATTGAAAGCAGACAGATGGGACACATCCTCCATTCCCCAAGAAGCTGATTCTAGTACCAGATGAAGAAGTGATTCCAGACTTGTAGGGGCTATAATATTCATACAACAGTCCTAATCAGCCCCTGCTTAGTCTCTTATTACTTACTGATAGTAGAGTAGTAGAGTAGAGAACAGTGGAATAAAAGTAGATTTAAAGGAAATCAAAATCCATCCTGATAAACCAGGGACATTACTCATGGATCCAGGCACCGTGACTGTGGTAATCTTCTTATATTTGGTATCCATGGCCTCCTTCCTTTTGAAATCAACGTTTACAATTATGCTAGTGAACATTAAGGGCTCTGGAGGGTGTTATCAGAGCCCCTCAGTGCTACAGATTCACAGGCTGTTACAATGAGCAGAACATGTCTCCCCCTCTCCTGCTGTGCTCATTGTAACAACCAGACAACCAGGGAAAAGACACAACTGAGGGACTCTGAAAACGGCCACAGAAACTTTTTAGCATCATTTTGAACATTGATTTTAGAAGGAAGGAGGCCATGGATAACAATATAAGAAGATTACCACAGTCACGGTGCCTGGATCTATGAGTAAGTGAGGGGTTTTGATGGTAGATTTCCTTTAAATATTAGTTCTACTCCAAAAATAAGAACTATTTAAAAAAAGAGTTATATACCCCTATAGCAGCATATTTTCTGCAAATATTTAATTTGGGTTTTATTCTTTCTCCCATAGGTTTGAAGGGATGTTCCCCTTATATTATACCCTAAAAATAAAGAAAAACCAGGTTAGAAAGCTATCGATCCGAGTGGACAAGACTGAGATCAGACAAAACAACCAGACTTGTAATCACGGCCTGTATCTCGGGTTCTGTAGCTCACAGCCTGTTGTGTTCCGAAAGATGAGATTCTTATATTTACTATGACACCAGCAGCGTGCTATGGCCCAGGGAGTTATTCTGATATTAGGGGTTGGGGATGAATTCATCCCTCCCTGGTTTTTGCCTTCTGGACCACCTCGGTATCATTTAATAGGTTGGATTTGATAGACTGTTTTCTAACCTTATTTACTATGATTCTAAGGGAGGTATTTATTATATAAGTAGTATCATAGTCCTATCAAATCACCCTACATCGAGAGGCTTTGGGCTTTTCACATTTGAGAAGTCACTGGCTGCAGCGAGTGCACCGTTGTGGGCACGGGACCACCCTGCACCGGCCCACTGCACCATCAGCTGCAGCCTCTCCCACTTGCTACACCCCCTGGGTGCTAGATTAGCAATACACTAGCATTTAAGATTATTTCAGGGCTTCCACAGAAGTAAGTGGGATCTGAAGTAACACCCCCCCCCTGCAGCCTCTAAGCTTGACTCATTTCAGTTCAAATATGACTCTTCTCTGCTCATTTTCACTTGACTTTAGAGTATATATATATATATATATATATGTATGTAAACTCATGAGATTTCACAGAAGAGAGGGAATTCTAGAAAGGACATTTCATCCCCTACTCGAGGGGCATAGTAGTTTAATGGGGTAAAATCTGGGTCTCTTAAAAGTTACAGCCTTATTTTTATAGTAACACAAGGACTAAAAGCAGGGTCCACAAGAAAACACTTCCGGATCCAACAGGTAAAATACAGGTATAGCGCTCAGGCTCGACGAGCCTGAGCGCTATACCTGTATTTTACCTGTTGGATGCCATGATGGATTAAATAAAGGCGGTTTTACACCAAAAAAAGCTGGATCCGGAAGTGTTTTCTTGTGGATATATTGCCCTGCAGCGGGGAGGATCCGTGCTATGGACAAAGACCTTCCACGATCTTGGTGAGCTGGAGATTAATCTATATACTAAAAGCAGGGTCGGCTACAGGTTTCAGTAGGCCCCTGGGTGACATCGCCTCATTGGGCCCCTTTGTAGTGAACTCATGTGGTGGCATTAAAAATTCAGCAACTAAACAGTTTCCTGTTCCCTCAAATATTCCCTAATTTATCATCCCAAACAGCCCCCTCATGGCTATTTTATATAAAGCCCCCTCACCCCCAATTGATTTCTTATGTACAGCCTTATATGGGCCCCCCAAGCAGCTCTGGGCCCCAGCACTTGCCCAGGTATGCCCAGTGCTTGCACCGGCCCTGACTAAAAGTCATGTTTCATAAATGCCCCAATAATGGCTTTTCCATGGCAATACTCAAATCAATCTGGGACAAATTGGTGCCATAACCCCAAATCTAAGTCTTTTTAAATATGTTAATGTAGTGTTAAGAAATTGAGGCTCTTAGAAAATATTTTATGAAAAAACTAAAGCTACATTCACACGTGACAGCTGCATTTTATACATTTTTGTACCTATGTAATTATTTCTGAAACGTGTTCGTAGGTTTAAAAAAAAAAATAATTATAAACTGACATTTATGGGACAGAACTTTTGTGATTGAAGTTTCTTTATAAAATCTTCCAGCGTGAGCGCATCCTGCAGGGAACTCAACTGTAGTGACAGTAGTGTAGAGTGATCTGTATTACTGGTAATACCACCATATTGTCACTAGGTGGCGCTGCTGACTGGTAACTACAATCACAATACATTTTATATGGACATTACAGCCTTTTATAGGAAAATGAATCACCCTGAAAAAATACATTCAAAAATATAACAAAAGAAAAAAAAAATTGCATATGGCATAGGCTGAATATGCAAATTTCAGATCATAATACTCCCCCCCCCCCTAAAAAAAAGCCCTAGCATGATTTTTCAGTCTCTTTGTAGAAGACTTGAAAAATAACCCCTACTAAAAAAAAATGGCTATGTAATCCCTATAGTAGTATATTTTCTGAAAATATGTGAGGCTTTTTTTTTTCTCCTATAAGATTAAAGGGATATCCCTCCTATATTACACAATATTCAAAAGAAGAGTAAAATAATGTGTGGTTCATTTATTTTCACCGCCTGTATCTCTGGTTTTGTAACACACATGATATCTGATACATGATATTCTTATCTTTAATATGACACCAGCAGCATGCTACTAGGTCCTACAGAACAAAAGATAGGGACGTCTGAAGTGACACGACCCCTGCAGCCTCTAAACTTGACTCATCTCAGGTAAATGGGTGAGATTTCACATAAAAATGGGAATTCTGGAAAGGATATTTCATGCCTTACCTGAGGGGACTAGTAGTTTTAAGGGTTAAAATCTGGTGACAGGTTCCCTTTAAAATTACAGTCCATAGTGCGATTTACATATACAACTCCCACTCACGACTGTAACTTTAACTGTGGATTTTCTCTATGTCTGTGGCACCTCAAACCTTGTGCAATATTAAAGGTGAAAGTATCCTCTTTAAAATGACACCTGAATTAGTTATGGCACTTGATGTTTTCCCCATCCAGCCAGGAAGCGTGAAAAAGGAGGAGGAGGAGGGAGCTGCAGGGAAGAGGAAGCTAACAAATGCAAGGACTACAAGCAGCTACATGGACCAGAGGTTCTCCTGTAGGGAAAGTGCCATTACCAGACATGAGAAATTGAGGCCAATGATTGTAGCACTTCCTTGTGACAAAAATAGAGAGGTTTTTGAGGCAAATATTTTTATTTCGATAACATCCTATCCTCTGTGCAGAATTTATTGTTATGATATTGTCATGAATGTATTTCCTATCTTATTATTCAGAGTTCTCAGCTGCTGATATAAAGGGAATAGCAAAGTATTTATCTGAAAAGGAACTAAGCTGCAGTAACCTGGTAAGACCACTACATAGAGAATGGCGCTGTCTGCTTCCTGCACCATTCTATGTGTACAGCTGCAGAGAAATGGACCCCAGAAATCTGATATTGAATTCCTATCCTTAGCAAAGGTCTTCAATATTTGAACCCCAGAAAACCCCCTTAACCCTTAACTCATTTTCACCTTAAAGGGGTTTTCCACTTTCAGCAAATAATTGAAATGGATTGTGTAATGAAAAGTTCTACAATTTTCCAATATACTTTCTGTATTATTTCCTCCCGGATTTCTAGATCTCTGCTTGCTGTGATTCTATAGAAATCTTCTATGTTACTGAATAAAAATCTGCCCCTGGTCATGTGATGGACAGGCAGTTGCACGACTCGTTATATCACAGAGAGTAATTAGAGAGGGGTCATAATAAAGGCTCATGCACCTGTGTGTCCATCACATCACCAGGGACAGATTTCTATCCAAGTAATGGAAGTAAACATAGAAGCTTTCTATAGCAGGACAGCAAGCAGAGATCTTGAACTTTGAGGAATTGATACAGAAAATATACTGTAAAAGTGTATAACTTTTCTTTACACAAACCATATCAATTATTTGCTGAAACCCCATTAAAGGGGTTGTCCGAGACTAATTAAAAAACATAAGGTGTCCAGGAGGGGGCTGCTTAAAAAAATAAAGATGTACTTACCTTCCGGTGCCTCCTGCGCTGCTGTCACTCTGGTCCGTGCGCCATATAAACAAACATGGCCGCAGGAGCAGTGCTGGACTCAGATTCGGGACGGCCGTGGCCAGCCACGTCCACCCGTCCCTATTCACAGCATTGTATATGCGGGACGGATGGTTTTCGGGTCCGGCCGGAAGCTGAATCCAGCGCTGCTCCTGCGGCCATGTTGGACACGCGCGCGGACCGGAGTGACAGCACACCCGGAGGGTAAGTACATCTTTATTTTTTTAAGCAGCACCCTCCCGGCCACCTTATGTTTTTTAATTAGTCTCGGACAACCCCTTTAAGGACCCAGCTGATTTTTTAAATCTGCCATGTGTCACTATATGCGAATATAACTTTATCACGCTTTAACTTATCAAGGTGATTTTAAGATTTTCGTCACATGTTGTACTTCACCTTAGTGGTATATTTTGGTTGATATGCATTTACTTACAAAAAAAATAAAAAATTTGAAAAATTTGCAATTTTCTGGTCTCCAAATGTTTTGCTCATCATACAGTTAGTTAACCTCCCAAATACGTTACTAACTAATATTAACCATTTGTCTGCTTTTTGTTGATGTACATTTTTTTATGTTATTTTATTAGGATGTCAGGAGGTTTACAAGTCGATCAGCAATTTTCCAGATGTTATTTTAAAGGCTTATTCATATTTATAGGGTTTTTAAAAGTTCTATTATTAGAAACTCCCAACAAAGACATTTTTAAATTGTACCCCTCAAACTATTCAAAACAAAAGCATAAGCATCAAACGTGAAAAAAAATAAAATGGAGGTTCCATACGGAATTTTCAAATTTTGACCCTAATTTTGACCCTATTTTTTTGGCCCTAAAATTAGAGGTGAAACGATCGCGGTCGGAGGGGAGTGCAAATGCAACTGGACCTGCTGTCAGACAGAGGCCCGTACCTGACCCATGCGATGCGCTGATAACTCGGAGCTACACATGAGGCAGATGTTAAATTTTGAATCAGGGGGTCCTATAGCTGTTCACAATTCAGAAATTGTGTCTAGCCCCGCTGTGCCCACCTTCTGTCCCCAATTAGATTGTTGGTGGTATCAGTCAGAACCCACCTGTCCTTTGTCTTCATCATGCAGGCCGACACAGGTGCATGCCATGACGTGTCTGTCTGCATCGGGTCTTCTGATGCCTATGACCCACCTGACCCAGAGAAGAGAGAGCGCTGCAAGGAGAGGACTAAGATAAGTATATTATTTGTACTTTTAAAAAGTACTTGTGGTCCCCGTTACTAGTGGGGGGTGCTAGTCTGTGGGGCAATGTTAGATAAATGGCAAGCTACTAGATAAGAAATAGCTACTGGTGGGGGGGGGGATATTACCAATGGCTACTGGTGGGGGGGGGGGGTATTACCAATGGCTACTGGGGGGGGGGGGGATATTATCAATGGTTACTAGTGGTGGGGGGAATATTACCAATGGCTACTGGTGTGTGTGTGGGGGAATATTACCAATGGCTACTGGTGGGGGAGTATTACCAATCGCTACTGGTGTGTGTGGGGGAATATTACTAATGGCTACTAGGGGGGCCTATTAACAATGCCTACTAGTGTTGGATGGGAAATATTACCAATGACTACTGGTGTGGGGTGGGAAATATTATAAGATAAGATAAGATAAGATAATCCTTTATTAGTCCCACAGTGGGGAAATTCACAGCGTTACAGCAGCAGAGAGGGTACAGAGAGTGAAGTACAAACTATGACAACAATAATATTAGGGATAAATGAACAAAAAGAAAAGGGGGATAAAAAGACAAAAAAGAGACAAGCAATGATCGGCAGTTTGATGTTTAGTCTGTGGATGGGACTTGCAGGGACTGGTTAGGTGGGGGGCGCAGGTTACTTCTGTTTGGGCCTTGTTTGTTGAACAGCCTGATGGCAGCGGGGAGGAATGACTTACGATAACGCTCCCTCTCACACTTGGGGTGAAGCAGTCGGTCACTGAATGTGCTCCCCAATGCCACCACAGTCTCATGCAAGGGATGGGAGCTATTCTCCAGAATAGACTTCAACTTACACAGTGTCCTCCTCTCAGCTACCACCTGCACTGGGTCACACAGGACAGAACTGGCTTTCCTAATCAGTTTGTCCAGTCCGCTCCTCTCTCTAGCTGAGATGCTGCTTCCCCAACAGACTATGCCAAAGAAGATGGCTGGTGCCACTACAGAGTTGAAGAAGGTCTTAAGAAGAGCCCCCCGCACTCCGAATGCCCTCAGCCTCCTCAGCAGGTGTAGCCGGCTCTGACCCCTCCTGTGGAGTGCGTTTATGTTCTCTGCCCACTCCAGTTTATTGTTGAGGAGGACACCCAAGTACTTATAGGACTTCACTGCCTCAATGTCTGTCCCATGGATAACCACTGGTTGAGAAGGAGGACTGTGCTTACGAAAGTCCATCACCATCTCCTTGGTCTTCCCAGCATTAAAGGGGTTATCCGGGACTATAAAAATTCACCAGATGTTCCCAGTAGTCATCAATCATCACCCTAATGACCATGCCTTACCTTGATTCAAACTTTGAATCCTCCCTGCATATGGGGTTACACATCAGCCTGCAAATGTTTACAATCTCAGCTTCCTGTATGGACGTTTTTGTGCTGCAGAAACTACACTCCCCACAGTGCATTGTACTGTAAACACAGCAGGGAGTGTATCCACCCATTCCAGCCTACACGGTGCTGGTAACCCCACCCACTACACCTTCCAGGCTCTGCTGCATCCCGCCCACTACACCTTCCTATTTCCTACACAGTGCACAGAGAATATTCCATCCTGTCCAGCTACTGCATCTTTCCTCAGCAAAGTGTCAGTCAGATTTTCAAGGCAAAGGCAATAGATCCCTCACACAATAAAATAATGGTAATGATAGCAAAGTGTTATGAATGATACTGTAATACTATACTATAAATTAGTATCTGTAACGGCAGGGCTCTCTTAGTTCTATGCTATATGATATGCATCCTACTACACATCTATGTATATATTTATATCTAGGTATTATATATCAATCTGCTTTTTTTATCAAATTATCTATGTGTATATATATAGATATAGATATATATAGATATTCTATTTATCAAAGGACAGAACGTGAGAAGTGCAGTGTAAAGTGCTAAATGCACTAACGGGGACAGAATTCAATATCTGTTGCATTTGTAGAAGAGCTGACACTCTAATCATTCTAGTGTTGCCTCTGCAACATTTTGTGAAGCAAAAATCATCTTCCATGATATGATGCATTCTGTCCCTGGCACCGCAATAGTCTTTTGATCATGCCATGTCCGTCTCCTAGGATAATTGCAGCTGGTCTCATATAAATTCCTGCCCCTTCCTGTGACCCTTGTCGGATCTTCAAGCCTTCTCCTGAAGAGAAAGCTCCCCTATTTATCCTGCGTTCCTGTGTGCCAGGCCGTTCCTGTGTCTCCTGCGTTCCTGTGTGCCAGGCCGTTCCTGTGTCTCCTGCGTTCCTGTGTGCCAGGCCGTTCCTGTGTCTCCTGCGTTCCTGTGTGCCAGGCCGTTCCTGTGTCTCCTGCGTTCCTGTGTGCCAGGCCGTTCCTGTGTCTCCTGCGTTCCTGTGTGCCAGGCCGTTCCTGTGTCTCCTGCGTTCCTGTGTGCCAGGCCGTTCCTGTGTCTCCTGCGTTCCTGTGTGCCAGGCCGTTCCTGTGTATCCTGTGTGCCAGGCCGTTCGTGTGTCTCCTGCGTTCCTGTGTGCCAGGCCGTTCCTGTGTCTCCTGCGTTCCTGTGTGCCAGGCCGTTCCTGTGTCTCCTGCGTTCCTGTGTGCCAGGCCGTTCCTGTGTGCCAGGCCGTTCCTGTGTCTCCTGCGTTCCTGTGTGCCAGGCCGTTCCTGTGTGCCAGGCAGTTCCTGTATTCCTGATCCATGTTCCAGCTCCTGCGATTCCTAGTGTCCTAGTGTGCCTTTCTGTGCTATTCTCCTGCCATCACCCCGGGTACAGATTGTCTCCTGCATTACTACCTTGGCAGCCACCACGGGCTAGTCGCACCTGCGGAACGACCTGGTGGTACCCTGCCGCAGCAAGACCATGTGCCAGGCCAGATGCTGGGGCCCATGACACAGCTGGCCCCATAGTAGCTGCTATGGCTACTACTACTTTATTTATGCCCCTGATTTGTTCTATATATTATATATATTTTTTTTTACTCTATATTCAATAGACTGTAAGCTCTTGTGTCACCCCCTCATCCTCATAAACTGTAAGTTCTTGTGTCACCCCCTCATCTTCATAGACTGTAAGCTCTTGTGTCCCCCCTCATCCTCATAGACTGTAAGCTCTTGTGTCACCTCTCATCCTCATAGACTGTAAGCTCTTGTGTCACCTCCTCATCCGCATAGACTGTAAGTTCTTGTGTCACCCCCTCATCTTCATAGACTGTAAGCTCTTGTGTCCCCCCTCATCCTCATAGACTGTAAGCTCTTGTGTCCACCCTTATCCTCATAGACTGTAAGCTCTTGTGTCACCTCCTCATCCGCATAGACTGTAAGTTCTTGTGTCACCCCCTCATCTTCATAGACTGTAAGCTCTTGTGTCCCTCCTCATCCTCATAGACTGTAAGCTCTTGTGTCACCTCTAATCCTCATAGAGTAGACTGTAAGCTCTTGTGTCACATCTCATGTTCATAGACTGTAAGCTTGTGTCACCCCCTCATCCTCATAGACTGTAAGCTCGTGTCCCCCCTCATCCTCATAGACTGTAAGCTCTTGTGTCCTCCTCATCCTCATAGACTGTAAGCTCTTGTGTCACTCCCTCATCCTCCTAGACTGTAAGCTCTTGTGTCATCTCCTCATCCTGTTTTTTCATTTTAATTTTTCACTCCACAAAATATATAATTTTTTTATTTTTACACATACAGGGCTGTGATCTGCGTAACAAATTGCACTGCATAGTGATGGTATTTAATATTCTATGCCGTGCACTGTGAAGTGGGAAAAAAAATTCGACATGCCGTGAAAATTGTGAAACAGACATTTGAGTGCTTTTCTTGTGGGCTTGGATTTTACGGCTTTCACTGTGTGTCCCAAATGAAATGTCTAATTTATTCTTTTGGTCAGTACGATCACAGGGACACCAAATGTGTTTTATAATGTTTTTATACATTTACAAAAATTAAAACCTGTGGGTGGTGTCATTTTGTGCGACTTTTGATGGCGTTTTCGATGCTACCATTTTTAGGACTGTCCAACCTTTTGATCACTTTTTATTGAATTTTTTAATTTTTCAAAATGGCAAAAAAATTCCGACTTTGGGTGGTATTTTCCGTTACCCCCAAACATATAAAAAACGAGGAGCTCGATGAGGTCCCATGTACCTCCGACGGAGCCATTAGAGTAATGGAACAGACCGCTGTGCATGACCGGTTTGCTCCATTCATCTCTATGGAGCTGACAGAGATTGCTGGGCGCTGCGCTCAGCAATCTCCGTCAGCTCCATAGAGATTAATGGAGCAGAACCGTCATGCCCGGACGTCTGCTCCATTACTCTGATGAACAGTCTGCAAGTAATTGCAATCATTTCAGTGCTTGTATACCAGAAACTGGCATACAAGCACTATATAAATTCCACCATACACTGTGTACCTATAGGGGGGTGGTCATATATGTTATGGCTCATATGTGACCTATGACTAATAAACATGGACCATGCCATAGGGGTGATGGGGTTATGACATTTTGTTTTGGGATGTGTGTGGTCACATATGTAATGGAGAGGATTGTCACATATGAGGTCCATGTCATATGTGACAAAAGAAAAATATTAAATGGACCTCATATGTGTCAATGACCTCCATTACACGGGCCACCCACAGCCCAAGACAAAATTACATAAGGCATATTAGGTATATATACATACATTAACAAAATAAGGTAATTTGCTCTTGTAATATTCTCTATTCTCGTCCAATTCTCAAGCCCAGCAAGCCACTCCGCACCTAAGCAAGCAAGCTGGGCTGTGATTGGACGAGAATACGCAGCAGCGGACGTGCCATGCGCAACCCGGCATTGCAGATTATTAATATTCCGGGCATGCGCAGTGGGCGCATCGAAGCGCTGCCTCTACTGCGCATGCGTCGGACAGATGCCGTCTTCCCCGCCCGTCCAGTGACGAAGAGGAGAAGACTCCGCCTATCCGTCCCGGGGGCGGCAACGTTTGGAAGCGAGAGCTGTGGACGTGACGTCAGCGGAAGTGAAGAAAGAAGAAGACGCGATGTCACGTGACCGGCTCCGGATCGAGGGGAACCAGCCACTTCGGGAACGGTAAGTATATTAGAAAGTTAGTTAATGCACCCATAGCTTTAGATTAGACAGGGGAACCTAGGTCCCGGACAACCCCTTTAATCCTAAGGTGGTTTCGCCGGCACCAGTCCACAAATTTCCGTATCAGTTCTTTGTACTCCCTGTCGTTCTCACCTGTAATGAGGCCGACTATTGCAGAGTCATCAGAGAACTTCTGGAGGTAGCAGCTACATGAATTGTACCTGAAGTCTGCTGTGTACAATGTGAAGAGGAAGGGAGCCAGAACTGTACCTTGAGGTGCACCTGTACTACTCATCACAGTATCCGACACACAGTCCCGGGCTCTCACATACTGAGGTCGGTTTTCGAGGTAGTCTAGGATCCAACTAGAGAGATGGTGGTCCACTCCAGCCAGATCCAGTTTGTCTCTTAGTAGCCCTGGCTGTATGGTATTGAAAGCACTGGAGAAATCAAAGAACATTATTCTCACAGTGTTCCCAGGTTTCTCCAGGTGAGAAAGAGTTCGATGTAGTAGGTGGATGATGGCATCATCTACACCAATGCCTGGCCGATAAGCAACCTGTAGGGCGTCCATAGATGAGCTCACTAGAGGGCGGAGATGTGCGAGAACCAACCTCTCGAAGACCTTCATCAAATGGGATGTTAATGCCACCGGTCTGTAGCTGTTGAGGTCCGATGGGTGAAGTGTTTTTGGAACTGGTACCACACAAGATGTTTTCCACAGCTGTGGTACCCTTCCCAACTCCAGGCTCATGTTGAACATTTGTGCAATGATACCACAAAGCTGATCACCACAGGTCTTGATTAATCTTGCACTGATACCATCTGGTCCTGTAGCCTTGCCCACTTTGAGTCTTTTCAGCTCCTTTCTCGCCTGGGCACTTGTAAGGATCAAATTGTAGCCTGATGACTGACAGCTGGTTTGACTGATCTGGGGATGAGGGCTAACAGCAGTGGGGGAGACATTGGGGGACATTTACATAAAGTGTCGGTGTCTGCATTGGCTTTGTTACCGACCTGCTCTCGGTAAGAAGACACACATTTAATATTGTGGAGCTGTGCAGATAAATTTCTGGCGCCGAGACCATTTTCTGTCCCTGGGACCAAAATCTGTCCCGAGAACCAGAAATGTGTCCAACAGTCAGAGAACAGGCAACAGTGCAATAGCACTGTTTTGTGTCCCTGCTAGACCAAATTTCTTTTGGTCTACTTTACGCCAGTTTACAGCGTCCAAAAATTGCTGTGACACATATAAATTCTGTCTGAGTTTCCACTCCGCCAAAGCCACGCCCCTTTTCAGAGAAGAGTCGGAGCAGGCGGAAAAAGTCATTTTTTCTGTCCCCGACAGCTAATCAATAGGTAGGAGAGCAGAAGATGCGGTGAGAGCGCCACAAAACTGGCGGAAACACCATAGTAAATGTCCCCCATTGAGTGTGGAGGAGACAATAGAATGGTTTCCTGATGACATGGACTCATGTTGTCTCAGGAGGGAAGCCTGTGAGGTGGGTGTCAATTATCAATGGCTACTGCTGTTAGCGGGGGAATATTACTAATGGCTATTGGGAGGAACCATATTAAAGTCTACTGTTGGGGGGCCTCTTACTAAAGGCTACTGTTGGAGGGTGGTCTGTGGGTGGGTGTCTTAGTTATGGCTACTGTTTGCTACTGTGAGGGACTCTATTGGCTACTGCTGGGTCCCTGTGTCTATATTGGCTACTATGGGGCATCTGTGACTATATCAGCTATTGTGGGAACACTGTTACTATATTGGCTGTTGTGAGCAGAACAGTTTTGAGTTTGTGTTATTAAAATGCTTAAATTTTTGAGTTGCTAAATCTGCATGGCTGAAGGAAGCTGACATGGTGTCCAGGGAGAAGAAGAATAGTAAAAACTCTTTCATCAACTGCGTCATCTGTCACCAGGTTTACTGTAAGTGCTGGTATTATCCATGAGCTCACAGTTCTGCAGCGTATTCCCTGTGCTGTCAAGGCAAGTAGATGGAGTGCACGTCCGGGAATGTGCGGTGCTCCGGGTGCGGACAAAGCCAAGTAAATGTAAGTGAACAAATCCCGGCACTCGCAAGTTCTGATGCTCAAATTTTAATTATGAGGAAAACATACATCTATGCAGGCACATTCCCACTGCTGTGCCTGCATTGATGTATGTTTTCCTCATAATTAAAATTTGAGCATCAGAACTTGCGAGTGCCGGGATTTGTTCACTTACATATTCCCTGTGCTGTGACTGTGCTGTTATCTTCTCCTATGAGGGTGACCTACAGGGAGACATCTTATACTGCACCAAATTTATCATCCAGCATCAGTTTGATACATCTTCTGCTGTTTCTATGCAGTAATCCTGTTTTTTTTCCTGTATATATGTACTAATCTTGGTTTTGTTAATGTATCTATGTAGTCATCTTAGTTCCGGTGCTGTATATATGTAGTAATGTTGTTCCGATGCTGTATCTTTGTAGTAAAATTGGTTCTGGTACTGTTCCCATGCAGCAAGTATATATATATTTTTTTAATACATTAGGGGCAAATAAAAGGGGCATTTACTGAGAAAGTAGACAGTAAGACAGAAGTAAGGCAGAAAAAGAGGGCACTTACTAAGAATGGAGGAATTAAACATGAGATGGATGTAACAAGGAAGGAGGCAGTAACCCTAAAAGTAGGCACTTAAGGGCACGACCTAAGGCCTCATGCACACAAAAACTTTTTGGGACTGTGAGTTTCAACCAGTGTTTCAGTGGTAGCACGCCACCTCATTACTTTCCATGGGCTCATACACATGACATAAATTCTACGTTCCCGGGGATGAGCCGACTACCTGAGCTACAAATGAAAGAGAGGGTCCTCACTCACTGCGGACAGATGGGCCCCAAAAAATATACTATAAAGTATAAAAAACTGAAATGCGTGAGTAGGGTTCAATGTTTTTAAGGTATAGCTGTGAGCTCTGACAGTAATGGCTGCTGAGGCACATACAGTCACTGCATGCGCCATCATGTCCTGTCATGTGCACAATCATCTTCCTAAATGTTACTCCTTCCTTGCCCTCAGATGCACGCATAGGCCACACATACATGCTATTAAAGGGCCATCATCTAGCACCAGGTCACTACTCCGAGATGCACAGACCTGGTGACCTCCTTGGTCTGAGTAGCCAGAGGACAAACCATAACTTTTCAGACTGAAGGCCCCTTTCTAATAATTGCTATAGACCTCTGTTCCCGTCAGATTTCTTAAAAAGCCTTAGAACCCTTAAAAAATGAAGCTTTGGGTTTCGCTTCTTTGTATGACTTTGAATACTTTTATACCAACTAAAGAATTTGGAAAAACACAAAGAGTGTAAGAATGTCCCTCCGCTTCTGTCTTGTGCCAAATTATCCTAGGTAACTACTCACTCCCTTTCATTCCCCACTTATTCTTCTCGGATTGAAAACCTTCTACTAGGAAACTCAAGATCCTCAATCCAACACCCACCGGACACTGATACGTCGTGATAATTTTCAGAGCAGTTGCCATGGTTATTGTACCAGTGATACCAGAGACTCGACATGTCGGCTAACATGGTGCGCAAGATGTACACTTACCTGTGATTTGTAAAATGTGAACAGGGCACTTATTGCCTCCAAAAAATAGAAGATAATAAAATAAATACAAATTAACTGTGTCATCCAGATCCTCTTAGGGTCTCCAGCATAGATAAAAGTTAGAACAAAAATTTCTCATTCTTTTATCAAAATGTTAAAGTGGCAGGAAGGTACAAAATAATTGCACTCGAAATGGGGAAGGCGAAAAATTGCTGTAGTTTTATTGTATTACGAGGCCACTATACAAGCTCTTTACTGATTTATCCTGCGCAATGAGGAGAACTCGTATACAGCGTATACAGAGAGGCTTCGAGGTCAATTAAAGCTTTTCTCAAGCGTCATCCAGCAATATGGATTTCCCATAGGTGCGAAAGTGATTCACAGACTGAAGATTACGGTGAAAGGATTCTATCTTTAAAACATGTTACCCCTGAGTGTATGACCATAATAAAAAATCATTCTTTCCTATTCAACCCCAATTTCACCCATAAAGTGACTTAAAGGGGTTGTCCACTATTAGCAAATAATTGATATTCTTATATAAACTGCTAAAAGCAAATAATGGAACTATAAACTACCATATCCCAGATCTCAATAAATGAGATATTCCAGTTTTGTGTGGCCTCCATGTGCCTTTATGACCTCCATACAATTCTTGGACATGCTCCTGATGAGGCTAAGTAGTGTTTAGCCTCCTTGTGCCTGTATGACCTCCTTAGAATGCCTCCTCATGCTTCTAATGAAGCTTAGCCGTGCAGCCTCCATGTGTCTGTATGACGCCACTAATAAGCCTGGGCATGCTCCTGATGAGGCTCAGTAGTGTGTGTGGCATCCACGTGCCTGTATGACATCACTACTAAACCTGAGCATTCTCCTGAAGAGGATCTGTAATGTGTGTGGCCTCCATGTGCCGGTATGACCTCCATACAATACTTGGATATTCTCCGGATGAGGCTCAGTAGTGTGTGGTCTCCATATGCCTGTATGAACCCCTTACAACACTTGGACATGTTCCTGATAAAACTCAGTAGTGTGTGTGGCCTTCATGTGCCTGTATGACCTCCATGCAATGCTTGGACATACTCCTGATGAGGCTCAGTAGTTTGTGCCCACCATATGCCTTTATGACCTCTATACACCACTTGAACATACTGCTGATGAGACCCAGTAGTGTTTAGCCTCCACGTGCCTGTATGACCTCACTACAACGCCTCGTCATGCTTCTAATGAGGCTTAGCCTTGTGGCCTCCATGTATTTGTATGACCTCACTACAAAGCTTGGGAATGCTCCTGATGAGGCTCAGCAGTGTGTGTTCCCTGCTCGTGCCTGTATGACATCACTACTAAGCCTGGGCATGCTCCTGAAGAGGCTCTGTGATGTGTGTGGCCTCCACATGCCTGTATGACCACAGTGATGTCATGTGTTTATGCTACATTTATTAAGGGTTTTATCCATATTCAACTTATACATAAAACGGGCTGGAAAAGAGGGTGTTGCTTAGTCTGAGCTCCCACATATATGTCCCCATAGAGAGCAATGGCCGCCCGATCGGCACCGCACACCAGGAAAAGATAGAGCATGCTTTAGCTTTTACTAAGTGTGCGGCCGTGCGCCGCTATTTCCTATGGAGGGAGGAGGGGTCACCTCCTCCTCCTCTCCAGCACACGAGATTAACCAAGATATGATCCTGCATCAGTGTAGCTACAGCATTCTCAAGGTATGTTTGCTTCATAATGCATCAAATCACATGGTAGGTTTTCTTTAAGTCCCCCTGCTGGTCTATGTGCTGGGACTTTTTATGCATTTTGAGACTTTTTTAAGAAAAAAAAAACCCAGACAGAAAGCAAACCATAAGATTATTTATTAAAGGGCCAAAGCCACTTTAATGAATCTGCCGGGCAGCGGAGCTCCAAAAATAGAACTGTCCCAAGGAGCCGCCTAATGATAAAGAACCCCCCATGTGTCTATCATTTTCACCATGAATATATCTTTTCTCACAGATTTATTACTTCTAAGTATGCTCAGTAATCTCCCCCTTAGTAAGCCTCTGTTCACATTTACACTTTGACCCTTTTCATGAAGCATATTTATGTTCCCTTATCCTTGAGATTTTACATTCCACTTTACATTAGTCTTTGTTCACATTGTTGATTTGTTTTCTTCCTATTACTGATCCTGGTAATAGTATTTGTATCACTGAGATCCTAAGTGTTCTCTCCTTGATGATATGAGCACATTTATGCTTTGATTCTCTTTACATTGCAAATATAATCATATGAAAAAGAAATACCATTTTCTTAGAACTCTATGGTTACACATTAGTACGTAATCAGTAGGTCGTGGAGGTTGGTTATTCAACCACATATGAACGACAGTACACTGGGGGTCATTTATCTCTTCTCTGTGTTTTTGTCCATCTTTTTTGTCTATTTAGTTAGTTTTTTTTTGCAACTTTTTTTATCTAGTGGGGCACATTTACTTAACTGGTCCCGAGGAGTTTACGAAAGTGCATTGTCCGTGTATAATGCACTGTGCCGCGATTCACTAAGATCGTGCACCCGATATCCTGCATGTGTTGCTTCCCCGCTCAGGTCCAACAGAGTTCTCCTTCTTCTTCCTGGTGCATGGAAGTGCTTGGTCTTGTGACACAATTTGAATCTTAAATCCCGCGCTCAGTCCAAATCAGTCGGATCGTCCAACGTCACGCCACCCCGATTTCTGTCGCATGAAAGACAGCGCTGCTGCGCCACAATCCGATTGCGTGCGATGCAATCCCAGCGCCAACCTCTGTTAAATACCTGTTAAAGCTGAGCAAATCCCGAAAACCGTCAAAAGTCAGACGAAAGTCAGATTCTAGACCCTCAGTAAATCTCTCAGAAATGTCGCACAAATGTCTCAAGTCACTTCTTTCCATTTTCTAAGTTTTCCTTAAGTATGGAACCGGCTGAAGTTTTTTTCACCAAAAACAATTTGAAAAGAAAAATGTCACTGGCGACATTCAGCACATCTGGAATAGAAGATACATGCATCTTACTGTCGATAAACGAATGTACGACGGACTTTGGTTCACATTTCGAAAAGTCACAAAAAAGAAAGAAAAAACTGAAAAAAAACAGGAAGGAAACGGGAAGAAAAATCACCCCCACTGTGTGAAAAAAGTGAACCAAACTGCAGTGTGTAAAACAGAACCTGCCATGCAAATTAACACACTCAAATTAAAGACTTAATAAAAGCTATGATTATTGCCCTTATCTCTAAATGGTTCCTTTCCATGGCTGCAATGTTATAAAATCCGTTTTTAAACCTATATGCAACTCACCTGAGTCCAATGACACTAAGTGAGCCATGTATATTACATTTTAATTGCATCGTCCTGCTGCCCTGCTCCTAATTGACAGGTCTTAGTGCTACAATATGCTACTGTATGGAACATTGAGAGAGCTCTGTTATATCATTGACATTACATTTGCAATGCCTATCCCATGTATGTATCTGATCACATGAAATCAATGCATGCATCCATGGACTTTGACTCCTCCTCACCTTCCATGAACTTCTACTCCTCCTTATCCTACATGTAAAAAAACCCTGTAATTTCATGCTATTAGATACATACTTGGGTAGACGTTGCAAATATAAGTTCCTTGTATTCTGTTATCTCTCTTCTGCGTATTATGATATTTTGACCTTTTGCCTGCTTTCAAATTATCCTTTTGTTTTGTGATTTTGTATTGTGTTTGTCCTTTTGGTTCTGACCTGGCTCTGGTGACTATTATTATTTGTTTGTATTGTCTTGTCTTTGTATTTGTCTTCATGTTTTGCACTTTGGCACCGGAAGGGAACATCAACAATGCAAATAGGCAGGAACTGTTGGGAAGGAGGTTTCGTCTCAGGGCCCACTGTCTCTGTCTGAATCATCTGTGTTCCCAGAGCCTGCATTACATTTCAGCAGGCCTTGATTGACTCCAGGGATGCCGCTAACGTTATTGATTTTGCATCTTCTATGGCTATGGGCCTGGATTTAGTGAAGTTGGATCATCATCTCCTGGTTTACAGTAGTGGATTTCCACCCCAAACAGATATCCTTTTAGATTAGCTTAAATTATTCAGAGTTTGTAGCGTTTTTGTCATAAAAATGTATTCTCTGTTATTGTTTTGAGTCTTCCATTGCTACGCTTGCATAATCCATTCGGCAATTCCATCCAGTATCTGCTTAATTCTAAGGAGAGGCGAACATGGATCTTTGAAAAGGACCTCCATCCTCCATATCGCCAGTATCCTTCCAAACCTGGTGGGACTAATGATGGTCTGGTGGCCCCTCATAAAGGTGGTGACCCTGCTTGTGTGAACACTTGTTTATACTTGCTAGAAGTCTTGATTGAATTTGTACGACACTCATCAGTCTCCTGCACTTGATGCTCCAGTTAATCAATAAGCTCGTTAGCTTAGTTATCTCTTGGTATCCTGTACTCTGTATCCTGGTATTTTAACCCTATGCCTGTTTTCAGATTATCCTTTTGCCTTGTGATTTTGTACTGCATGTGTCCTCTTGGTTCTTATGACTATCCCTCTCTGTTTGTATTGTATAGTCTTCGCCTGTTATAACCCTGGTAAGATTTAAAGGCTATTTCCAAACAATTTGATGTCCATCATTCTACAGTGAGAAAGATTATTTATTGTGGAAAACTTTCAAGTCAGTTGACAATCTTCCTAGGGGAAGACATCTCAGCTAATTCCTACAAAGGAGGGACTGTGAACCCAAGAACTACATTTCTATTTTACAGGTCTCGGTTAGCATGTTACATGTTCAAGTTCATGACATCACATATAGAAAAAGAACAAGTATGGCTTGTGTGTGTGTGTGTGTGTGTGTGTGTGGGGGGGGGGGTTAGCAGTCAGTATGACTCAAGTTTGCAAAATTGCATTTTAAATCAATCAAATAGGACCTGCTGCTGACATATAAAGTTGGTCTTTTGATGTCACTGGGGTTTTCCTCTGCTCCCTCGCTAGTCCTGGGAGCAGGGCCGGGTCAGAGACACCTGGAGACCCTAGGGCAGTGATGGCGAACCTTTTAGAGACGGAGTGCCCAAACTACAACAAAGACCCGCTTAATTATCGCAAAGTGCCAACACAGAAATTTAATTTGTGATTTCTACTCCCTTCTCTGTCACAGTTTTCATTGATACCAGCACCTGAGGACACCAATAAAGCAGAAAATAGTCCCAGGTAGAGCTGTCACTTTAAAATAGCTCTGTGCACAGCAAGTCCTGGGCTGTCTGGGACTGCAGGGAGATACCTGGAGTCATCTCTGGTGATGGCCTGAGTGCCCATAGAAAGGGCTCCGAGTGCCACCTCTGGCACCAGTGCCATAGGTTCGCCATCACTGCCCTAGGGAGAAGGAAGGAGTGTCCCCAAGTCCCCAGGGGTCTTTTATGACCTCATGGGGTACATATAAAGTAAAAAGACACACACACAAAAATATATTAAAGAATATTTAAAAAATGACATCTCATTTGACAATTTAATTTTTTTAAAATCCCCGAAAACTACTAAAACATCCCCGTAGTCTTCCCGTTTGCCGAAGACTATACATATATATGAAAACGACTGAAAAAAATTAGGGAGTTGTGTCTGATTGTTTAAATGATTAAGCAAATAGAGATAGAAATAGATGTAAATACATTTACATTTTTTCTTATTTAAAGGACATCTTCCACCAGGATGAAGGATTATAAACCAAGCACACTGACATACTGGTGTGTGCCCCCTCTGGCAGGATCTGCGCTTCTTATGCCCTTGTTTTTAAGAAATAAAAGGTTTTTTTAAATTATGCAAATTCACCTAAAGACTTTTTTTCTTAAAAACCAGGGCATAAGAAGCACAGATTGTGCCAGAGGGGACACACACCAGTATGTTGGTGTGCTTGGTTTATAATCCTTCATCCTGGTGGTAAATTTCCTTTAAATAAGAAAATGAAAATGTATTTACATCTATTTCTATCTCTATTTGCTTAATAATTTAAACAATAAGACACAATGGATGGGACTTGATTAAAAGCCTGTAGTCTAATTAAATCTGTATTAAATCTTGCACCTTTGCTGACTAGAAGAGCAGAAAATAATTAGTTTGGAACCATATATTGTCCTGCTTATATTATGCTGTATGTTGCTGTGTCTGTGGTACGGAAATTGCAGCTGGAGCCGGAGGAGGAGGACGCCTCTATTAACGCCTTACTGAGGTTTTTTTAAACCACAGCGATCCTCTAAAAGAATATTATGTTATTTTTCAATTCTTTTAAAGGCGTTGTCCATAAATTCTTTGTGACATCCTATCTTCACGATACTTTAATATTTGCCAAGTCAAGGGCTGACGTTTGGTCCTCCGGGCCAATTGCCTATTTCTTCCTGGTATAAACACAGAGCACACAGAGATGTAAGCACTATGCCCCGTGCCATGTGAAGTGGCCGGAAGCCTGAACTGCATTTGTTGTATCCTTCTAACTGTTGAGGCTGGAACATTTGAGCATTGAGGTAGCAGGATGGACCATCAATCAAAATTAGTTCTGCATTAGAATCACAACTTTCATACCCTACTTAGCTTTAACTTTCGTTAATGTTTCTGACATTGTATTTGTAATGGATAGTCCTTCTATATCACTTGTCTCTCCAGGTTTTTTGGTTTTCCAGCATTGTGGGCGGTTTCTTAAAATACCTGACACAATTAGTGGGGTACCCCCAATGGAGGCTGACTATGGAACTGCTAAGGAGTCTGCGGGAGGACCCCATGGGTATCTACCACCAAAACGACAGAAGCCAAAAGCTATTGGAAGTTCCATACTGGAAAGAAGCCTCTGGACTGGGGTGTAATTTAAGGGGCTACAAAAGGTGCGGTTGTGGCTTAAAGGGCCCAAAAGGTGTCACTTTCTCAGATGAGAAGACTAGTACTACAAACCAATGGCGGATCTTTATATAGGCAGTGTGGGAGAGCACTCAGGGCCTTTGGCTTTGGTTTTTGGCCATGAGGAGTTGCGCAAACTCGTCCTCGAAGCCAAAGATGTCTGGGTAGAAGGATCAAAGTGGCTACTGGGGCGTGGAGTAGTCGCGCCGTGTAGCCTCAGCCTCACTAAAGGCTATCCTTCCATACATTAGATGCACTTACCACCGTATTTCTTTTCACAGTTTTACAAATCTTCCCAACGTTTATGTGACATATATAAATAAAGCAAATATATCTTAACATGAAGATACAGTACCTAAGCCATGTTAATGCTTGAACCAGGATAGTATGTACCTAAAAGCAAGACTGTTTTCGATGTCCATAGCAACCAATCACAACCTTTCATTGCTAAAGTTCACTACAATGAAATGAAAGGAAATCAATCTGAATCCATCATGATAAACCAAGGACATTACTCATAGATCCAGGCACCATGACTGCGGTCATCTTCTTATATTTGTTATTCATGGCTTCCTTCTTTCTAAAATCAACTTTAAATGTATGCTAATGAGACAGAAGGGTTGCAGATTCACAGCCTGGTACACTGTGCGAGATTACAGCAGGAGGAGGGTGGATGCGCTGAGGGAGCAGGGGGAGGGGAAACAGTGTAACAGCCTGCGAAGCTACAGCACTGAGAGGCTAAGGTAACACCCTTTTGACTTGTTAGCATATTTCTAATAGTTGATTTTAGTTGATTTTAGAAGGAAGTAGGCCATGGATAACAAATATAAGAAGATAACCAGAGTCTCGGTGGTATGATTTGATATTATATGGATTTTGATGGTAGATTTGAAGCTGTGCTGTGATAGGTCCTCCTATAGAGCATCTTTTGTTTTAGACAATGTTAGAGCCATTCCCCTAATTCTTGATAAATATAAAATTAAACTTAGGAAAACTTAAGGATGTTTTTTGTTAATTTCATTTTCAAAAGGATAGAAACTGCTTGGGATCCTAGAAAAAAAGTAACCAGACGAGAATTCCATTCCGTATTAAGTAGAAATATGTTTTACTGAAAAAGAGAAAGGCTGATATATTCATCACATCAGATCCTGTATACATTGCTGCAAATCCCTGCTGCTTCCCAGATAAAAGACACCTTATTGCTTTTCCCTACTTGCAGGATGAAAGGAGGAGAGGACATTAGTCGTCATCTATTGCTGAACCTTGCGCTCGGGCACAGAGACATCCATATTTCTAATGCTCTTTTTATTTGAAGCTGTAAACATCTTTGTAGCAGTCACTTTCCGGCCAGTTGAGCAATGAAACTTAACCTATTCCGATCGCCTGTGTCCTGTAATGGAAATATCAAGGTTGTGCAAAAGCAAGTAATAACAATAGGAAGGTAGCGAAGCGAAAAAGTGCAACGCTGAACTAACGTCTCTGGGGCTCATTTACTAAGTGCTCCGCGGCCGCATTTCCCGAATGTTTCCGTTTTGCGCCGAATTCCACCGGGATTTTGGTGCACACGATCGGATTTCGGCGCAATCGCGCTGGCTTTAACGCGACAGAAATCAGGGGCGTGGCCGTCGGACAACCCGATAAATTCTGAAAAAACGCGGAATTTAAAAAACAAAATCTTGTGTCGCAAGATCAGCACTTACATGCATCAGGAAGAAGAAAGTGAACTCCAGCGGACCTCGGCGCAGCAGCGACACCTCCAGGATATCGGGTGACCTTAGTAAATCCCGGCAGAACCCGAATCCTCGTCGGCCAACGCACAGCAGGATCGCGACTGGACCGGGTAAGTAAATGAGCCCCTCAGTGTCTAAAAGTTACACAGCTCACGTTACAGTCTTCTGCTGCACCAGAGGAAATTTGGGGTCCTATTGGGTTCGGTTTCTTCCCGTGCGACAAAAATATATTGCCAGAGTAGCAGCCGTGCAGCAAATCTGGCAAATTGATGCCCCTACCTACAAGGCATGCCTGCGATTGGCCAGGGGGGAACTTAAAGTTTGGGTCCGCTCTACTCATCGCCCCCACCTCATCAGCCTTATCGTTCATCCCATCTTCATAGGAAAAGAGCGTCCACTCTCGGCCACAGTGTGGTGAGACAGGGTATTACACCACATACTATTTGTTGGCTCAGTATATGTAAATGCATAATATTTCATACCCATAAAAAAAAAGATGGTTCCGAAGCACCATCTGAGAAAAAAACACATTAAAAAGTTAAAAATAGTACATGACACAAGTCCTTAAAAAAATTAACATGTAAAAGGGATTATCCACTCTTTTACATAAGCACTGCCTTTTGGATAATCCCTGAATGTTCATCAAATGATTCAGCAGTTCTTTTACTTACTTTTGCACTGTGTGCAGACTCTGTAATTCTAAGTTTACATCTCTGAGCTCTCCTGAGTAGGTGGAGCTGTAGCAGGAGAGTTATGACTCAGATTTTCATCAGCGCCGGCTTTCATGCGACATGATAGGGAGGCGGCCCGTAAGACGTTCCGACTGATTCGGACTGAGTGCAGGATTTAACATTTAAATTGTGTCGCAAGAGAATGCACTTACATGCACCAGAAAGAAGAAGGTAAACTCTGGCGGATCTGAGTGGGGAAGAGGTCACACGATCTTCTTGAATCGCGGCAGATGTGCATGCGGTCGGACAATGCACTTTTGGGGATCGGGCAGGACAGGTAAGTAAATGTGCCCCATAGAGTTTAATTGGTCTGTAAAGATCACAGATAGTAAATGAATGTGAAAAACACTTGTCTGAATGAGCCTTTATATGGACACTTATTACGTTTCAAGCGAGATTAGAAAGTAGAAACTAACGCGAGACCAAATAAACCCTGAACAAGATCAGTATTATCTAACAACTCCTTTAAAGATGACCTTTCACCACCTCACACATTTTGAGATGAACATACCATCCTATATGGATTGCTTCACAATTTCAGGGGCACTTTGAATTTCCTTTCTAGTTCCCATGGTTGGTGATATATTAGTACCAGTATCTGACCACTATAATCCTCTCCAGTGTCAGAGAGGAGGAGCTGAAGCAGAAGAGGGGGTGTGTCTGTTATTTAATCTCCACAGTGTAAGAGAAGATTATAACAGACGTCCATCCTCTGCTCCAGCGCCTCATCTTGGACAGGAGAAAGGATAAATAATGGTCAGATACTGGGACTAATATCTCAGCAACCATGGGAGCTAGAAAGAAAAAACAAAGAACCCCTGAATTTATGTTCGGTGGTGGAAGGTCCTCGTTTTTCAAGAAACCATCCATGAATTTTGTCTGTTATTGCAACTCAGCTATATGAATGGAGCTTAAGTGCAACACTATACACAACATACAAACAGCTTGTATGCAGTCCTTAAAGGAAATCTACCACCAGAATGAATGATTGTAAACCAAGCACACTGACATACTGGTGTGTGCATCCTCTGGCAGGATCTGCTCTTCTTTAAGCTTCTTATGTCCTGGTTTTAAAATTATGCAAACGAGCCTAAGGGGCTCCAGGCTTCAACTAACACCTATGGGGCACGGAGCCCCACAGCCTTTTTTTGTGAAAACCAGGGCATAAAAAGCTAATTGAAGCGCAGATCCTGCCAGAGGATGCACACACCAGTATGTCAGTGTGCTTGGTTTACAATCCTTCATCCTGGTGGTAGATGTCCTTTAACATCCACATTATACAGTATTGAGTGGCCGCAGATAATGCAGGATCTTCACCAGATGATGGGGAGCGCTCTATATTGTTCATGGTGTATAGGAATAAGTGGCGCATATGATCTCTCTTTGAATTATCAGGAGGACCAGTCCCGATACCATGCAGGTAAATTGCACGTCTATATAGTAATACCAATTGTTACAATCCCTGTCAGAAACTGACAAGGAGCCATGTAAAGTGTTAATTATCCTGTAGTGGAATAGCAAAGTGTAATTTCCACGAATCAGTATAAGAGGCAGAGCTTCAGATCCATCAAAGTGTGACATTAAATTTCAAGGCAATTTACTGAGCCTTAACCCCTTCATCCCATAGGGAGATGCAAATTGGGCCTTAATGACCCGGCACATTTAATATATTCAAATAACAATACAATTTTATATATTTTAACCAATTAAAGTGAATTTTCATTATCATTTTATTTAAGACCTAGGACTTATCATTATTATTATTTCGCTGTTTTTGCATATTGATTTACTTTTACAATTATAGAGCATTAAGTTGTGGAAAAAATTGAGAGGATTTTTCTGCATTTGAAATACTTTATCACCTACTTATAGGCAGGGGCAGAACTTAAAGAGATGAAGAGCGTCCAAGGACTTTGGGACAAAAGGTATCAAACTTCTTATGAGGGACATTTGTTATCCCTTGAAAGGACGATTGTTAAAGGACATCAGTTTAGTGATGGTAGATGTGTCCTAGTAAGTAGATCCTGAGGAACACCCCCACAGCACTAGCGGCCACACCCATCACCTATCTATATGGGGGGGGGGGGGAACTGGGCAGGGCCACTAGTGCTACGTGGGGTGGGCATACATTAAAATACTAGGCGCTCGGGTAAAGTAGAACGGGTTATAGAGTTATAATAAAAGAATCCTAAGGAACGATTTTCTTCAAGAACTACTTACCAGGACACTTCTTACTCCTTTAACATACCACTCAGAGTAGTTACCCCTCAAGGCAGTAACATTCTCCTCTCTACCCGCCACCATGATAGTACACAGGGGCGTAACTTGAGGGGGTGCAGCGGTTGCAGTCGCACCAGGGCCCAAGAGGTTTAGGGGGCCCTTATGGTGTCACTTTCCCATATTAGAAGACTATTACTATACACCATACATTATAGTCGGGGCCTGACACAGACTTTGCACTGGGGCCCATCAGCTTCTAGTTACACCACTGATAGTACAGTTCCCTTCTCAACAGACTTCCCCTACACCAGGTACTCTCTCCTTAGTGCTATGCCCAGGCCCCTTACAGGAGTACCAGTGGTACTCCCATTCTTGCGGACCTGCCCACACATGTGGAAGTTCAACTCTATCCTCCACTTTTCACCCTTCCTTTGCTAGAGCCTGCTCATCTGACTTTCATATGCAAAGTTGAGGGTTAGGTCAGGCCACTCATGTGGGACAAACCATGATCCTTTGATACCAGCAGGAGCTTGGGTGGGGGTTAGTTTATGTACATTTGACAGCACATGAGCCCTATATACTAGGGTTTTTGCAGGAACTTAGCCAGGAGCACCAACATGTTTGGACTGCTCCCACTAGTGTACCTCTGATGGTGGGCCTATGTTCTAACCCATTAATGAACCCCAAAAATCCAGAAGAAGACATGAACGTCTATTACATGTGGCTCAAAGAAGAGTGAGCCCCAGGATTTACTTAATCTGGTGAAATGCTGAGCACCAGGATTGGGAGGATCTGGCTATATCAATGTGCCAAAAAATGGCCCATAGTCCTTGTGTTTTACATATGTCATATGGTCCCATGTATCCTATTTTAAGCACATGTGCTGACAATCCATTCATTTCTTTTTGACTACCAAGGAAAACTGTGTGCTGTACATGGCCGATGGTCCTATTAAGAGGACTTCAAAACTTGACTTTCCTTTCAAAATGGGACACAAGACATCACCGTTATGTATGTATTGGTGAGCTAGAGAATAGGAGATAACTTAATTTCATCTGAATACCATGAGGCTTCTCACTTCAACATAGTTCTACAAAAAAATCCACTTCTGGGCGTGGCCTGATGCCGGACTGAGCGGACGTGCGCCGCGGAGCTCCCGGGACCCGACACCCTATCTCCCTTCCCAGGCAGCCATCCCTCACCTGTGCCACCTCTCTCCTGCTCCGCTGTGCCCCGCGCACCTGCCGCTGTCCACCGGCACCGATCTTGAGGCGGCTGTGGACTCCGCACCGCTCCCCGGCATTCCCCTGCAGCCGGCCACGTGGCCAGCGCGGCGGCCCGATCCTAGCCGCCCGGTCCCGCGGCAGGTACACAGCGCTGCTGATCACCGGGGATATCATCCTCCTCCCCTGCAGCCCGGAACAACGCTCCCACCACCGGAGGCACCGTGACAGCTCCAGCCAGCACTGCATCCTGCTGGAGGCGCCATCTTGTGGGACTCCCCTGCGCTGCCTGAGGCCTAGGCGCGCAGGGTTAACCCTGACACTGCCAGACTGAGCCGGGACCAGGTAGGGAAGTAATTCCCCTGTTGCTGCCCACCTCTGCCCTGGGGACCCCTAGTTGTGCAGCCCAGCACTGAGTCCTCCATACTCCCAGTGATCCCCTGCTCCTGGGTTCTGCTTTATATTAACCCTCGCAGTGCCGCTGCAATACTCCACGTGGGTTTGTACTGTATCTCTGCTAATTACTGGACGCTAGGCTCCGCGATTGTTTATCACTGGCCCCCCCCTGCCCAGACGCCATGGGTAACCGGAGGAGAACGGCTAAAATGCTCAAAGCAGCGTCTGCGCCTCCATCGGATGATGAATCCGTCCATGAAGATCCTCCATTCCAGTCCCTGGAACCCCTGGACGCGCAGGATTGCTCCACATCCCAAGCAGTTCTTGCGCAGATACAGTCGAATGCTGCTAAAAAGTTGGGGAGATTCTCCCGCACACAGCCCTGCTCTCCTCAGGGGTCCCCAAACTCCTCTCCCTCCCTCTTTGAAGGCTCCCAGAGCCCGCCGCAGCTTGTAAGTTATGAAGAGGGCGATGATCCGCCTGACGCGGCCACGGAGCTGGATCGAAAATTTGCAGAGGTGCTGGCGGCCATTAACGGATGCCAATCCAAACTGGTTACCAAGGTGGATGAGCTGCGACAGGATTTTGTTCTTTTAAGACATGATGTCCACAAAGCCAAAGAGCGAATCACCGAAACTGAACGCAGAATATCTGAGGTGGAGGATGTCCAGAGGCCTATGCCGACACAGATCAGAGAGCTTCAGCGCCAAATGTCTGCATCCATCGACAGAGCTGACGACCTCGAAAACCGCCTGCGACGGAACAACGTCAGAGTGGTTGGCCTCCCCGAAAAAGTGGAGGGGTCTGACCCGGTATCCTTTTTTGAAAATTGGCTCAAAAATATGCTGCCTGCAGATACCTTTTCCCCGTTCTTCACAGTGGAGAGGGCCCATCGTGTGCCATCCCGCCCTGGCCCTCCAGGGGGCAATCCAAGACCCTTCCTGGCCCGGCTGCTGCACTTTAGGGACAGGGACTCTATCCTCAGGGCTGTCCGTACCAAGGGAGAAATCCTCTATGCCAACAGCAGAGTGTCCTTCTACCCTGATTTCTCTGCATCCGTCAGGAAACAGCGAGCACAATTTACTGAGGTCCGTGCCCGTCTCCGTGACAAGGGGCATAAATACTCCATGATGTATCCTTCCAAGCTCCGAATTGTGGACGGACCGAAGACTCGTTTCTTCACCTGCCCAACCGAAGCACTTCACTGGGCTGATGCAGCTCCACGGGCCCCAGCTGGAAGGCCCGCACCTCCTGAGTGACTGGACTCACATATCCTTTTATCTGATATGCAATGACAATGCTGGACTTAGTCCTGATTAGATATTTAGGGGTCCCAGATCACTATTATAGGTTTTTACTATCTGTTTACATACTACGTGCCTCACAAAATGTACCCTGTGACTGATTGCGTTCTATTTTTTGGTCATATCGACCAGTGCGCCACACATGGCACTTTTCCCTCTCCCTCCTCCTCTCCCTCCGCCCTCCTCCCTCTCCCTCCTCCCCCCCTTTCCTGTTACCACTACCTCCCTACGTCTCCCTCCTTTCTCTCCCCCCTCCCCTATCTCCTCTTTGGTTCTCGCAAAATATGGCTGCCTAATAACCTCCTGACCACATATACATTAAGGGTTGAAGGTCCCGGGACAAATGGTGTAGGTTTGTCTTAAGTTAGGGACCACTGTTCTGCTATTTGACTGTTAGTGGGTCTAGGTCTACACTACTGCTGTTAGGGTGTTAGACAGGGGGTTTATATTCTTGGGATTGTTAGTACAGTTCTGGTTATATTTGTTATGCTCACTGTTGTCTGTCTGTCTATGTCTCTGTGGTATGAAAGGATGAATGCTTGGTTGCTCACGTCTCCTTCCCCACACCCCTTTCCCTTCCGCTAAGATGTCTTCACTTAAGGTAATGAGCTGGAATGTGAGGGGACTTAACTCCAAATTCAAGAGGGCTCTGATGTTAGATGTCATTAAGCGTCAGGCCCCCCATATTGTATGTATCCAAGAGACACACCTTACGGGTCAGAAGGTCCTCTCCCTGAAGCGGGCATGGGTGGCTAGAGGTTATCATTCCTCTTACTCTGTCTACGCCAGGGGAGTATCCATACTCATATCCAAAGCGCTTCCCATAGAAGTCATACAGGTAGCACCGGATCACTTTGGCCGTTTTGTGATCGTACATTGTGCCTTGTGGGGCTTTACCTTTACTATAGCGTCTATTTATGTCCCACCTCCCTTTGATCCAGCTGTATTGCACCTAATATCCAGTAAACTTGCTGCTATGCCTCCAAGTCCGATACTCTGCATTGGTGACTTCAATGCTGTCCCTAATCCCTCCTTAGATCGTACAAGTGGTCTGGACACAGGCTCGGTCCGTCTGAATGAGTGGCTCACTTCTCTAGACCTCGCCGATGTTTGGCGTAGTAAACACCCTCAAGAGAGAGAATATTCATTTTATTCCTCTGTTCATAAGAGCTTCTCTCGGATTGATCTGGCCTTTGTTTCCCCAGATATGTTGCCGCACGTTGATCAGGTATCCTATTGCCCGCGCAGTGCATCAGACCACTCCGCCTTGTTCATCAGTCTCCTTATAGGCCCCCCCAGCGACTCCCGCTTATGGCGCCTGCTCCCGGCTTGGCTCCTATCCCCAGCGGTCCAGAGTACTGTTAGGGCAGCGCACAGCGAGTTCTGGGACGTACACTCAACTCATCCTGATCCTCTTCTAGTCTGGGACTCGTACAAGTCCTCGGTGCGGGGAGCATTCATGTCGGGGGTAGCTGGCCATAGGAAGTCCTTAAATGCGCAGGAGGAGAGGTTGACCGCTGCACTGGTGACCGCAGAAAAGGAATATCTAGATAAACCTACTCCAGGGAATAAAAAGACTTGGGCTCAGGCGCAGAGGAACCATTTAGCTGTAGCGAAGGAGCGCACCAGCAAGCGCCTGCAAGCCAGGGAAGCGTCCATCTTTGAATTCGGAGATAAAAACGGGAAGCTGCTTGCGTATCTCTCGCGGGCTGAACGTCCTTGTGCTTCCGTTCCCTCTATTATTGATGGTAACGGAGCCTTGATTACAGAACCCCGGGCCATTAACATGGTATTTTATGAATTCTATTCCTCTCTTTACAGCTCCAGATTGTCCGCCTCTTCCGTCGAGATTTCCAGATTCCTTGACAGTCTTCCACTATGGAGGCTCACACCGGCACAGTCTTCGGAGCTTGATGCCCCGCTCTCGGCGGAGGAGGTGGAACTGGCCATCCAATCGTTGCCCCCCGGTAAGACTCCTGGACTTGATGGGCTGGGAGGTGAGTGGTATAGGGATAACTGTGAGACTCTGGTCCCCCTTCTCCTTAGCCTGTACTCCGATGCGTTTGACAGCGGTTCCCTCCCCGACTCCATGCGAGAGGCCCTTATTGTAGTTCTTCCCAAGCCTGGCAAGGACCCTCTGCTTCCCGACTCATACCGTCCAATTTCCCTCCTAAACTCAGATGTTAAGATACTAGCAAAAATTCTGGCGACAAGGCTTAACAAAGTAATATTATCATTGGTTCACCCAGACCAGACAGGCTTTATGCCTGGGAGGGGAACTGACATAAATATACAAAGACTACACCTGAACATTGCAGAAGCAGAGCGGTCTCCAGACCCTGGGTTTATATTATCCTTAGACAATTGTAAGGCGTTTGACTCAGTAGAGTGGACATATTTATGGACCCTCCTGCCTAGAATGGGTTTTGGCCCTCGATTTACAGCATTAGTTAAACTACTGTATAATGATCCCAAGGCTAGGGTACGGACTAATCTTAACATCTCACCTACTCTCCCTATGGCCAGGGGCACTAGACAGGGTTGCCCACTATCTCCCCTCCTCTTCGCACTCGCC
Organism: Engystomops pustulosus; assembly: GCF_040894005.1. Classification (NCBI taxonomy): domain Eukaryota; kingdom Metazoa; phylum Chordata; class Amphibia; order Anura; family Leptodactylidae; genus Engystomops; species Engystomops pustulosus. Next base: position 30,796,096 of record NC_092417.1, read on the forward strand.
ATTGAACCCCTTGCTGTGGCGATCCGCCACTCTGAGGGCATTAAGGGCATAACTAGAGGTACTATTATTGAGAAGGTATCTCTCTATGCTGATGATACACTTGTATATCTTGGAGATGTGGGCCCCTCTCTGGAATCCCTTCTGTCCTTGATAGAACGCTATGGGGGGTTCTCAGGCCTTCGGGTTAACTGGGACAAATCAGCCCTCTTTCCCTTATCTGATGTAGGGGTACACTCCCTCCCCGTCCCAGTCCAGGTGGTGTCCACCTTTAAATATCTGGGAGTCCAGGTGTCACGCAAGGTCCAGGCATTTACAGAGTTAAACATTACACCCCTGATAACTGCAACTGAATCGCGTCTAAAAGCCTGGTCCACTCTCCCCTTGTCTCTGTACGGGCGTATTAACATATTTAAAATGATTTTTCTTCCAAAATTCTTATACCTTTTTCACGCTTGTCCTATACTGCTTCCAAAGAGCCTGTTTAAACGCATAGACGGCATTCTCAGGTCCTTTTACTGGCAGAGTAGTGCCCCACGATTCAGTTTAGCGCTGCTTCAGGCTCCCAAGGCTAGGGGTGGACTGGCTGCCCCGGATCTGTATCTTTATTACCTGGCTTCCCAGCTAGTATATGCCCAGTGGTGGATAGATATAGACATGGGTAATGCAGCTACTGCACTGGCTGGTGCCCTGGTAGGTTCCTACGAGGCCCTTACAAACTTGCTGTACAGATACAAGTCCCCATCTGATACCCCACTTCCCCTACGTACGGTAGCGGTGTGCTGGCGTAGGGCGCAATCCCTGGTAGAACCGAGCAGCTCTCCCCCTCTCTCGCCCAGGACTCCATTGTGGCTCAATCCGTGGCTTTCTCACTTCCTCTCCCTCCCGGGCTGGACAATGTGGGGGGCGGCGGGGGTGAAATTTGTAGGCCAGCTATTATCTCCGGAAGCAGAATTACTCAGCTTTAACGAAATAAGGGAGAGACATACTGTACCCACTACGGCCAGCTTCCATTACACGCAACTGCGACATGCATTCAAAGCCCAATTCGGCTCCTTCAGCCTGACAGTGAAATTCTCCAAACTAGAGACTCTGATGAGTACCCCGGACCTCCCTAAGCCACTCACTCAGTGCTATGCTCTCCTGCAAGAGCAAAAGTCCAGACCATTTGATAGAGCCTGTGAACGCTGGAGACAGGATATCCCTGACCTGTCAGATGATGACTGGAGGGAGGTCGAACTGTCCTACTTCACATCTGTAGTGAGTGCGAGGGACTTCCTGATCCAATCTAAATTCCTCCATAGAGTATATTTCACCCCTGCTAGACTATTCCGCATGGGAGCAATGCCCAATGATCTTTGCTTTCGCTGTCAGGCTGAAGTCGGATCCTTCCTGCATTGTGTCTGGTCCTGCCCTAGGGTCCATGTCTTCTGGTCCGAAGTGCTGGAGTTCCTAAATGTACACTTTGATTTCCCACGATTACTGTCTCCCTCTGTGTGTCTCCTCGGTATCATAAATGAAGTTATCAATGGCCACTATGACAAAATTTTCTTTAGGTTTGTATTATACTACGCCCGAAAAGTGGTGGTGATGACCTGGAAGGACCAGGAGCCCCCTCCGTTAAAAAGATGGATACTACTTATTAACAGTGTCATTCCCCACTACCGGTCCCTGTATACCAACAGGAAGTGTCCCCAGAAGTTTGATCGCATCTGGTCCAGATGGTGCGCGACTCCCCATACTGCCTTATAATCACGTGTGATATATACTCCTCTCCATGATGAAGGAGACTGAGCGTGCTGGTGTGTGTGTGTGTGTGTGTGACTGATTGTCTATGTGTCAATAGTTATTTGTGTTGTATCAGGATGTCTGGCTGTAGTATCCTGCTGTCATTTACTGTAATATCCCTCGGTTAGTTTTGAAACGCAGTAAGAACCTGATTGTTACCATGGTTGTTGCTTAATAATCCTGTAATGGGGGGAAAGAAATATGTGACAGACAATCTTGTTCTTCGATTTTGTTTATTTTAATTGTATAAAATTTCAAAATTGCAAAAATAAATTCTTTTAAAAAAAAAAAAAAATCCACTTCTCTCTGCTTTCAGATATAATGAAGGCCACTTCAAAGTAGGTGAGGCCAGTAGAGAGCAAGTCACCAGAGTCCTATGAAAGGTTCTGCGTGAGTCTGATGACACATATCCACTGACGCTTCCTTCACAAGGTCACTGCGGTGAAATCGCTTCTTCTTGGTTGAAAGTTCAGAAGAAACTAGCAATTTGTGTTGGAACCACTAGGGAGGACCAGCAGAAGAAAAAGGGTCACGTAACCATACTTGAAAAATGTTTCAATTATTTTTTTAGTTTGCTTTAAAAATAAAATAAATTGTAATAAATTATAATTATTTATATAATTCTCCTAATAAGATCAAGCTAATAAGATCCAGAGATAAAATATAAGCTAATATTCCTTTCTACCACATAAAATCTAAGGGTAATTAGATAAAATTGATCCCCAAATGCCTAAAAATCTGTCGCCGCTCAGACGTAAGAAGCCCTTTCTGCTCCTGTGATTGAGAAGTCTTCATTTTTCTCTATTTTTGAAGGATTAGAGGTCACTGAGAAATCTGAGTATTTGTAAGATAATGCACTCATAGCCATCATTACGAGACATCAAATCTCTGTGTAAATTGAGCTGTCTCCCGCCGCACACTTATACACTGATCACTGTCACCGCATAGAGGATCTGCCATTACTCCATAAAGACCTAGATGCCGGATGGAGACTCTATTAGTGAACTAAAAATTAGATTCTAATAGTTAATTTAAAGGAACCTGTCAAATCTCCATGCAGCATTGTGTAACGCCGAGGAGATTGACATAGACTTCGAAGGAAAGAGTTTCATGATACAGGCAATCCCTGGGTTATGTACAAGGTAGGTTTTCTAGGTTTGTTCATAAAGGAAAACAACCAAAGTGGTTGTTATCCGATGTCACAAACCAGCAGTTCAATCTGCTGTGATGACAGATCATGTCTTGAGAAGTCCTAGGAAAAGGGGCATAACTACAGCGGTAGCAGCCATTGCAGCTGCAATGGGGCCCGCAGTGTCGGGGGCAGGGCCGCATCTGCCATGAGCCTCTGCCTCGGGCGGCAGAATGCGTACCTCTTTAAAAGGGGCATTTTGCCGCTCCAATGCGGTCGATTCGGGCGCCCGTATCGCCCTCCAGATAAATCGCACCTGTCTCTTTAAGAAACAGGTGCGATTTACATGCGGAGCAACACAGCGCCTTTCCGGCTGCTGGCGTCGCTCCGTACAGTGCAGTGACACAGGCGGCTGATGATGACGTAACGCCGCCTGTGTCACTCAGCGGAGCCGCGGCTGCCAGAAGAGGCGCCTGAAGACAGGAGCCGCGCGCCGTGGGACCACCCTGCCCGGGGGTAAGTAGAAGTTTTATTATTTTTTACTGTCTAATCAATTAAATGTGGCCATATATATATTAGGGGGCGATTACTCCTGTAACGGGGGGGGGGGGGGGGGGGGTTGTATATATTTATATGAGGGGCCAAATTCTTATTACACTGGGGGGGGGGGGGGCTATATATATTTATATTGGGGGCCAGATGCTATTCTGGGGGGGGTGGCTGTATATATTTATATGGGGGGGCCATATTCTGTTTATTCTGGGGGGGGCTGTATATATTTATATGGGGGGGCCGTATTCTGTTTATTCTAGGGGGGGGCTGTATATATTTATATGGGGGGGGCCGTATTCTGTTTATTCTGGGGGAGGGCTGCATATATTTATATATGCAGCCATAATAACAGGGTGGGATATATTAGTTATAGGATACCATACTGAGGATTACTTTGCATCATGTAAACCAAATGTTAGGGGTCTGTATTAATAAATTGGGGGTGTTGTATATTGATTGGAGTGCTGTGCCTGCTATAATTCCAGTAGAATATATATAATAAGGAAGGGATGTTTTATATGTGGGGAGAGTGCGGTCAGTTGTGTTGTGAGGAGTATATAATATTTAGGAGCACAGTGTTGTTATCCAGGAGACTTTATACTGTAAGTGACTGTGGTATTTTTAGGGACGCCGGGTAGAGATGCTGCACGGAGCTGAAGATATCTGCCCGTGAATTCAGCTGTGATACGTCATGGATTGGAGAACCCGGAATAAAGTCCTCCTGATGGAAGAAATTGTCATCTATAAGGTACTAGATGTCACTAATGCCTCTCAGATCCTGTTGTAAGTCACACAGTGTCAGGGAGCTGTCTGTAGGGTTGTTACTTGTTAGTAAAGTTTTCAGCATTTACTGAACAGTGAGTGGGGGGGGGGGCAGCATTTTAATATTCGCCTCAGGCAACAAATATGCTAGAATCGGCCCTGGTCGGTGCCGTCATCCAACCTGACGCACTAAAGAATAGACATGTATACATACATGTACCCACCATCAGCTCCCCAGCACCACTGCTCTCTCAGAGATTGGTCCATGTTCTGTAGCTATGTGCAAATTGGCTGAGCAGTCAGTGTATTACCTCCTGCTCTGCCACTACTTTCTGTTGGCGCGGTGTCCGACTCACAGGGGCCCACGGCTGTTCAATTCAATGTAACAACATCTGCCCATGCACTGCGCTTATACCGTCTTCTTCCTGTATTGGAGAAGCGCACTCTGCAGATTCTGTTATATGGAATTGTAACAACCAGGGGCCCCCTCTCCCTGCAGGCCCAATCTTCACGCCCCTGGGTAGAGAGGTTTGTTTCGAACTAGGAGTTTTCTGCCGCTTGTTATAAACTAAACCACACTAACTAAACTTATCTTTGAAAACAGATATGTACTGCTGTATAATAGACGTTTTCAAAGATAAGTTTAGTTAGTGTGGGTTAGTTTGACTAAAGGTTCCCTTTAAATCAGGGACTGCCTGCATTTGATAAAGCGTGGGAACACATGTAGGTGGTTGCGCCAGTTTTCTGGCGGACTTTGCACACTTCTTTCGGAAGACCCGAGGCTACCATGGAGAAGGATCGCCGCTCCCCGATGACGTTACGGGGAGCGACGATCCTAGGCAAGATGGCGGCGCCCATGCTCCGCCAGCTTTTTGAGGCTGCCGGCAACTTTGTCGGCAGCGATCGCTGTGAAAACACCTGCAATCAGTGCTAGCACCGACCGCGGGTGTTACCGGTAAGCCTTTGCTGCAATATGCAGCAAAGACTTACCGGCTATGGAGAGGGCTCAGCGGGCTCAGGTGGGCGGTCGTGAACCAGTTAAGTAACAATCACACCACTGGACACTTTAAAAGGAGGCTGGTGCTTGGCATCATTGTTTCTCTTCTGTTAACCATGGTTATCTCTAAAGAAACACATGAAGTCATCATTGCACTGCACAAAACTGGCCTAACAGGGAAGAGTATCGCAGCTGGAAAGATTGCACCTCCGTCACCAATCTATCGCATCATCAAGGAATTCAAGGAGAGAGGTTCCATTGTTGCCAAAAAGGCTCCATCTGTGTATAGCTGATCTGTGTGTGTAAATTTGTAAATGAAATTTGTAAATGAAGCAGAGCGGTGTGTGTGTAAATGTATGGATGGAGCAGAGCTGTGTGTGTAAATGTATGGATGTAGCAGAGCTGTGTTTGCTAGCTGTGTGTCCCATAGATAGGGCCTAACTTGCTGATCAGTGGGGGGGTCTCAGTGTTAAGACCCCACAGATTGCGAAAACGACGGGTCCGTCTGACCCCTTGACGCTCCGTCAGACTAATGGAGCAGACGGTTGCGCATGACCGTTCTGTGCCATTAATATCTATGGAGCTGACGGAGATCGGGGAGCGCGGTACTTGGCAATTTCCATCCGCTGTATAGAGATAAATGGAGCAGAACGGACATGCGCGGCCATCTGCTCCATTAGTCTGACAGAGCGTCAAGGGGTCCGACGGAGGTAGGTGGTGTCCCATTGGACCCCTAGTTTTTGTGATCTGTGGGGGTCTCAGCACTGAGACCCCCACTGATCAGCAAGTTAGGCCCTATCCAGGTGTAATATTAGAGGAACCAGTAAATTGTGGTGGATAGATGGATTAGTGTTGCAATATAGGTATGTTGTTATGCTTGTGGGATATGTCCTGCTAATTTCTTGCAAGTGCGTTCCTGGTCCATTCTTGGTGCGTTTTTAAACACATTGGGGCACATTTACTTACCTGGTCCATTCGCGTTCCAGCGGCGGCTTCTCGGACAAGCGTTCGGGTCTTCCGGCGATTCATGAAGGTCCTGCGCCCGATGTCCACCAGGTGTCGCTGCTGCGCCGAGGTCCACCGAATTGCGTCGGAGTTCACTGATCTCTTCCTGGTGCATGTGAGTATGGCGCGTGCGACCAATTTTTTTTTTTAATGCGGCGGTTTTTCCGAATCCGTCGGGTTTTCGTTCGACCATGCCCCCGATTTACGTCGCGTGCATGCCAGCGCCGATGAGCCACAATCCGATTGCGTGCGCCAAAAACCCGGGGCAATTCAGGGAAAATTAGCGCAAACCGGAAATATTCGGGTAACAAGTCGGGTAAACACAAATCAGGCCCTTAGTAAATGACCCCCACTGTTTATTGTAGCCTAAGACTAAAGTACAGTAAATTACCAACATCCAGAGGTCCGTTTGTAACTAGGGGTCGTTAATCGGGTGTTCTTACGTAGGGGACCACCTGTACTTCATTTGTGGAAGTTTACGCAGATGTGAAAATGTTACTACAGCAGCTTACACTTCCAGCAATTTAAAAAGAAAAACTGATTCAAACCACCCAAATGCATGGTAAACATGCAACAACGTGTTTTCAGTGGGTTTGAAAACGCACCAAGAACGAACCAGGAACGCACCGTGTGACTGCACCCTTAAAGGAAATCTACCATCAAAATGAATCATTTTGACTTACTTATAGATCCAGTCATTAATTTGGTTAATTGATCATCAGCAAGTGTGACCGCTTCTATAGAAGCACAAATTATGACAGTTTGCTTATCTGCTTTGTTATCAGGTGTTATCACAATGCCAAGGAAGATGTTGTCACTAGTACAATAAAAAAAGAGGGGGAATTAGGAATATGGTGGGTACACAGATTGTTTGCAATCACGTCTACAAAAAAAAAAAAAAAGACACACAAAACCAAAAAACGCCTCTGTTCATCCTCATGGCATTGATGGAGATAGCGGATGCAGAAATTGGCTACTTCCATCAGTGAGATTCTTGTACTGCTGCTCCATGCATTTAAGGTACAACACACCCCCATTCTCTTGATCTGTTGGGGTCCCACCGCTGGGTCCTCCACTGATCAGCAAGTTATTCCATATTCTGTGGATACGAAATAACATGTTTCGACCAGAATATTCCTTTAAGTTGCACCTCAACAAATCACAGGATGTTATTTATACCACTAGACTTTCTATCATCTCCTACAACCCAAGTCTGTTTGTTAGAGCTGCACTGACCTAATTTTTCTGTTTTGCGCTGAATTGCCCCTGGGTTTTTGGCGCATGCGATTGGCGAATCGCGGCAGCTCTAAATCCTCATCGGACATTCCGGATGGGCGAAGTCAACGGGACAGGTAAGTAAGTGTGTGCCCCATTGTGTCTGGATCTATGAGTAAGTGTCCCTGGCTTAACACGATGGATGGAGATTGTAGATTTCCTTTAAGGTCAGTCTGAGTTTCATGTGCAAATAAAGCAATTGCATTCATGGAACAAATTGGTAATAGATTAAATGTAACAGGCAGGGAGGCAGAAGCTTGTTCAGACACAACGCAAGCAAGAACAACGCACAGAAGTCGGAAATCTGGCAAAGAAACAAGGATACATTACCTTCCCCTTAATCATGATTTAAATTTTGCAATCTGGAATAGAAGCTGTACAGACGTCAGCAGAATATATTAATATATCGGCCCATGTTAACTAAGCAGGGCTAAGTGAAGACAACGTCCTATTGAAACAGGTGTTTTTTTTATAAAATAATATAATTTTTTGGTTACATTTTAGTTATTGATTGGTAATGAAATTATTTATTTAAAATCATAATAATTAAATCCTATGTCACTAAAACTGTAAAATAATTATCCACATTCTGTCTCTTTTGTCTACCTAAATCATTAACAATGTTGGTCACTGGAGGAACTACTGTCAGAGCAGTCATAATGGCTGCTGCGTGGGCTAGGTCAGGCCATTTAGTGGCTGATGGAAGGGTGAGCTGGTGCTGGAGCTTATTTTTGCTAGTGTTTTAAACCGCGGTATCGCGGTTTAAAACACTTTTTAAACTTTATAGCCGGCGCAGGGAGGTACGCGCTCGGCGCTTACCATGCGCGCGGCTCTCCTTCACTTCCTATGTAGCCGCGCGCACGGTCACGCGCTTGGTAAGCGGCAGAAGCCGTCATGCACCATGTGACACGGTGGTGGCAGAGGAAGCATAAGGTGAGAAATGGTGGGATAGGAAGCTTTGGAGAACAGGAAAATTAGGGAGCTACCTAAATGGGGACATAAGATGGGAGGGCATAAAATAGGGCAGATGGATGGGGGAGGCTACAGAAAGTGGGCTTAAGTTGAGTAGGGCTGCTATAGAAAGGGCCGTATAAATTGGTTGGTTTGCAGGAAAAAGGACAGCGTCAAGAGGATTCAAAAGGGGAACATAAGTTGAGGGGCTACCAAATGGGAGATTAAGTTTGGGCATAAAGAGGGTGCATTTTAAGTCCAGCACAGAGGGGACCTTATAAGGAAAGAGGAGCTGCAGAAAAGAGATACTACAAGCGTTGGGAGGGCAATATAGGAGCTAAACAATTTTGGAGTGGAGGGTGTCACACAGAGGGTTATAATATTACACCCTCACTACGGTGGTGTAAGGACACCAAATTAATTTTAATGGGGGGTAACTAGATGCCTTTGTGTTTCATATATTTTCACACCACAAAGTACAGTTGTATGTGGAGGAAAATTTGGGGTTTCATAGCCAGCAGTTACCAATGGGGCCCATTGAATTTTAGTTACACTATACTGGCTATATGGTATGGGCTTCCTGTTCACTTTAGGGATATTATATCTGTATAATGGTAATGATGTGATCAGATTGCCTCAGAAGTTCTATACTCCATGGCATTTTCTTTGGTATGACTTCACCCACTCTAGAGATTTGCCGGTAGGGAAAGTCTTTCAAGACCGGCGCTGGCATAAGATGTAACCATTGTGAAGCACGGACTACCCTCCATGTTATGGGTGGAATAAAATGTGCTGTCCCTGGAATATAGGTTCCTATAGTTTTACATGTTTACTGTTGTCACGGGTCCTCCCGCGATCCATGTGATGCCTGGACATCTCTGTTGCGCGGCTCCCCTTGGTCCGCAGTCACCTCTCCACGCTCCTGCTCCCGTCCGGCCTAGGCTGCGTGCATGTCCCTGCTCCCTAGGGCGTGCGCGTGCCGGCACTCGAAGATTTAAAGGGCCGGCATACCACTGATTGGCGCTGGCACTTCCGGGTTTCCATAAAGGCCGGATGTTCCCATGATTCCACGCCAGATCTTTGAGCCATTTTGCGAGAGAATGCTCCCTGTTCCTTCCTGCGTTCCCTTTGTCTTCTGCATTGGTCTCCTGTTGCTGACTCTGGACCTTTACGCTGACCTTGTATCTCTGCCACCTGCCCTGACAACCAGTCTGCTTCTGACCACGAGCCTGGACTACATTCTGTACTGCAACTTTGGCTGCCACCACGGGCTAGTCGCACTTGTGGAACGGCCTGGTGGCACCCCGTCGCAGCAAGACCTTCCCACTTTGCGGTGGGCTCTGGTGAGCCACTCAGGTGCCACTTAGATTCTGGTCCCAGGTGTCGGCTAGTACCATCTCCTGCGGTGGTCCAGTGGGTCCACTGACCCCGAACCCTGACAACTGTAAAGCAAAGTTCTGAGACAAGATGGCTGCTGAAAAACAAAAACAAGATGATATAATAAAAATAAAATAAAATTGCAAGTACTCTTATTATAATTATATTGAGCACCATAATAAAGAGACTCAAAAATGAGAAAGTAGCGGAGAAGGGCTGGAACACATACGACAATACATTTATTATCTCTTGTTCAGACAGTCCATTTTAAATATACTTTTAATAAAATCTGAGTATTCGTAAAGGGGCTCCCCGAGGCTTGACCATCATCTATTAGTGTGGAGAGAGCGGCTACAATGAGCAGCTCTTCCTCTGAAGGATTTGACACATCTGTGTATTACACGGACAGACCCTTGAATTCAATAGAAACAGTATAATGATTCATTTCTCCTATTTAGGGGCTGCTGGGCTACTGAGCACTAATACTAATGATCGCACTCATCCCATCCAGTATTTATATACAGGTAAACAATCAATAAAGTAAAAAAAGTAGCTCCACAAGAAGGGGGAGTAACAGCACGAAGTGTCACCCAAATAAAGTAAGGGGGGTACTGACCCACTGTACTACCACCCGTTTCACTTGGGACTAATCCCAAGGGTGTTATCCAAGGCTGCGACAATTTGTTATATATGTGGCGTGATGTGGTCACTTTTTTGAGGATTTGACTTGTTGGCCAACTAGCCTAGAAACTACTGAAACCCTTCTCAAATTTTTCTCCACAGCCTCCCTTACGTGACTTTATACGGAGCAGATAGGGGAGAGGGTTTTCTCTGGCAGTCTGTGTAACATAAATTTAAAGAGGACCTGTCACCCAATTTATCGGCACTTGGAGCTGCTTACTAAAGGTCTTACTAAAGTAAGCAGCTCCTAGTGCTTGATCAAACGCCGCAGTGTTAGAGTGATAGCGTTGCCGAAAACCTCCGGTAACGCTATCAAACACTGCGGCAGGGTATAGTGTAATCATCGGACAGCTTTGCAAGCTGTCCGATTTATTCATGAGGGGGCGGTCCGAGGCGCTGCCTCTACCCCGGACCGCCCCGCTCGCTCCATAGGCCGGCATTGACTGCCGCACACTAGGCATCAGTCACCGCCCCTAGTCACGCCCCAACCCCGCCCCCTCATGAATACGTCGGACAGCTTTGCGAGCTGTCCGACAATTACACTATACCCCGCCGCAGTGTTAGATAGCGTTACCGGAGGTTTCCGGCAACGCTATCACTCTAACACTGCGGTGTTTGATCAAGCACTAGGAGCTGCTTACTTTAGTAAGCAGCTCCTAGTGCCGATAAATGGGGTGACAGGTCCTCTTTAAGGGATAGGAAGGATCTGTGCCATGAACCCCGCACATCGGAGTCCAAACACAGGGTGCACTTATGCCAGGGTACCTAGCAAATTAGCCCTTAAACTCCATCCACGCACACAAAAAAGACGCCCTTACGCTAATTCCTACACCCCTTGCACACAGCACACCCGTTCAACTCAATTCTCATGTCAGGGAAACCAAACGCATCCGAATTCCAGACACTAGACACCAAGTACGAACAGCCCAGGGGGCGCACAACCACACTAAGTACCACCCTACCACTTACGTACCTATGGAACGCTACAGCACAGAGCCACTCTGCACCTTGATAGTGTCACCCGTTTATTCCAAACAACTCAACGCTGCCGCAACTCGTAATTACGGCTTATGAGACGCTCACACCAGGAACGCACACATACACCCAGATCACCTGGACACCAACTGTCTATAGCAACTGCGAGTACAGACACCAGGTAACAAAACTTAGCGGTAATTCACCTCTCCAGAGTTATGGGAACGTATAAAGCACAAGAAAAAACTTATTAAATGACTATTTAACTATGCTTAATAGTTACAAAAATGATGAAATAACAGACGTACATAAAGGCAAACAGCAAAATAAAAAGGGATAAAATAAAGAAAAGACAGAACTCTTCCTAATTGGATTAGCATAGAGATCCGTGGAAAATCCAAGAAAACCCTGGAAAGTCCTGCCTAATGCATCTCCATAGACTAACAAGAATTGAATGGTGGCATGTTACCTTTAACTAAAAACCTAATCCGCCCTCTTAGTCATGTGGGAGGGGCGTGACTACACCTGAATCAACCTGGAAAGTTGGGAACATATTTCCTTGTTTATGTTTTATCTTTTCCCAAGGGTCCCCTGATAAGAAGATTTGCCCAGCACATTTCCCAGCATGAAGTAACAAATCCAACAATATCAAAGACCATTATGAAGTGTTGGCCCAATGGTGTAAGAGCCATTTTCTTGGCTCCCCAACTCTGAAATCCCAGGATAAGCAGACAATGGTGATCACAGATTTGTTGACCAGAAATATTGGATTCATGACCAGGTTTTCTTTGAAGTATAATTTTGTCATGTTCTTAAGTAGCCATTTTAAGATACATGACCAACCATGAGGGGCTTGGAGACACCAAGTGCGTATCAATTAAGAATTCCATTCAGGGACTAGTTAACATTTCTGTGGGGCAGGGGAATCACAGGTTGGGACAGTTGGTCTACTGACCAGGTTCTAATCACGTTATCTTACAAGGGAAAGGTAACTTCCCCTTAGCACCCATCATAAGAAGGGACCTCATAACCCATACTTTATCACAATCTGTGATACTACAATCGGCAGACATGAAAGGGGATTAAGGTGTTTTGGGAGAGACCTATGGGATCCCTTGGCTATATCAGAAATATGTGTATATAACCTTTATTAAAGGGAAGCTACCACCACATATCTACCTATAGTGGTAGATCGGGTGGTAGGTACATCTATAGGATGTGAGGATAGACCTTTTAAGGGCTAATCCTCACATCCCACAATCTTTTGATAACTTTTATTTGGCTAATATGTAAATTTTCTAAAGAGGCTATTGGGGTGTGGAGTAGCTGGAGCTGAGGCTACACGGCATGGCTACTCCACACCCCAGTAGCCTCTTTGTTCCTCCTACCAGAAATCTTCGGCCCTCGTTCGCGAAGCCTGCCGTCTGCACATGCGTGATATGTGTGATAATAAGGATGTGCATATTTCTGTGTATATGATCAGTAGTTCCATTGTTTATGACAGCAAAAATAGAGTTTTAGTCTGCATCATTTCCCCCATTATAATTAACTGAAACATGACGGGAGGAGACTACATGTATCCCTATGGAGAACAGAAGGTGAACACAAGGGGCTTATTTACTAAGGGTCAACGGATCGCATTTTCGGGGATCGCGCTGCTGGGACAGGTATTTAGCAGGTGATTGTGCCGCACGCAATTGGATTTTGGCCCCGGCTTTGATGCAACACAAATCGGGGGGCGGGCCATTGGATGATCCAACAGATATGGACAAACCACGGGATTTAACTTAAAAATTGTGTCGCAAGACAAGCACTCACATACACAAGGAGGAAGATGGTGGACTCCGGTGGACCTGAGCAGGGAAGCGGCAGGAAATCAGCCGCACGATCTTATTCAATCTCGGCACAGTGCATTGTCATCTGACAATGCACTTTCGGGAAATCCTCTGGACCAGAGGAAATGTGCCCCAAGTTGTTAAGTTCACCTTCCATTTATAGTTTATTGTATAATGGAATAGCATTATGGTGCAGAATGGATGGTGAATGGAGACCTTCATTTATATCACATTATATGGAATGGAGACCTTCATACGTGTAACACTATGGGGATTGGAGACCTTCATACGTGTAACACTATGGGGATTGGAGACCTTCATACGTGTAACACTATGGGGATTGGAGACCTTCATACGTGTAACACTATGGGGATTGGAGACCTTCATACGTGTAACACTATGGGGATTGGAGACCTTCATACGTGTAACACTATGGGGAATGGAGACCTTCATACGTGTAACACTATGGGGAATGGAGACCTTCATACGTGTAACAATATGGGGAATGGAGGAGAAATGGAGACAGTGCCCAAAAAATGGGACAATTGGGAGTTCTGTATGAGGTTCTTCAGCAGCTGGTGTGTCTTATAAAGTTCTGCAGCAGATTAGATGTGTATTATAAGGTTCTGAAACAGTTTAGGTATGTATTATGAGGTTCTGAAGTCCCCTCCAGCTGTGTGGAAATTTGGCAAACTTCCTATTCCCATTCCAGAGACTTTTGAAGAGCTGCATGGGTTCTCTGGAATGCACTGGACAGCAGAGTGATACCCAATTATCTACAGTTTATCTCAAATCTTTTTAGGCAGGTTTATCCCTTTATCAAACTCTGCAGCACTTCCTCACCCTACTTCCTTATAGATTGTAAGCTCATGTGAACAGAGCCCCTGCTTCTATTGACATGTCTATTTATTTAGCCCTAGGACCAGTTCAGGTTGGTACTTCTGTTGCACGTCACTCACCCTGTAGCTGACATCTGAGTAATTTTACTTCTATTTGATGCTCATTCCCTTTGTTTTTATACAAGCCGCACAAATCGCTGCTTTCCCTGAAAAGTGGATGACGATAATTAAGAGATGTATAATTATAGCACAAATAACTTGCTCTGACATGGTTCAATGCCCCATCCACTGCCGTCTCTACAACACAGGAGTCCTGTAATCAAAGGACATAATTGTAGAAGCTCCCAGGTTCCTGATTATTTTGTAAATTAACCCTTCATATGGACACAACTGCAACATATTGGGGCTTATTTAGTAAGGATCACGCTGATCGCACTTTTGTCCGATTTTCGAAATTTTTGGGATTCTTGCCGCTGTGTCAGGTATTTAACTGGGCATTGTGTCGCACGCAATCGGATTGTGGTGCTATTATGCTGGCTTTTATGCGACTGAAATCGGACTGATCCGACTGATTCGGACTGAGTGTGGGATTTATTATTCAAATTGGGGGTCATTTACTAAGGGCCCGATTCGCGGTTTCCAGATGTGTTACCAGAATATTTCCGATTTGCGCCGATTTCCCCTGAATTGCCCCGCATTAAAAAAAAAAAGTGTGGCGAGACTCGCGCTTACCTTCACTAGGAATAGGCCGGTGAACTTCAGTGCATTCTGGCGGGCTTCGGGGAACTTCAGCACAGCAGCGCCACCTGGTGGACGTCGGAGGAACTACCTTAGTGAATCCTGACCGGACCCGAATCCAGGAAGAAGAAGGTGAACTCCGGCGGACCAAAGCAGGGAAGCGACAGATGCAGGATATCGGCCGCACGATCTATGTAAATCGCGATACAGTGCATTGAGGTTGGACAATGCACTTCGGGTGAAATCCGTCGGCCGGGTAATGACTCATGACTCATTGGAAATTTTTTCCAGAATTTATCATGGCTAATGTATGGCTTTATCCAGGTAATCCATATAGTTATGATTTTTTTTTCAGGTCCACATGCAAGGTTTTTGTATCCAGAGAGTCATATGGATAATAGCTATAGTATGCAGTACAGTGATTTACAGTAGAATAAAAGTTACTATTTTAACCCATTCATTTCAGTAAATTCTTTTTCTCACCCCCATTCAGGAGCCACCACTTTCTTACCTTTCCATTAATTACATTCCCCAGATTTATGATATATGCGTTTTAACAATAATAATTCTTTATTTATCTAGCGCACACAGATTATGTAGCGCTGCACAGAACTTGCCAAATCGGTCCCTGTCCCCATGGGGCTCACAATCTAATCATCCTACCAGTATGTTTTGGAGTGTGGGAGGAAACCGGAGGAAACACATGCAAACACGGAGAGAACATACAGACTCTTTGACCCTGGGACTTGAACATAGGTCCCCAGCACTTCAAGGCTGTAATGCTAACCACTAAGCCACGGTGTGAGTACAGTTTTGAACAATTTTAGTGCTCCAGTACAGTGTATTTATGAAAACTGAAGCTTTTTAAGCAAGAGGCCTACAGTGTGTGCGTGAAAAGCTGCCAATAGAAACCAATTATAACAGAGCTTTCATTTTACAAAAGCAGAATTTGAAATCAATGCAAAGATTTTGTATGTTCTCTCCGTGTGGGTTTCCTCTGGGTCCTCCGGTTTCCTCCCACACTCCAAAACATACTGCTCTGTTGATTAGATTGTGAGCCCCATGGGGACAGGGACTGATCTGGCAAACTGTGTGCGCTATATAAATGAATAATTATTATTATTATTATTAATGCTGGTCTGTGGTTGGTTACCATAGGCAACAAAGACAGTGGGGAGCTTTTCCTACTGGATGATGAGATCAGATCTGTGTGTGTGTGGGGATGTTATATAATCACCTCCTGGACTTTGGATTCTTCTTTATATGGAATGACACAGAAAAACCCCACTAAAAAGGCGCATTAAATAAAAACACACAGACAAATCAAGTTCTTTTGGATAACAGAAGGCCACTGTGTTTTATTAAAGGGTTACAACATAACTTTTTTATTAAATCAATCAATCATAATAATAATAATAATAACTGTCCACTCAGCATTAGCTAAGCAACAAGGCCCATCTAACAAATATAGTGACAATAATAATAAATTGATCAAAGGAGGGCTGGCGGGATGCAGCTTCTTGAATCTTCATACAAGTGCTTGACCACGGAGAATCTCCCGAGGTTAAATACTATTTTCTTCACCCGCAGCCTCCAAATTAGCTGATCGCTTACAATTCTTTGCTTACAGATAGAAACTTCCAGAAAGGGAACATACCCTTCCAAAGATATCATTTTCCCAAACATCACCTCATAACTCAAAATAACTTTATTAACATTAAACAAAACTGACATTATTAAATAACCCATTATAAATAATATGAGATTAAAGAAAAGCACTAAAAAGGGGTTGTGTTATCATGTGTCCCCCAAGCTAGACGCTCTGGGGGCCTCATCATTGGGGGAGATCTATCAGATGTCTCAGAGAGAAGAATTGTTCTAGTTTTCCATAGAAACCAATCCGAGCTCAGCTTTCATTTTCCCACAGATTTTTATAAAATTAAAGGTGAGATCTGATAGGTTGCCATGGAAAACTAGAACAGTTTTACCTCAGACATTTGTGATAAATCTCAACCAGTGGAGGAGATTTATCAGACGTGCGTCAGCGTATGATCGTCCCGCCGCTGCAAATTCGCAGCCCAATACATCAAGAGGCTTCTGCCTCTTGATGTATTGGGCTGCAAGCAGCGCAGCGTAAAAGCACGCAGCCGGCGACATTTCACGTATGAAAAGTCCCCGGCAGCAGCAAGTGCGTAGGCGCGGGGACAGTAACGCCCCGCGCCGGCCCACTCCCGTCTGGCTGCGCCCCTTCATGCCCCTTCACGCCCCACTGGCATGAAGGTGGCGGATTGGGGAAAATAATCGCAAAAGCTAGCAATAAGCTAGCATTTGCCATTATTTCAGGGCCTCTGCGCCACTGGCGGTGCGCAGAGGTCCTGATAAATATGCCCCATGGTGCGGTTCAACATATATATATATATAATATACACTGTATATATATTGGGGCTTGCACTGTCCATTTTTATACTTTTTTATGACTTTAGCAATCTTGGATAAATCGTACTGCTGAAAATTATGGGCCAGAACTAAAAAAACATCATGTAAACAGATACTGTGACTCCTTCACACTTCTTCTAAATAAAAGCACAAGTTTAGTGTAACCTATACAAATGCTTAGACCTTTTTTCAGGTCTTTATATACGCCAGCAGCATAACAGACAATCATTAGTAGAATATGCCAACGTAATGTAAATTCAATAAAGTGCATTAAAAGTGTATAGGGTTTCTATGGGCCTTGTATGTTTGTACGCATGTCTGTCACTATGGCTACAGTGCTGTTTGTGCAGTGTCTATAATAATCATAATCCGGGCTGTAGACATCTTATATTACTAGTTCTGATTTAACGACACTTGATTGTATACTAGTAATGTTGGTATTATTGTCACTTACCTGAGCTGTTTACATATAAAATCAGAGTCTATTGGTTATGATGCGATGTAGATTTGTATGACCTCTATGACTCAATAAAAATATTTGATAGAGAAGAAATTTAAATTGCTCTTAATAATCTATACTAAATATAGTAGTATTTCTCATATAGTTCAGGTAAAACTTAATCTACCATCCAAATCCATCATGATAAACCAGGGACACTTACTCATAGATCCAGGCACCGTGACTGTAGCATGGCCTCCTTCCTTCTAAAATAAACTTTAAAAATGATCCTAATGAACCAAAGGAGCTTTGCGGGTCCCTTCGTGCTTTAACTTCACAGGCTGTTACACAGTCACCCCTCCCCCTGCTGCCTCAGCACTCCCCCCTACTTCTGCCTGATGTAATATTACACAGAGGGAGAGGGAAGTGCACAGTGTAACAGTCTGTGAAGCTTATCACAGAGGAGCTCTGGTGATTAGCATTTGTTGAAAAATTGATTTTAGAAGGAAGGTGGTCATGGATAACAAAGATTACCACAGTCATGATGCCTGGATCTTTGAGTAAAGGTTCCTGATTCATCGTGTTGGATTCTGATGGTAGATTTCCTTTACCTGATGTGATTTACTGGCGGTTCACATAATTTAAAGGGCATCTACCCCCAGGATGAAGAGCAGTATGCAAATGAGCCTGTAGGGCTCCAGGCTCCATAGGTGTTAATGGAGTCTCGAGCCCCTGAGGCTCACTTGCATACAGACTTTCATTTTGGTGGTAGATGTCCTTTAAGCACTTCTTAAAGATTCTTAAAGATATATATATATATATATTTCCCCCCCTGAACATCAGAAGATCAGTGTAAGACATTGACAGTGTCAGACTGGCCCACCAGTGTACCAGAGGATCTTCCGGTGGGCCCTGTCTCAACCCAATCAGAAAACAACACAATTTGAAGGTTGCTCCTTAAAGGAAACCTACCACTTGAAGTGGCAGGTTTCAGAAGAAAACACCGAGCACCAGCTCATGGTGAGCTGGTGCCGGAGCTTATTTTTGTTAGTGTTTTAAACCGCTGCATCGCGGTTTAAAACACTTTTTAAACTTTATAGCCGGCGCAGGGAGGTACGCGCTCGGCGCTTACCGTGCGCGCGGCTACATAGGAAGTGAAGGAGAGCCGCGCGCATGGTAAGCGCCGAGCCCGTACCTCCCTGCGCCGGCTATAAAGTTTAAAAAGTGTTTTAAACCGCGATACAGCGGTTTAAAACACTAACAAAAATAAGCTCCGGCACCAGCTCACCATGAGCTGGTGCTCGGTGTTTTCTTCTGAAACCTGCCACTTCAAGTGGTAGGTTTCCTTTAAGAAAGTAAAAATAACTACATTTTTGGAAGAAGGATTACATAAAACCTCTTTGTTTTTTAGGATCTGTCACTGTAATTTTTGCAATCGCTCAATCCCGCGTGTCAGCCCGCGCTGTAGAGTAGAAGTAACCAGATGAATATGGCTTCCTACGGTGCAGTGAGCAGATATTACCGGAGAATTCCAGGACACCCGCGGTGAGAATGGTACAACAACGCGTGCACACCTTCCGCTTACACGGCTGTCATTGCATCTAGTAACAGCAGGGCCTCCTGTCTATGACTAGCAGCGCTCCCCGGATATCATACATTATCTATACAGGGACGATGTGCGTTTAGTAACTGTGAGGAGCTGATCCGTGTAAGCTCATAGCAAAATCACCGGGACCTGTCATGCGGAAGTCGTCTCGTCAGAAAATGTTGAGAATTCTACATAAGGTGTCATTTGTTTTGTGTAAAGGAAAAAGTAGATGATGGAAAAAGTTACAATCATTGAAAACCTTAGTCACACGATTTTTGGTTACCGTAATTACCATTTTTTCTCATTTTATCACCATTCTCAAAGTTTGGGTTAAAAAAAGATTAATAAGTCCCTGTAATTCATCCTGACAGTCTGTATTTTTAGATACTGTAACTTTATATTGCACTGTCACCCCCTTCATCCTCTTAGACTGTAAGCTCTTACGAGCAGGGCCCTCAATCCTATTGTTCCTTATGACTGTTTGTTATAATAATTATAATATAGAATAATATATTTGTACATGTCCCCTATGATTTGTAAAGTGCTGTGGAATTTGATATATAAATAATGATTATTATTATTCATGGGGTTTGTGATAGCAGCCCTGCCTGTATCAGCGTATTAGTGCTGAGTCTGACTGATGTCATACGCCTTCCGCCTCCTCCCCAATTGATAGCAACAACTTATCCTAATCATTTTATTGAATCAAGTACAGGAGAAATAAAATCATTTTAAAGCGTTAATGTAAAGCTATAGTGATTTTACCAAATGAGCTATGCTTACTTTGTGCTGCGCGTCCTTTTCTTTTCAAAGTTCTGGCATTTTCTGTTCTAAAAGTGTTTGACAAAAATCATTGTCACTAGAGGTGAAGTGGGCGGAGACTAATATCTGTCAGTCTATGCCCTCAGTCTGAGGCCAGTTAGCTTGCCCACAGATCCCATGATGCCTTGTGTTCTCTCTCAAAGTACAATTTAACATTAGATACCTTTAGTTTCCCAAAAGTAAATCAATTGAACACTGCACAGTGCACAAACAGGATGTAAAAGGTGACAGCCTAGCAGCTTCCATCACATGGAGGAGCAGGGACATGTACAGTACATACAGGATGTATATGGTGACCAGCCTGGCAGCTTCCATCACATGGAGGAGCAGGGGACATGTACAGTACATACAGGATGTATATGGTGACAGACTGGCAGCTTCCATCACATGGAGGAGCAGGGAAATGCACAGTACATACAGGATGTATATGGTGACAGCTTGGAAGCTTCCATCACATGGAGGAGCAGCGGACATGTACAGTACATACAGGATGTATATGGTGACAGCCTAGCAGCTTCCATCACATGGAGGAGCAGGGACATGTAAAGCACATACAGGATGTATATGGTGACAGCCTGGCAGCTTCCATCACATGGAGGAGCAGGGGACATCTACAGTACATACAGGGTGTATATGGTGACAGCCTGGCAGCTCCCATCACATGGAGGAGCAGGGGACATGCACAGAGCACATACAGGATGTATAGGGTGACCAGCCTGGCAGCTTCCATCACATGGAGGAGCAGGGAACATGCACAGAGCACATACAGGATGTATATGGTGACCAGCCTGGCAGCTTCCATCACATGGAGGAGCAGGGGACATGTACACTACATACAGGATGTATATGGTGACAGCCTGGCAGCTCCCATCACATGGAGGATCAGGGGACATGTACAGTACATACAGGATGTATATGGTGACAGCCTGGCAGCTCCCATCACATGGAGGAGCAGGGGACATGCACAGAGCACATACAGAATTTATATGGTGACCAGCCTGGCAGCTTCCATCACATGGAGGAGCAGGGAACATGTACAGTACATACAGGATATATATGGTGACAGCCTGGAAGCTTCCATCACATGGAGGAGCAGGGGACATGTACAGTACATACAGGATGTATATGGTGACAGCCTGGCAGCTTCCATCACATGGAGGAGCAGGGGACATGTACAGTACATATAGAATGTATATGGTGACAGCCTGGCTGCTTCCATCACATCAAGGAGCAGGGGACATGTACAGTACATACAGGATGTATATGGTGACAGCCTGGCAACTTCCATCACATGGAGGAGCAGGGGACATGGACAGAGCACATACAGGATGTATTTGGTGACAGCCTGGCAGCTTCCATCACATGGAGGAGCAGGGGATATGTACAGTACATACAGGGTGTATATGTTGACAGCCTGGTAGCTTCCATCACATGGAGGATCAGGGAACATGCACAGTACATATAGGATGTATATGGTGACAGCTTGGAAGCTTCCATCACATGGGGGAGCAGGGAACATGTACAGAGCACGTACAGGATGTATATGGTGACAGCCTAGAAGCTTCCATCACATGGAGGAGCAGAAAACATGTACAGTACATACAGGATGTATATGGTGACAGCCTGGCAGCTTCCATCACATGGAGGATCAGGGAACATGCACAGTAGATATAGGATGTATATGGTGACAGCTTGGAAGCTTCCATCACATGGAGGAGCAGGGAACATGTACAGAGCACATACAGGATGTATATGGTGACAGCCTAGAAGCTTCCATCACATGGAGGAGCAGGGGACATGTACAGTACATACAGGATGTATATGGTGACAGCCTGGCAGCTTCCATCACATGGAGGAGCAGGGGACATGTACAGTACATATAGAATGTATATGGTGACAGCCTGGCTGCTTCCATCACATCAAGGAGCAGGGGACATGTACAGTACATACAGGATGTATATGGTGACAGCCTGGCAACTTCCATCACATGGAGGAGCAGGGGACATGGACAGAGCACATACAGGATGTATTTGGTGACAGCCTGGCAGCTTCCATCACATGGAGGAGCAGGGGATATGTACAGTACATACAGGGTGTATATGTTGACAGCCTGGTAGCTTCCATCACATGGAGGATCAGGGAACATGCACAGTACATATAGGATGTATATGGTGACAGCTTGGAAGCTTCCATCACATGGAGGAGCAGGAAACATGTACAGAGCACGTACAGGATGTATATGGTGACAGCCTAGAAGCTTCCATCACATGGAGGAGCAGGGAACATGTACAGTACATACAGGATGTATATGGTGACAGCCTGGCAGCTTCCATCACATGGAGGATCAGGGAACATGCACAGTACATATAGGATGTATATGGTGACAGCTTGGAAGCTTCCATCACATGGAGGAGCAGGGAACATGTACAGAGCACATACAGGATGTATATGGTGACAGCCTAGAAGCTTCCATCACATGGAGGAGCAGGGGACATGTACAGTACATACAATATGAATATGGTGACAGCCTGGCAGCTTCCATCACATGGAGGAGCAGGGGATATGTACAGTACATACAGGGTGTATATGTTGACAGCCTGGTAGCTTCCATCACATGGAGGATCAGGGAACATGCACAGTACATATAGGATGTATATGGTGACAGCTTGGAAGCTTCCATCACATGGAGGAGCAGGGAACATGTACAGAGCACGTACAGGATGTATATGGTGACAGCCTAGAAGCTTCCATCACATGGAGGAGCAGGGGACATGTACAGTACATACAGGATGTATATGGTGACAGCCTGGCAGCTTCCATCACATGGAGGAGCAGGAGACATGTACAGCACATACAGGATGTATATGGTGACAGCCCGGCAGCTTCCATCACATGGAGGAGCAGGGGACATGTACAGTACATACAGGATGTATATGGTGACAGCCTGGCAGCTCCCATTACATGGAGGAGCAGGGGACATGCACAGAGCACATACAGGATGTATATGGTGACAGCCTGGCAGCTTCCATCACATGGAGGGGCAGGGGACATGTACAGTACATACAGAATGTATATGGTGACCAGCCTGGCGGCTTCCATCACATGGAGGAGCAGGGAACATGTACAGTACATACAGGATGTATATGGTGAAAGTCCGACAGCTTCCATCACATGGAGGAGCAGGGAACATGTACAGTACATACAGGATGTATATAGTGACAGCCTGGCAGCTTCCATCACATGGAGGAGCAGGAGACATGTACAGCACATACAGGATGTATATGGTGACAGCCTGGCAGCTTCCATCACATGGAGGAGCAGGGAACATGTACAGTACATACAGGATGTATATGGTGACAGCCTGGCAGCTCCCATTACATGGAGGAGCAGGGGACATGTACAGTACATACAGGATGTATATGGTGACCAGCCTGGCGGCTTCCATCACATGGAGGAGCAGGGAACATGTACAGTACATACAGGATGTATATGGTGAAAGTCCGACAGCTTCCATCACATGGAGGAGCAGGGAACATGTACAGTACATACAGGATGTATATGGTGACAGCCTGGCAGCTTCCATCACATGGAGGAGCAGGAGACATGTACAGCACATACAGGATGTATATGGTGACAGCCTGGCAGCTTCCATCACATGGAGGAGCAGGGGACATGTACAGTACATACAGGATGTATATGGTGACAGCCTGGCAGCTTCCATCACATGGAGGGGCAGGGGACATGTACAGTACATACAGAATGTATATGGTGACAGTCTGGCAGCTTCCATCACATGGAGGAGCAGGGAACATATACAGTACATACAGGATGTATATGGTGACAGCCTGGCAGCTTCCATCACATGGAGGAGCAGGGGACATGCACAGAGCACATACAGGGTGTATACAGTGACAGCCTAGAAGCTTCCATCACATGGAGGAGCAGGGGACATGTACAGTACATACAGGATGTATATGGTGACAACCTGGCAGCTTCCATCACATGGAGGAGCAGGAGACATGTACAGCACATACAGGATGTATATGGTGACAGCCCGGCAGCTTCCATCACATGGAGGAGCAGGAGACATGTACAGCACATACAGGATGTATATGGTGACAGCCTGGCAGCTTCCATCACATGGAGGAGCAGGGAACATGTACAGTACATACAGGATGTATATGGTGACAGCCTGGCAGCTCCCATTACATGGAGGAGCAGGGGACATGTACAGTACATACAGGATGTATATGGTGACCAGCCTGGCGGCTTCCATCACATGGAGGAGCAGGGAACATGTACAGTACATACAGGATGTATATGGTGAAAGTCCGACAGCTTCCATCACATGGAGGAGCAGGGAACATGTACAGTACATACAGGATGTATATGGTGACAGCCTGGCAGCTTCCATCACATGGAGGAGCAGGAGACATGTACAGCACATACAGGATGTATATGGTGACAGCCTGGCAGCTTCCATCACATGGAGGAGCAGGGGACATGTACAGTACATACAGGATGTATATGGTGACAGCCTGGCAGCTTCCATCACATGGAGGGGCAGGGGACATGTACAGTACATACAGAATGTATATGGTGACAGTCTGGCAGCTTCCATCACATGGAGGAGCAGGGAACATATACAGTACATACAGGATGTATATGGTGACAGCCTGGCAGCTTCCATCACATGGAGGAGCAGGGGACATGCACAGAGCACATACAGGGTGTATACAGTGACAGCCTAGAAGCTTCCATCACATGGAGGAGCAGGGGACATGTACAGTACATACAGGATGTATATGGTGACAACCTGGCAGCTTCCATCACATGGAGGAGCAGGAGACATGTACAGCACATACAGGATGTATATGGTGACAGCCCGGCAGCTTCCATCACATGGAGGAGCAGGGGACATGTACAGTACATACAGGATGTATATGGTGACAGCCTGGCAGCTCCCATTACATGGAGGAGCAGGGGACATGCACAGAGCACATACAGGATGTATATGGTGACAGCCTGGCAGCTTCCATCACATGGAGGGGCAGGGGACATGTACAGTACATACAGAATGTATATGGTGACAGTCTGGCAGCTTCCATCACATGGAGGAGCAGGGAACATGTACAGTACATACAGGATGTATATGGTGAGAGCCTGGCAGCTTCCATCACATGGAGGAGCAGGGGACATGCACAGAGCACATACAGGATGTATATGGTGACAGCCTGGCAGCTTCCATCACATGGAGGAGCAGGGGACATGCACAAAGCACATACAGGATGTATATGGTGACCAACCTGGCAGCTTTCATCACATGGAGGAGCAGGGGACATGTACAGTACATACAGGATGTATATGGTGACAGCCTGGCAGCTTCCATCACATGGAGGAGCAAGGGACATGTACAGTACATACAGATTGTATATGGTGACAGCCTGGCAGCTTCCATCACATGGAGGAGCAGGGGACATGCACAAAGCACATACAGGATGTATATAGTGACCAACCTGGCAGCTTTCATCACATGGAGGAGCAGGGGACATGTACAGTACATACAGGATGTATATGGTGACAGCCCGGCAGCTTCCATCACATGGAGGAGCAGGGGACATGTACAGTACATACAGGATGTATATGGTGACAGCCTGGCAGCTCCCATTACATGGAGGAGCAGGGGACATGCACAGAGCACATACAGGATGTATATGGTGACAGCCTGGCAGCTTCCATCACATGGAGGGGCAGGGGACATGTACAGTACATACAGAATGTATATGGTGACAGTCTGGCAGCTTCCATCACATGGAGGAGCAGGGGACATGTACAGTACATACAGGATGTATATGGTGACAGCCTGGCAGCTTCCATCACATGGAGGAGCAGGAGACATGTACAGCACATACAGGATGTATATGGTGACAGCCCGGCAGCTTCCATCACATGGAGGAGCAGGGGACATGTACAGTACATACAGGATGTATATGGTGACAGCCTGGCAGCTCCCATTACATGGAGGAGCAGGGGACATGCACAGAGCACATACAGGATGTATATGGTGACAGCCTGGCAGCTTCCATCACATGGAGGGGCAGGGGACATGTACAGTACATACAGAATGTATATGGTGACCAGCCTGGCGGCTTCCATCACATGGAGGAGCAGGGAACATGTACAGTACATACAGGATGTATATGGTGAAAGTCCGACAGCTTCCATCACATGGAGGAGCAGGGAACATGTACAGTACATACAGGATGTATATAGTGACAGCCTGGCAGCTTCCATCACATGGAGGAGCAGGAGACATGTACAGCACATACAGGATGTATATGGTGACAGCCTGGCAGCTTCCATCACATGGAGGAGCAGGGAACATGTACAGTACATACAGGATGTATATGGTGACAGCCTGGCAGCTCCCATTACATGGAGGAGCAGGGGACATGTACAGTACATACAGGATGTATATGGTGACCAGCCTGGCGGCTTCCATCACATGGAGGAGCAGGGAACATGTACAGTACATACAGGATGTATATGGTGAAAGTCCGACAGCTTCCATCACATGGAGGAGCAGGGAACATGTACAGTACATACAGGATGTATATGGTGACAGCCTGGCAGCTTCCATCACATGGAGGAGCAGGAGACATGTACAGCACATACAGGATGTATATGGTGACAGCCTGGCAGCTTCCATCACATGGAGGAGCAGGGGACATGTACAGTACATACAGGATGTATATGGTGACAGCCTGGCAGCTTCCATCACATGGAGGGGCAGGGGACATGTACAGTACATACAGAATGTATATGGTGACAGTCTGGCAGCTTCCATCACATGGAGGAGCAGGGAACATATACAGTACATACAGGATGTATATGGTGACAGCCTGGCAGCTTCCATCACATGGAGGAGCAGGGGACATGCACAGAGCACATACAGGGTGTATATAGTGACAGCCTAGAAGCTTCCATCACATGGAGGAGCAGGGGACATGTACAGTACATACAGGATGTATATGGTGACAACCTGGCAGCTTCCATCACATGGAGGAGCAGGAGACATGTACAGCACATACAGGATGTATATGGTGACAGCCCGGCAGCTTCCATCACATGGAGGAGCAGGGGACATGTACAGTACATACAGGATGTATATGGTGACAGCCTGGCAGCTCCCATTACATGGAGGAGCAGGGGACATGCACAGAGCACATACAGGATGTATATGGTGACAGCCTGGCAGCTTCCATCACATGGAGGGGCAGGGGACATGTACAGTACATACAGAATGTATATGGTGACAGTCTGGCAGCTTCCATCACATGGAGGAGCAGGGAACATGTACAGTACATACAAGATGTATATGGTGAGAGCCTGGCAGCTTCCATCACATGGAGGAGCAGGGGACATGCACAGAGCACATACAGGATGTATATGGTGACAGCCTGGCAGCTTCCATCACATGGAGGAGCAGGGGACATGCACAAAGCACATACAGGATGTATATGGTGACCAACCTGGCAGCTTTCATCACATGGAGGAGCAGGGGACATGTACAGTACATACAGGATGTATATGGTGACAGCCTGGCAGCTCCCATCACATGGAGAAGCAGGGGACATGTACAGTACATACAGGATGTATATGGTGACAGCCTGGCAGCTTCCATCACATGGAGGAGCAGGGGACATGTACAGCACATACAGGGTGTATATGGTGACAGCCTGGCAGCTTCCATCACATGGAGGAGCAAGGGACATGTACAGTACATACAGATTGTATATGGTGACAGCCTGGCAGCTTCCATCACATGGAGGAGCAGGGGACATGCACAAAGCACATACAGGATGTATATAGTGACCAACCTGGCAGCTTTCATCACATGGAGGAGCAGGGGACATGTACAGTACATACAGGATGTATATGGTGACAGCCTGGCAGCTTCCATCACATGGAGGAGCAAGGGACATGTACAGTACATACAGATTGTATATGGTGACAGCCTGGCAGCTTCCATCACATGGAGGAGCAGGGAACATGTACAGTACATACAGGATGTATATGGTGACAGCCTGGCAGCTTCCATCACATGGAGGAGCAGGGGACATGCACAGAGCACATACAGGATGTATATGGTGACCAGCCTGGCAGCTTCCATCACATGGAGGAGCAGGGGACATGTACAGTACATACAGGATGTATATGGTGACAGCCTGGCAGCTTCCATCACATGGAGGAGCAGGGGACATGCACAGAGCACATACAAGATGTATATGGTGACAGCCTGGCAGCTTCCATCACATGGAGGAGCAGGGGACATGCACAAAGCACATACAGGATGTATATGGTGACAGCCTGGCAGCTTCCATCACATGGAGGAGCAGGGGACATGCACAAAGCACATACAGGATGTATATGATGACAGCCTGGCAGCTTCCATCACATGGAGGAGCAGGGGACATGCACAGAGCACATACAGGATGTATATGGTGACCAGCCTGGCAGCTTTCATCACATGGAGGAGCAGGGGACATGGACAGTACATACAGGATGTAGATGGTGTCAGCCTGGCAGCTTCCATCACATGGAGGAGCAGGGGACATGTACAGTACATACAGAATGTATATGGTGACAGCCTGGCAGCTTCCATCACATGGAGGAGCAAGGGACATGTACAGTACATACAGGATGTATTTGGTGACAGCCCGGCAGCTTCCATCACATGGAGGGGCAGGGGACATGTACACTACATACAGGATGTATATGGTGACAGTCTGGCGGCTTCCATCACATGGAGGAGCAGGGAACATGTACAGTACATACAGGATGTATATGGTGACAGCCTGGCAGCTTCCATCACATGGAGGAGCAGGGAACATGTACAGTACATATAGGATGTATATGGTGACAGCCTGGCAGCTTCCATCACATGGAAGAGCAGGAGACATGTACAGTACATACAGGATGTATATGGTGACAGCCTGGCAGCTTCCATCACATGGAGGAGCAGGGGACATGTACAGTACATACAGGATCTATATGGCGACAGCCTGGCAGCTTCCATCACATGGAGGAGCAGGGGACATGTACAGTACATACAGGATGTATATGGTGACAGCCTGGCAGCTTCCATCACATGGAGAAGCAGGGGACATGTACAGTACATACAGGATGTATATGGTGACAGCCTGGCAGCTCCCATCACATGGAGGAGCAGGGGACATGCACAGAGCACATACAGAATTTATATGGTGACCAGCCTGGCAGCTTCCATCACATGGAGGAGCAGGGAACATGTACAGTACATACAGGATATATATGGTGACAGCCTGGAAGCTTCCATCACATGGAGGAGCAGGGGACATGTACAGTACATACAGGATGTATATGGTGACAGCCTGGCAGCTTCCATCACATGGAGGAGCAGGGGACATGTACAGTACATATAGAATGTATATGGTGACAGCCTGGCTGCTTCCATCACATCAAGGAGCAGGGGACATGTACAGTACATACAGGATGTATATGGTGACAGCCTGGCAACTTCCATCACATGGAGGAGCAGGGGACATGGACAGAGCACATACAGGATGTATTTGGTGACAGCCTGGCAGCTTCCATCACATGGAGGAGCAGGGGATATGTACAGTACATACAGGGTGTATATGTTGACAGCCTGGTAGCTTCCATCACATGGAGGATCAGGGAACATGCACAGTACATATAGGATGTATATGGTGACAGCTTGGAAGCTTCCATCACATGGGGGAGCAGGGAACATGTACAGAGCACGTACAGGATGTATATGGTGACAGCCTAGAAGCTTCCATCACATGGAGGAGTAGGGAACATGTACAGTACATACAGGATGTATATGGTGACAGCCTGGCAGCTTCCATCACATGGAGGATCAGGGAACATGCACAGTAGATATAGGATGTATATGGTGACAGCTTGGAAGCTTCCATCACATGGAGGAGCAGGGAACATGTACAGAGCACATACAGGATGTATATGGTGACAGCCTAGAAGCTTCCATCACATGGAGGAGCAGGGGACATGTACAGTACATACAGGATGTATATGGTGACAGCCTGGCAGCTTCCATCACATGGAGGAGCAGGGGACATGTACAGTACATATAGAATGTATATGGTGACAGCCTGGCTGCTTCCATCACATCAAGGAGCAGGGGACATGTACAGTACATACAGGATGTATATGGTGACAGCCTGGCAACTTCCATCACATGGAGGAGCAGGGGACATGGACAGAGCACATACAGGATGTATTTGGTGACAGCCTGGCAGCTTCCATCACATGGAGGAGCAGGGGATATGTACAGTACATACAGGGTGTATATGTTGACAGCCTGGTAGCTTCCATCACATGGAGGATCAGGGAACATGCACAGTACATATAGGATGTATATGGTGACAGCTTGGAAGCTTCCATCACATGGAGGAGCAGGAAACATGTACAGAGCACGTACAGGATGTATATGGTGACAGCCTAGAAGCTTCCATCACATGGAGGAGCAGGGAACATGTACAGTACATACAGGATGTATATGGTGACAGCCTGGCAGCTTCCATCACATGGAGGATCAGGGAACATGCACAGTACATATAGGATGTATATGGTGACAGCTTGGAAGCTTCCATCACATGGAGGAGCAGGTAACATGTACAGAGCACATACAGGATGTATATGGTGACAGCCTAGAAGCTTCCATCACATGGAGGAGCAGGGGACATGTACAGTACATACAATATGTATATGGTGACAGCCTGGCAGCTTCCATCACATGGAGGAGCAGGGGATATGTACAGTACATACAGGGTGTATATGTTGACAGCCTGGTAGCTTCCATCACATGGAGGATCAGGGAACATGCACAGTACATATAGGATGTATATGGTGACAGCTTGGAAGCTTCCATCACATGGAGGAGCAGGGAACATGTACAGAGCACGTACAGGATGTATATGGTGACAGCCTAGAAGCTTCCATCACATGGAGGAGCAGGGGACATGTACAGTACATACAGGATGTATATGGTGACAGCCTGGCAGCTTCCATCACATGGAGGAGCAGGAGACATGTACAGCACATACAGGATGTATATGGTGACAGCCCGGCAGCTTCCATCACATGGAGGAGCAGGGGACATGTACAGTACATACAGGATGTATATGGTGACAGCCTGGCAGCTCCCATTACATGGAGGAGCAGGGGACATGCACAGAGCACATACAGGATGTATATGGTGACAGCCTGGCAGCTTCCATCACATGGAGGGGCAGGGGACATGTACAGTACATACAGAATGTATATGGTGACCAGCCTGGCGGCTTCCATCACATGGAGGAGCAGGGAACATGTACAGTACATACAGGATGTATATGGTGAAAGTCCGACAGCTTCCATCACATGGAGGAGCAGGGAACATGTACAGTACATACAGGATGTATATAGTGACAGCCTGGCAGCTTCCATCACATGGAGGAGCAGGAGACATGTACAGCACATACAGGATGTATATGGTGACAGCCTGGCAGCTTCCATCACATGGAGGAGCAGGGAACATGTACAGTACATACAGGATGTATATGGTGACAGCCTGGCAGCTCCCATTACATGGAGGAGCAGAGGACATGTACAGTACATACAGGATGTATATGGTGACCAGCCTGGCGGCTTCCATCACATGGAGGAGCAGGGAACATGTACAGTACATACAGGATGTATATGGTGAAAGTCCGACAGCTTCCATCACATGGAGGAGCAGGGAACATGTACAGTACATACAGGATGTATATGGTGACAGCCTGGCAGCTTCCATCACATGGAGGAGCAGGAGACATGTACAGCACATACAGGATGTATATGGTGACAGCCTGGCAGCTTCCATCACATGGAGGAGCAGGGGACATGTACAGTACATACAGGATGTATATGGTGACAGCCTGGCAGCTTCCATCACATGGAGGGGCAGGGGACATGTACAGTACATACAGAATGTATATGGTGACAGTCTGGCAGCTTCCATCACATGGAGGAGCAGGGAACATATACAGTACATACAGGATGTATATGGTGACAGCCTGGCAGCTTCCATCACATGGAGGAGCAGGGGACATGCACAGAGCACATACAGGGTGTATATAGTGACAGCCTAGAAGCTTCCATCACATGGAGGAGCAGGGGACATGTACAGTACATACAGGATGTATATGGTGACAACCTGGCAGCTTCCATCACATGGAGGAGCAGGAGACATGTACAGCACATACAGGATGTATATGGTGACAGCCCGGCAGCTTCCATCACATGGAGGAGCAGGGGACATGTACAGTACATACAGGATGTATATGGTGACAGCCTGGCAGCTCCCATTACATGGAGGAGCAGGGGACATGCACAGAGCACATACAGGATGTATATGGTGACAGCCTGGCAGCTTCCATCACATGGAGGGGCAGGGGACATGTACAGTACATACAGAATGTATATGGTGACAGTCTGGCAGCTTCCATCACATGGAGGAGCAGGGAACATGTACAGTACATACAGGATGTATATGGTGAGAGCCTGGCAGCTTCCATCACATGGAGGAGCAGGGGACATGCACAGAGCACATACAGGATGTATATGGTGACAGCCTGGCAGCTTCCATCACATGGAGGAGCAGGGGACATGCACAAAGCACATACAGGATGTATATGGTGACCAACCTGGCAGCTTTCATCACATGGAGGAGCAGGGGACATGTACAGTACATACAGGATGTATATGGTGACAGCCTGGCAGCTCCCATCACATGGAGGAGCAGGGGACATGTACAGTACATACAGGATGTATATGGTGACAGCCTGGCAGCTTCCATCACATGGAGGAGCAGGGGACATGTACAGCACATACAGGGTGTATATGGTGACAGCCTGGCAGCTTCCATCACATGGAGGAGCAAGGGACATGTACAGTACATACAGATTGTATATGGTGACAGCCTGGCAGCTTCCATCACATGGAGGAGCAGGGGACATGCACAAAGCACATACAGGATGTATATAGTGACCAACCTGGCAGCTTTCATCACATGGAGGAGCAGGGGACATGTACAGTACATACAGGATGTATATGGTGACAGCCTGGCAGCTTCCATCACATGGAGGAGCAAGGGACATGTACAGTACATACAGATTGTATATGGTGACAGCCTGGCAGCTTCCATCACATGGAGGAGCAGGGAACATGTACAGTACATACAGGATGTATATGGTGACAGCCTGGCAGCTTCCATCACATGGAGGAGCAGGGGACATGCACAGAGCACATACAGGATGTATATGGTGACCAGCCTGGCAGCTTCCATCACATGGAGGAGCAGGGGACATGTACAGTACATACAGGATGTATATGGTGACAGCCTGGCAGCTTCCATCACATGGAGGAGCAGGGGACATGCACAGAGCACATACAAGATGTATATGGTGACAGCCTGGCAGCTTCCATCACATGGAGGAGCAGGGGACATGCACAAAGCACATACAGGATGTATATGGTGACAGCCTGGCAGCTTCCATCACATGGAGGAGCAGGGGACATGCACAAAGCACATACAGGATGTATATGATGACAGCCTGGCAGCTTCCATCACATGGAGGAGCAGGGGACATGCACAGAGCACATACAGGATGTATATGGTGACCAGCCTGGCAGCTTTCATCACATGGAGGAGCAGGGGACATGGACAGTACATACAGGATGTAGATGGTGTCAGCCTGGCAGCTTCCATCACATGGAGGAGCAGGGGACATGTACAGTACATACAGAATGTATATGGTGACAGCCTGGCAGCTTCCATCACATGGAGGAGCAAGGGACATGTACAGTACATACAGGATGTATTTGGTGACAGCCCGGCAGCTTCCATCACATGGAGGGGCAGGGGACATGTACACTACATACAGGATGTATATGGTGACAGTCTGGCGGCTTCCATCACATGGAGGAGCAGGGAACATGTACAGTACATACAGGATGTATATGGTGATAGCCTGGCAGCTTCCATCACATGGAGGAGCAGGGAACATGTACAGTACATATAGGATGTATATGGTGACAGCCTGGCAGCTTCCATCACATGGAAGAGCAGGAGACATGTACAGTACATACAGGATGTATATGGTGACAGCCTGGCAGCTTCCATCACATGGAGGAGCAGGGGACATGTACAGTACATACAGGATCTATATGGCGACAGCCTGGCAGCTTCCATCACATGGAGGAGCAGGGGACATGTACAGTACATACAGGATGTATATGGTGACAGCCTGGCAGCTTCCATCACATGGAGAAGCAGGGGACATGTACAGTACATACAGGATGTATATGGTGACAGTCTGGCAGCTTCCGTCACATGGAGAAACAGGGGACATGTACAGTACACACAGGATGTATATGGTGACAGCCTGGCAGCTTCTATCACATGAAGGAGCAGGGGACATGTACAGAGCACATATAGGATGTATATGGTGACAGCCTGGCAGCTTCCATCACATGGAGGAGCGGGGACATGTACAGTACATACAGGATGTATATGGTGACAGCCTGGCAGCTTCCGTCACATGGAGAAACAGGGGACATGTACAGTACACACAGGATGTATATGGTGACAGCCTGGCAGCTTCTATCACATGAAGGAGCAGGGGACATGTACAGAGCACATATAGGATGTATATGGTGACAGCCCGGCAGCTTCCATCACATGGAGGGGCAGGGGACATGTACAGTACATACAGGATGTATATGGTGACAGCCTGGCAGCTTCTATCACATGAAGGAGCAGGGAACATGTACAGTACATACAGGATGAATATGGTGATAGCCTGGCAGCTTCCATCACATGGAGGAGCAGGGAACATGTACAGTACATACAGGATGTATATGGTGACCAGCCTGGCAGCTTCCATCACATGGAGGGGCAGGGGACATGTACAGTACATACAGGATGTATATGGTGACAGCCCGGCAGCTTCCATCACATGGAGGAGCAGGGGACATGTACAGTACATACATGATGTATATGGTGATGGCCTGGCAGCTCCCATCACATGGGGGAGCAGGGGACATGTACAGTACATACATGATGTATATGGTGATGGCCTGGCAGCTTCCACCACATGGAGGAGCAGGGGACATGTACAGTACATACATGATGTATATGGTGACAGCCCGGCAGCTTCCATCACATGGAGGAGCAGGGGAATTGTACAGTACATACATGATGTATATGGTGATGGCCTGGCAGCTCCCATCACATGGGGGAGCAGGGGACATGTACAGTACATACAGGATGTATATGGTGACAGCCCGGCAGCTTCCATCACATGGGGGAGCGGGGGACATGTACAGAACATACAGGATGTATATGGTGACAGCCTGGCAGCTTCCTTCACATGGAGGAGCAGGGGACATGTACAGCACATACAGGATGTATATGGTGACAGTTCGGCAGCTTCCATCACATGGAGGAGCAGGGGACATGCACAGAGCACATACAGGATGTATATGGTGACCAGCCTGGCAACTTCCATCAATTGTAATAAGTGGAATATATCATAAGTAATCCTAGAGCTCTAAAGGTTAATAGCTTATCTGCACATTGCTGATAATCTCGAGAACAAGGTGGGGAAGGGAGGAGCACGAGATGCAGAGAGAGAAAGTTCTGTAGAATCACAGACGGGGTTGGAGAGACTAATAGGGAACAGGGAGATCTTGTACCTCACTATTCTGTGCAGCAGAAATCTGTATCCACAGTCTTGAACAAATTCAACCCTGCTACATACACAGAGAGAGCTCTGTCAAATGACCTCCTCCTCTGTGAGCAGGGAGCAGTTTGTTTATACTATGCACTCCTGGACATGTCGCCACAGGCAGAGGAAGCAGCTACTGCATCACTGAGGTAATCTGAGGGGTATAGCAAAGAAACTGCTGCGAGTAGGTAACAAATATAATAGGCAAAGTTGTTTTACATCCCAAGAGCTATTGATTTGTGGAAAAAAAAACTTTACAGTTACTCTTACGTTATTGTGAATGAAAATGCAGAACCAGTTTTTGATATTAAAATATGAACTTCTTCTTTACATGGAAATGTGTTATTCCTTTGAGACGTTCTCTCACACAGACATTGGAGCAGTAGTAAAATTGTACAAACCATCTTCGTTTTCTTTCTCCTTCATTTGGAAACATAAAAGGCAGAGGCAGCCATTCACGAACCCTGAGTGCAATTGATTGAGGACTCGTTCAGTGTCAGAGGATGATTATTCCTCTAAGCAGCCACGAGAATTAGGAGAAATGTAAAATGATTGATCCCGGCAAATGACAGCCAATATAACTCAATCATAGAATATAATCATGGAACACTTCTCAATTCCCGGCCTGCTTTTAAAGGGATAGAAGAGTGGCCTTGATTATACAGTACGTAATATATCAAGCTCAGTTTTTCATGCAAATCAAGTCTGATATAATGAGAAAGAATAATGCAGGATGGGCATAGGGCAATAACGGATCAAAATATGCCTTCATCTACCCCAGCAGTGACCACTACACAGGGTCGGCTCCAGGTTTCAGTAGGCCCCTGGGCGACAGAGCCTCAGTGGGCCCCTTTGCAGTGAACTCACGTGGCGGAATTAAAAATTCAGAAACTAAAACAGTATCCTATTCCCTAGTTTATCATACCAGACAGCCCATCATGGTTTTTTTTTAATAAAAGCCCCATCACACCCTATGGATTCATTAGATACAGCCCCCCTCACCCCCATGGATTTCTTATGTATAGCCTTATGTTGGCCCCCCAGCAGCCCTGGGCCCCAGCACTTGGCCAGGTATACCCAGTGCTGGCGCCGGCCCTGCCTCTACACTTTCCTATACAAAACAATTATCCCTGAGAAGGCAGGTAGTAGAATCTGAGCACCGGCGCACTACTGTCCCCTCTATGGAGCTTATTTACTAAGGGTCCGTCGGACACATTTACATCTAGTTTCCCGACGATTTCCGTTCTGCGCCAAATTGCCCAGGGAATTTGGTGCACACAATCAGATTTTGGCACATCGGCGCCAGCTTGAACACGATAGAAATCGGGGGGTGGGCCGTCGGACAACCAGACGGATTCGGACAAACCACGGAATTTAAAAAAGGATTTGTGTCGCAAGATCAAGAACTCACATACACCAGGAAGAAGCAGGTGAACTCCGGCAGACAAGGTTAGTGAATCGCGGCAGACCCTAATGCTCATCGGACAACGTACCGCAGGATGTGCCCCTATGTGTTCCTTTGCACACACATAGCTTGGATTTTAGATATTACCAACCATTAGATGACTTGCATTTGACATTAATCATATTTTCCCTCTGCAGGCTGTGTCTATGTCTATTGTCATTTAGTGAGTGATGAATATCTGCTATGATCCGGCCTCCCAATGTTTCCGCAGATAACCTTTGCACAAACAGAACAGCATGGAGGACTTTAAAGAGAACCTGTCATGCAAATTAATCCACCCAAAATGAAGGCTTAATAATAACCATAAACACTAAATACAACCGGTGAGTAGGATTGTTTAAAACTTCACCTTTAATAAACCATGATCTAAAAATTCACAATCACAAAACATATGCCCATAGGCTAAGGCCGACCTTAGCGGGGTCTCATTAGTGCAAACCACAGATAGTGTCATATAAATGACCTCTTATCAGAAACATCTTGCATCATTCCTTTGTTCCGATCCAGCATGTCTCAGAGATTCTATTTATTATTGCCGGTTGTTAAGGAGTCCACTGACTCATGGCCCCGGATCTTTAGGGCAAGGGGGAGAATGAACATTTAGCTCTACCCTACCAGCACACGATAGATCGGTACCATCACAGCTCCAAACGGATTATCCGTATTTGCCACTTCCAAATATTGTGACGATTTTTTGGAAGAAATATCCTACTTACCCTTCCGTGGTACTATCTAACCTATGTTTTGGGGCCAGAACCTGTCCTTAATGAATCTTCAAATATGAGAAATAATGGTCTGTCTATCACAGTACATAACTCATGCAGTATTTTAGTGGTGCTCAGGGGGCGCTGTATCTCTTCTTGGGTTAAGCAGCTGACATTCAATGGAGGATTTACATTATTCCTCATGATGTTCTCATGGGACTTTCCTGGGTAAAGACACTTGATAATGAGACATTCAATAGATTGGCCCTTTCCTCATCCCCATCACCATGAACTCCAAGTAATTCCTCAGGGGGCCCACACTCTCTGTTTTTAATTTTTTACTATTTATAAATTTGTAAAATAATTTGGTTTGATTATTTTAATTCTCCATGGCAGATTTTCTTTCAGTTTCTATTTTTGCTGCCTTTATCTGTTTTTACAGGATTTATTTTTCCCCCTATAATCCTGTAACACCTCATCGCTACCTTCGTGTTTTAGTAACTTAAACGCTTTATCCTTCTCAGTTTTTGCTCTCCTTACAGTAC
The DNA here is from genome assembly GCF_040894005.1 of Engystomops pustulosus. NCBI lineage: Eukaryota > Metazoa > Chordata > Amphibia > Anura > Leptodactylidae > Engystomops > Engystomops pustulosus. The sequence continues at coordinate 30,834,832 of NC_092417.1, forward strand.
TAGACATTGGCTTTTTCTTTCTGTAGTGCTTATTCCCATATGGTATATGTCTTTCACAGGAACTTTTTAGAATATTTTTAAAAATATCTCATTTATTTTCAGTGCTTTTATTTTTGAGAACATTTTCCCAGTTTGTACTCTTGAGGTGCTCCCTTAGCTGTTTAAAATTTGCCCTTCAAAAGTTCAGAGTTCCTGTTGCCCATCTTCTGAAAGTCACAGTCAGAAGACTAATTCAAAGTGTCGAAACATCTGGTGCTGTTACATCTGCAACATCTACCCCATGTAAGTATAGTATCACATAAAATAACAGCATACCTCCATTTAGCATTGGGGGAAGTAGAAGTCCATGGAGGCTGCTGTCATTTCATGCGATCAAATATATGCATGGTGTACAGTTTACAATTCTGCAGAATAATTGATCTTTCACTAACAGCATAGACTGATCTCAAAACACAAAGGAACCCATGCCATGTCCTTCATCTATGATCTGTAAAACGCTATGGAATATGATGGCACTATATAAATAAAGATTATTATTATTATCTGCTTCCGTCAAGCACTATATCAATGGCACATGACTACTGTAGTCTATCACTCAGCAGTGGTGTACAGCTAGTCCCAGTATAGGGGTACGGCACAGTGGGCACACGTTAGTGTGAATGTAGACAAAAGCTGCAACGGCAACAGCTTTTGACATCTTAAACCTCTGTGGCAAATTGGAGTGAAGGAGAAAGTTCAGTATGGCTTCTTTTGTTATTTTACATAAATCCCTGAAATTAAGGGCCACTACCAAATGAGATCAAAGAGACAAAACTGCAAAATAAAAGCACATCATTTTATTACACATAATGAAAAACACAACATGAAAGAAAAAAATTGTTTGGGCAAAAGGTGGCCGGACTGCAGGACAGCAAGAAGGGTCAGGACAAAGGGTCGGTGATGGTAGGTGGTCTCCATTATTATTGTCTGCTTCGGAGGCCCCATTATAATATTATTATAATAGTCTATTTTGGGGGCTCTTGGGTATTATGATTTATGTGGTTTGTTGGGAGGACTGATATTTATGCGCCAACACTTGTCCTATTATGTATATAGCTGTATTGAACATACTCCATCTTTTGGGCCAACATGAAATAGGTCTTATAGGAACAGAATTTACTTACCCGGTCCTGTCGCGATCCCGCGGTGTGTTGTCCGACGAGGATTCGGGTACGGCGCGATTCACTAACATCGAGCGTCCGAGTTCCTGCATTCCTCGCTTCTGCGTCGAGGTCCGCCGGAGTTCACCGGCTTCTTCCTGGTCTATGTGAGTGCTGATCTTGCGATACAACTCCTTTTTTAAATTCCCCGGTTTGTCCGAATCCGTCTGGTTGCCCGACGACCACAGCCCCTGATTTCTGTTGCGTGCAAGCCGGCGGCAATGAGCCAAAATCCGATGCGTGTGCCAAAATCCGGGGGTAATTCGGCACAAAACGGAAATATTCGGAAAACCCGACGAAAGTGCGGCGTTCGGACCCTTAGTAAATGAGCCCCAATATCAACTGTATCTGTATTCAACTTTTTTTTAATTTAGTGTGTGCTGCATGTGGCTTTTAAATTTGTATTAAAAAAATTGGATTTTTTAAGGACCTGATGACTCCTTTTTCTGGGGGTTTTTTGTAACGCTATCTCTATCCAGTAGATATCCTCCCCCTGTATATAGACTTTTTGGTCATTTACCAGTGGTGTAACTAGAAGCTGATGGGCCCCAGGGCAAAGTCTGTGCCAGGCCCCCGACTATAATGTATGGTTTATAGTAATAGTCTTCTCATATGGGAAAGTGACACCATAAGGGCCCCCTAAACCTCTCGGGCCCGGGTGCGACCGCAACCTCTGCACCCCCTCAAGTTACACCCCTGTTGTTTATGTAACCTGTTCCCTCACAAACAATAATTTTAGTAATAATTAAGGATGAAAGATCCATCAATAAGATGAGGGGGGGCCGGACCCTCCCAAGTAGAAAGAGAGAGAGGTAGAGAGGTTTTTTTACAGAGTAATTAACATAGATTTTAACTAATAATTTATGCAAAAACTGTAAAAATTACCTCTTAAAATCTCTTAATCACAGGAAACATGAAAGTAGTAATTTACCTGAACATAACATTCTGTACTCCCCGTATATTCCATCCTTAAGCGCTGGACACATTTACGTATTAATGACTTTTTTTCCTATCAAACAAAAATGTAAAAACAAGGTTTATTTTGGCGGATGTCCAGCCATTCCATTACCTTGAGAAATGTCAGAATATTCAGAATTGCGCCGATTTAAGAGGATCATTTTGTATTCATCAATTCATTATGACTTTTTAGCAGCTACTTAAATCAAATGAATTCAAGAACATTGAAATGTAGCTAAGGATATGCATCAACGTGAAATGAATTCAATTTGAGAACTTTACAGAAACTAACATTAAAAGAGAATTTCCCTGTAATTTCTTTTGCACCTAAACCTGGCCCAATCCTTATGGCACCCGATCCCCGCTGCTCTCTAATTCCCGATCCTCATCCTAACAGAGAAAATGGCAGGAAATACCCCAAAATAAAAGATACCTGCATTCATGCTGTGTTGTTCATGTATATGTAACTCTGGATCCTTCCTTAGTACTAACTCATTGGGGCAGATTTACTTACCCGGTCCGTTCGCGATCCAGCGGCGCGTTCTCTGCGGTGGATTCGGGTCCGGCCGGGATTCACTAAGGTAGTTCCTCCGCCGTCCACCAGGTGGCGCTGCTGCGCTGAAAAGCATCTAAACGCACTGGAATTCACCGAGCCGGACCAAGTGAAGGTAAGCGTGTCCCAAGCAACACTTTTTTTGTTTTAAATGCGGCGGTTTTCCTGAATCCGTCGGGTTTTCGCTAGGCCACGCCCCCCTGATTTTCATCGCGTGCATGCCAGCGCCGACGCGCCAAAATCCGATCGCGTGCGACCTGGATATCCAATTGTGTCGTTATAGTCCTTTCCCAAAAATTCATTTATACGATTTGTGTCTAGATCAGGTCTGTTAGCTTTGGATGCAGCTGCATTAACAGCATATATGTAATAATAATTTTTATTTCTATAGCGCCATCATATTCCGTAGCGCTTTACAATTCATGGGGGACGTATACAAATAAAATAAGACATTACAAAGTAAAAACACAGTCATATGGAAACAATATGAGCGAGGGCCCTGCTCGCAAGTCTATGAGGACGAAGAAGGGACACAGGAGCTTACAGTCTATGAGGATGAGGGGGTGACACAAGAGCTTACAGTCTATGAGGATGAAGAGGTGACACAAGAACTTACAGTCTATGAGGATGAGGAGGTGACACAAGAGCTTACAGTCTATGAGGATGAAGAGGTGACACAAGAGCTTACAGTCTATGAGGATGAGGGGGTGACACAAGAGCTTACAGTCTATGAGGATGAGGGGGTGACACAGGAGCTTACAGTCTATGAGGATGAGGGAGGACACAGGAGCTTACAGTCTATGAGGATGAGGGGGTGACACAAGAGCTTACAGTCTATGAGGATGAGGGGGTGACACAAGAGCTTACAGTCTATGAGGATGAGGGGGTGGCACAAGAGCTTACAGTCTATGAGGATGAGGGGGTGACACAAGAGCTTACAGTCTATGAGGATGAGGGGGTGGCACAAGAGCTTACAGTCTATGAGGATGAGGGGGTGACACAAGAGCTTACAGTCTTTGTAGAGGCGGGAGACCTCCTTATTAGGTGACCCCTTTTTTATATGAGTTGTTCCTCTTATGCGATTGCATGCATAAAGAATCACCCCAGACACAGACCAGGTATAACCCCCTCTCGGTCAGAGGCAAAGCAATTCTGCTTTATTCAAGGCAATATCCAAAATTATATAAAAACAAGAGTAGGCATTGCTTTGTTCTGTGTTCTCCCTCCATTGGAGGATCCAGAGATTACCAAGACTTTGGCGTAGTCCCATTCCTGAACACCAAGGTCTTATCTCTGATGCTGACGCCATCTTTTGAAAGTAGTCTTCAGCTACAGACGCCATCTTTGAAGCAGAGCAATTTCACTGTAGTTGTAGACAGTTATCTGGTTACATAATGAAAGCTTAATAAATACATTTTGTGCACACAAGCATCGTACTAAGCAAAGTTCTGAGATTTATCCCTTCACACATTTGCTGGAAACACAATGGGGCACATTTACTTACCCGGTCCATTTGCATTCCAGCAGCGGCTTCTCTGACGAGCGTTCGGGTCTTCCGGGGATTCATGAAGGTCCTGCGCCCGATGTCCACCAGGTGGCGCTGCTGCGCCGAAGTCCGCCGAGGTGCCTGGAGTTCATCGTCTTCATCGTGGTGCATGTGAGTATGGCCCGTGCGACCAATTTTTTTTTTAAATACGGCGGTTTTTCCGAATCCGTCGGGTTTTCGTTCGGCCACGCCCCCGATTTCCGCCGCGTGCATTCCAGCGCCGATGCGCCACAAACCGATCGCGTGCGCCAAAATCCTGGGGCAATTCAGGGAAAATCGGCGCAAATCGGAAATATTCGGGTAACACGTCGGGAAAACGCGAATCGGGCCCTTAGTAAATGACCCCCAATCAGTATTTATCTTATGTTCTGTGGCAACGTATCAGGCAATTATCAGCCAATGTTTTACCCATCTACATTTTACATTGCTATTGTTTAGCATGTTTTCTGGGAAAGCATCGGCAGAGATGGGTGGCTGCTATGACACATCACAGATTTCATATTGTGATAAAAGTGTCAGGGTTGATTAAGATGAAAACAATAATTTAAGGATCATTAACACGTTCCGCAATGGGGGGCCACAATCTGGTCGCTTGAATTGCGACAAGATCACAGCCCCCGTAGATTTCAATGACTTCAGGTCACGGAGCGGTGAGCACAAGGTGCATCATCGCACCGTGGCCGTGTCGGGCGGACAGTCTTCTGCCTGAGTAACCAAAAGGTGGTAAAGAGATGATATTTCAGGTTTTAGTGGCCAAAATCAAATGTGCAAGATTTCATGGCAAAGAAAAGCCCAAAGCCCATGGTCATTCAGGTACAAAGGGGACAACTACAACTCTCCTTTTAAGCATAGGGAGTATTATCACCTCACAAATTGACTCACAAATAGCAAAGTCATCCCTTCTCCCTCTACCTATTCGAGTCAATGGGCAGATTTGTCTGCTCTCCGCTCTATCCATGGTATAGGACAGTGATGGCGAACCTATGGCACGGGTGCCAGGGGTGGCACTCGTAGCCCTTTCTGTGGGCACCTGCGCTATCACCCCACCGCAGAGTTCGCCAGACAGGACTCAAGGCCTCCTGCAGTCCCAGGGAGCCCAAGACCCTATAAGGAAGCTACAATGATAATCCGAAACTTCTTCTCCTTATTTCTACTGTATTGGGGTCCTCAGGTGCCTAAACAATTTAAACATTAACAGAGCAGGGAGTCATAAGTTACTGTTTAAATTGTTGAATCGGCACTTTGCAAAAGATATTTGGGTTTCGGTCTTAGTTTGGGCACTCGGCATCTAAAAGGTTTGCCATCACTGGTATAGGAGATATTACCGACAATGGTACAACCAGCTGACGGGATCATAGGACATTCCCACTATATAACTGGCGATTTCATAGGGGTATTAACCCAGTTTTGGGTTAATACAGACGCTTAAAGTGGCATTGTGGCATTGTCACTGCCTTAATAAAAAAGCTTTTACAGAGCAGTTGTTTGTCCTCCAGAAATGTAAATCAGGATACAAATAGAATTGGGATTGTTATTAGATTTTATTATCCTGTAGCAATAAACAAAAATTCCGGTCGAGTTCTTTATAAAAGAATTTCAGGTCTGTCTTTGGCCTCGGAGCAGCTCGGAGCTGCATGAGCTGAGAGGATATCATGAATGCAAGTTATGTGTCCACGCGTCTCAGATACAAAACCACCCGCTTCACAGGAAATCCGGAATGTGGGATATGAGATGTAGAAATGATGCGGGATGAGATATGAAATGAATAGATGAAATGGAAAGATATCTGAGCAGAGGTTACTGTGTATGGGTTTCTATATTTGGCAGCACGCACCAATATGCTTCATTCATCATCATCACAGTAGACATCTTTTTACTGATTTTATACTATTTATTTAACTGGATACTAAAATGGCAATAAAAAAGAAACCAAAATGCAATTATTGGAGGTTTCTTCTGTTTTGACTTGACATTAGACTTAGCTTTAGGCTGCATTCAGACAGCCATATAGGGGACGTATATACGGCCGCCATATATACCTTGGATATACGTCCCCCATAGGCGGCAATGGGCGCACGGAACACTACGGGAGCCCAGGTGCGGCACCGTACCGTTCCGTAACCCCGTAAAAAGATAGGACATATCCTATCTTTTCCCATAACATGGCGCCGAGCCCCATGTTTCTCTATGGAGAGGGGCGGGGGCCAGCAGCGCTCATCCCCTCCTCCTCTCTCTGGTACTGACACATTAATGTGAATGTAGTATTACTTGTATGATGTGGTATCATGTGTAGGATTTAAACCCTATACATGGGCCATTCTGTCTGGCTGGGCATTGTATCTTAAAGGGATTGGGCAGGATTGTAATAATAGTTCTACATCCATAGGTGTAGAATATTAGATACATTGGTGCCCAATATTTGGAGCCACGCTGTGCAGCTGTTAAAATAGGCGATCAAAATTTATTTTATGTGGTTACTATGTGATATAAAAATAACAGCCTGTATTTTCCACGGTCCAGAGTGCTGGTTCAGTGCTGTCACTGAGCTCTGGTCCAGAGCTTCCCACAGTCCAGAGCTCAGCCTGCAGCAGGTACAGCACATGCTGTTGATGGACCTTGAAATGTTTCTTACAGAGCACTTCTTAGTTGCTATGGTTGTGTGTTTGAGGTTATACGGCATCTCTGTAGAATCATTATTAGCAACATTTACTTTATTGAAAAAAATTGTGGGAAGGGTCCCCAGCAGTTTGCATCCAGCTGGCCTCCATCACCCTAAATCCGGCCATGGTGCTGCCATAACCAACCTTTGCCTGCAAGAAAAAAAAAACCTTCAGACAGAGAATGTAACGGTGGCACAGGAAGTGTAATGTCCCGCAAGACGGGTCATCACTAAATTCAGCACCTTTAAGCTTACCTTTTAGGCTGTAATTTCCCCTGGTGTTCATTTAACCTATGCTATATCTAATTATGCTCCTTTGCTGCCATCTATTGCCCAAAAGGAGTTTTTACACCTACATTGCATCTTACCGTCCACTGAGGATATAATGTAATATCTGTTTATATTATGTTTAAAGTTAATGTAACTTTCCTGCAGAATTGGTTGGTAGGCTCAGAATATTTCAGAACAGTCTAGACAGATATAGTCTATAAATGTAGGCTTTATCAGGCTCTAGGTCAGTCTCACTATTGAGATTCCTCCAAAGAGATGCATCCCTGTACCTATCTTACTGCAGAACAGCAGAGCCAATCTGGCTCCTATGGATCAAGATTGAGGTACTTCTAAATTCTTACTCTACCATAGAATCATCACCACAGCCAACCAATCCACTGCCTGGAGTGTGTCTGCAGGAAGGACCATCATCAGGCTATTACCTGCTGATGTTCTGCACTGTGTCTGCCATTAAAGAGACTGTGAGTTATTTCAATATTTCCATTGTCAAGTGAGACCTCTGGCCTGCCACTGACATCACAGGCACTGGAGCATGTAGTTGCGCAGGCACTGGAGTATTTAGTTGCTCAGGCACTGGAGCATGTAGTTGTGCAGGCACTGGAGCATGTAGTTGCGCAGGCACTGGAGCATGTAGTTGCGCAGGCACTGGAGCATGTAGCTGCGCAGGCACTGGAGCATGTAGTTGTGCAGGCACTGGAGCATGTAGTTGTGCAGGCACTGGAGCATGTAGCTGCGCAGGCACTGGAGCATGTAGTTGTGCAGGCACTGGAGCATGTAGTTGTGCAGGCACTGGAGCATGTAGTTGCGCAGGTACTGGAGCATGTAGTTGCGCAGGCACTGGAGCATGTAGCTGCGCAGGCACTGGAGAATGTAGTTGTGCAGGCACTGGAGCACATGTAGTTGTGCAGGCACTGGAGTATTTAGTTGCTCAGGCACTGGAGCATGTAGTTGCGCAGGCACTGGAGCATGTAGTTGCGCAGGCACTGGGGCATGTAGTTGCGCAGGCACTGGGGCATTTAGTTGTGCACCACATCCAATGCCAACTCCTCCTCAGAGTTATTATTTTCTATTATTTTTTTAGTTTTCCTTATTTTGAGAACTTACTGTAGCTCATCTTTTGCAGGGCAATTGCCCAGATAACGTCTTCATCAAAACTGGCGCCCCCAGAGTGGCACTACCACTTTTCTGGTGCACTCAGTTTAACAGACGTGCGCCACAATTATGACATAAATGTGGTGTACAGTGCGAATGTGCACCAGAACACCCATTTATGTGCACAGTATTGTGTTGTGGTGTGTAAAGTGCAGCCGTGACACAATGCTGGCGGAAAATACTTCATAAATACATGTACAAGCAGTTTGCATATTCTTTTCAGTGCAAAGTCAGACAGGAAAGTGGCGGAACACTTTAATAAATGTGGCCCAGTGAGAATAATTAGTAAGGGTCCGCGGACGCACTTTCGACTGATTTTCTGACGTTTTTGGGACTTGCTCTGCTGTGGCAGGTATTTAAATGGGGATTGTGTTGCATGTGATCGGATTGTGGCGCAGCTGCGCTGGCTTTCATGCGACAGAAATTGGGTGGGCGTGCGGTGGGAGTGCGGGATTTAAAATTCAAATTGTGACGCAAGATCAAACACGTACATACACCAAGAGGAAGTAGGTGAACTCTGTCGGACCTGAGCGGGGAAGTGACACATTCAGGATATCGGGCGCACAATCTTAGTGAATCGCGGCACAGTGCATTATCGGGGGATCATTTACTTACCCGTCCTGATGTGTTCCCCGAAAGTGCATTGTCCGGATACCCGTAGCATCTTCTACCACAGGGACATATCTGTCATTTTTGGGTCACAAAGTTCAGATCTCTATTGATTTCAATGGGGTTCCGATTCAGGGGTCACGTTCGGCTGCTGAACCAAACTTTAATCCAAAGTTCGTACCACTTGTGAAATCCGAACTTCAACAGGTTTGCTCAACACTAGTAACGATTTCAAACATCCACAAATAACTTGCACAATTGGGGGTGAATCAAATCCTTTTTTTTACCACTGTATATTTAACAGAGATTCACAGAATTATTCATAAACAATAGCCCATAATGGAAGTATTTTTAGCCCCTGGAACCACAGGTAAAAGCTTTCATTTCTTTCCATTTGTACATTAAAATGCCAGTTGCAGATGGACAGGGCGGATGCGCGTTGCTTTGAGGAAATGTATAATTACACGACAGGTACATAGTGTTTTCCATTCTATAAAATGTTATAAATTGTATGTATTCAGTGTCCCACGTTACACAGTACAGACAATAACATTATATCTGCAAAATTAACCTCTTCATGAATACATTTATTTTGTTTTACGGTAACCTCCATTCAAAGGATAGCGGAAAATGGTTGCATAGCTGGAGAGCCTGTATTTGTATTGAGGGGTCTGGTCTGAGGGTCTCTAGTCATGTATTTTGAGGGCTCATTTATGCAACGTCTACCCACCGGGACCTGACCTTGGTGTAGGGGCAGCTGGATACCCTGGTACCTGAGCGCCTGGTTTGTAGTGCGGCCTAGCGAGTTGTGTCACGGGTGGCTTGGTCTATGCTTCATCCACACATATCAGGGCCAGTGAGGGGATACAAGATGAGGAGGAGGCCGCCATGTAGTGGAAGGTTCCCTCTGTCTCAGCTGTATTCCTGTAGACCAGATAGTAGCTTAGGCTGCTGAGGTAGAAATCTGGTGCAGACTCTGTAGAGTGTAGCAGACAGAGCTGCTGGTATGGCCGCAGGGGTATCCGTCTGAAGGGAGACAGCAGCTGCAGTCTGACTGCCTCTACAGACTTGTAGACTGACTTACACCAACTGGACCTCAGAGCCTTGCAATTAATTCCTTTATAAACTTTAGCAGGAGCTCTCTGCAAGGTAATCTGGGTTTACCAACCAATGGCTAGATCGGGTTGCACGAAAGAATAACATAATAAAACATTAAGTGTAAGCAGTAATGTAATAACATGAACAGAGTTGGCCAGACTCCATTAGCTCACCAGGAGGCTAAAGCAAGTTATCGTAATGCCCCGTCCTGCGGACCAGTTTGGGTCTTGCCATCAGAATGGTGGAAAGCAGGAGGGGGCTCTGATTCAGCCCCAGCGTCAGGTTCGGCACATTGTTTGGCCATGCAAAAACAACTGCGTCATTGAAGAAGCAGCTGGTGGTCCAAGGCAGTTTGAATTCAGGGCAGGCAGACACGGTGCTAAAACAAATGCTGTGCACTAATTGACATCACAATGACCTTAAAATCAATAGATTTAGAATCTAAGAGTCACTGGCCAGCAGGAAGCATTCAAGGAACATCAAGGAACCCAAAAACCAGGCAACGGTTCCAGAGACAGCAGGACATTTGTAGTCATGTCCACAATGTATGGTAATATGGCAGCTGCGCGGACTACTGCAGTAACATAAAGAAGTGCCCCTGGTGACCCACTCACCTTGCCTAGAACCAGCGATGACTCCGGCAGCGCGGCGCGAATGGCAGCTTCAAGCTTCAAAATTTCCTGTGTGTTCCCTTGTATCCTGCGTTCCTGCTCCCATGTGTTCCTGCTCCTGAGTTCCCATGTCCTGCGTTCTTGTGTGCCTGTGTTCCCGTTCCATCTGCCTGGACCTCTCATTGCTGACCCCAGATTGGACTTGACGTTGCATCTCTGCCGCCTGCCCTGACCCTGTGCCTGGACCTGATCCCGAGACTGTCTCCTTCTAAGGTACCTCGACCTGGCTGCCATCGCAGGCTAGTCGCACCTGTGGAATGACCTGGTGGTATCCTGCCAGGTGCCACTTAGACTCCGGTCCCAAGTGTCGACTAGTACCACCTCCTGTGGTGGTCCAGTGGATCCACGCATCCCGAATCCTGACAGATATCAGAGATCTGGTCCAATCACCTTCTAGACCAGAACTCTGACATCTCATATAAGGCTTAGCTGCTATTTTACCTCTGCTTGCTATAATAAGTCTTATTTGGAGCTTGCTGGAGCTTATCCGGAGTTCCTATTTTGGATTTCGTAACCCTTTGCCTGTATTCTGACTGTCCATTTTGTCGATTCTGTACTGCATTGTCCTCTTGGTTCTGACCCGTATCTGTCGGCTACTCCACTATGTTTGTATTGTCCAGCCTTTGTCTCTGTGTTTGTTTTTTGGGGCAAGAAGTGAACATTGACCAGTTATCACCTACCACTTAGGGAAAGCTGGGAAATGAGGTAGGGACACCTGGAAAGGGGATTTAGCCTTAGGGCTCACTCTCCTAGTCCGTCCTCTAGTCCAGAGGTCCCCAACCGCCGGTCCGCGGACAAGGACCGGGCCATTGGAGTTTATCAGCTAGCTCCGCGGCCCTGCGCCTTGTCAGTGACGCGGCTCCCGGTACCGGTGTTCAGTGTGTAGCGCTGCTAAGCAGCAGCGCTGTATACACTGACGCTCAATGTACACTGCGGCTACTCGCATAATTTGCTCAGGCAGGAGCAGGGACAAGCAGGTCATGTGTGTCCGGCGCTCCTTCCCCTCCTGCTAGCTGCGAGTTGGAGGGGGAGGGGCTCTGGATGCTAATGGAAAGCTAGATATGACGTCAGGTCACATGACACGTCAGGTGTTTCACCGTTATGACTCCTGTAACTGTGTTCTGGTGTCGTGCGGCCCAGCAACAGATTTTCTGGTTAAACTGCAAAAAACAAATAACAGTGGAAATTCATAGCAGCAGTGGCTGTGTCCAGTAGCAGCAGTAGTGGTCATCATCATCATCAGTGCCCGTCTCCAGTAGCAGCAGTAGTGGTCATCATCATCAGTGCCCGTCTCCAGTAGCAGCAGTAGTGGTCATCATCATCAGTGCCGGTCTCCAGTAGCAATAGCCATCTTTCTGTGTTAGGGGCCCACTATGCCTTCACCTCTAACCCTTGTAAAATGAGTAAAAAACAAACCCCACTGAAGAGCTTCTTTGAAAACAAAGAAAGACCCAATGAGACAGATGAAGACTCCATGACTGCTAAAAGCTGCATTTAAAAGAAAATACAATGAGTCCTACTTAAATTATAGGTTCATCGCAACTGGCGATTCACATGCCCCAAGCTCACTCTGTCTGATATATGGCGACCGGCTATCCAACGAGGCCATGAAGCCTTCAAAACTGGTTCGCCACTTACAGACCAAGCACCCTGCATCAAAAGACAAACCTTTGGAGTTTTTTGAAAGAAAAAAACGCGAACACGAAGGACAGAAGCAATTATTGAAGGCCACCACATCAACAAATGTGTCTGCTCTGAGACCATCATTCTTAGTGGCTAACCGCATTGCCAAGGCTAAGAAGCCCTTCTCTATAGGTGAAGAGTTGATCCTGCCTGCCGCTAAGGACATTTGCCAGGAACTTTTAGGAGAGGCTGCGGTTAAAAAAGTGGCACAGGTTCCTCTTTCAGCGAGCACTGTCAGTAGACGAATTAATGAAATAGCAGAAGACATCGAGGTACAATTGTTGGAAAGGATTAATCCAGGTTGACGAGTCTACTGACGTTGACAACAAGGCAATGATGCTTGTTTATGTGCGATATATATTTTTCAAGAGGATGTGCATGAGGATATGTTATGTGCATTATTGTTGCCAGCCAACACCACAGGTGCAGAACTATTCAAGTCTTTGGATGATTACATATCAGGAAACCTAAACTGGTCATTTTGTGTCGGTATATGCACAGACGGAGCAGCTGCCATGACTGGACGGCTTTTAGGTTTAACTAAAGAGGTTGCGTCTGAATGCGACTCTACGCACTGTGTCATCCATAGAGAAATGCTGGCAAGCCGAAAAATGTCACCCGAACTTAACAGCGTTTTGCAAGATGTGATTAAAGTTATTAATCACATAAAAGCACATGCCCTTAACTCACGTCTGTTCGAGCAGCTCTGTGAGGAGATGGACGCGGAGCACAAACGTCTTTTCCTACACACAGAAGTCAGGTGGCTTTCTAAAGGTAAAGCACTGGCCAGTAGTAAGGAATGGGTCACAAAACTTGCTTACTTATGTGACATATTCAACTTTTTGAACGAACTTAATCTGTCACTTTAGGGGAGAATGACAACTGACTTCAAGTTGGCAGATAAAGTTGCTGCATTTAAAGCCAAACTGGAAGTGTGGGGACTGCGAGTGAGACCAGGGATATTTGACATGATTCAAACATTAGCAGGAATTTTGGAAGAGACCGAACCTGAGCCTTCATTCTCCCAGCTGGTACATGATCACCTATCTCAGCTTTCAGAAGAGTTTGAGCGCTATTTTCCGACCACAAAAGACCCACGAACTAGGAAGGAATGGATTCGCAACCCATTTGTGAATAAGCCAGGTGAATCGACCTTGTCCGTGCTTGAAGAAGACCAACTGCTTGAGATTGCAAATGATGGTAGCCTTAAAAGTATGTTTGAGACTTCAAATCTCCCAACATTCTGGATTAAAGTCCAGGCTGAATATCCTGGGATCGCCACCAAAGCACTGAAAACTCTGCTTCCTTTTCCAACATCCTATCTTTGTGAAACTGGGTTTTCTGCCATGACAACGGCAAAAACGAGATTACGGAGTAGACTGGACATAAGGAAGACACTTCGGGTTTCACTGTCTCCCATCACCCCTAGATGGGACCGTCTTGTTGCAGGAAAACAAGCCCAATGCTCCCACTGATTCAGGGAAACAAGCCCGGTGCTCCCACTCATTCTGAACTTACGGTAAGTTGAATCACATTCTCATTATAAATGTCATATTTATATGATAAGTATGCACTAAGCTCCACCCCTCCATAACCCCACCCCATATGACCAAAGCTCCGCCCCCACCCCCACCGGACCATGGAAAACTGGTCTAGCTTAAAGCCGGTCCCTGGTGCAAAAAAGGTTGGGGACCTCTGCTCTAGTCCATTCAAACTATTCCCTATGCGGCTGCATACAATGGCTTGTAGTACTGTTTATGCGTGGTATATAGCCTTTTACCACATTTCCCAAATAATGAATTGAAGCACGCTTACTGGTCTGTAAGTATGGGCTAATCCATCTCCAAGCAGGGTTGAGGAATTGGAGATCAGTTGCTTTGATTTCTGGGCATATTAAAATGCAAATCAAGCCGATTGTTAAACTGAAATAGGAAATGAATATATGAACAAGTCAACTAATTATTGTCACCCATTTATCAACTAATAGTGATTTCATCAGCGCTGGTTACTCTTATAGTAGAAGGTTTTTTTTTGCATTTTTGTTTTTTCTAACACCAGTAAACAACATTCCATTTCCGCTAGAGAAAAAAAAAAGGAAAGAAACAATCTGGAATGTAAATTACTGGTTGGATACCGCGAGTCGCTGCCAACAGGATGTATTAAATTATGGATTTTATATCAAATTGGTCTTTTTACGAAAAACAAACATCTGCTTTGGAAATGTTAAGCTTTGTACGAATCTGTGACTGTATCTTTTATCGTTCGGTATACCATCACTAACACTAGATTGTTCCAATGTTCAGTTGGATGGTATTATCTTTACTCTGCATACAGACTTTAAAGAAATAAATTTATACTCTAAAAAAGTTTTGTGCCTTTTCTCATGTGAAGGCTGAATATCTTATAACAGTGGTTATAACAGGACTTCTCTATGACAAGGACACATGGCTGCTACCTCTTGTAGAGAAAACAGGACCTGTCAGTGCTGCAACAGCCATTGTCCTAATATCAGTAACCACAGGTGCCTCAGGCCACTGCTAGCACTCAGGGCAAGCCCGGAGACTTCAGCCTCAGAGAAGAGAACCACCTACTGGACTCAGCTACATCTCCACCAGCCCAGCCTGAAGTTACCACCAGGCTGAGAGTAACCTTCCTGTGGACCAGCTCTCCATGACTCTTCCAGCTTGCTCAATCTGCTGCTACCGTTTGGCCATTGCCTGCTGTTGAATAAAGAACTGTAAGTTGATACGCACAATGTTGCCTCCGTCTGATCCCTGGATCCAGGCTGCTTACCTTCATGGGCTCCCCATTCATCACCCAGGAATTCGTCCTACAGAAACCTCAGGGGTTGGCCCAGGGAGAACCAGTACATCAGCCTCTCCCTCCATATTTTTTGCACACACTACCTGCTGGAGACCTGCCAGGCTGTAGGACAGCCCTCCAGTCCCCATGCCAAGCACCATGACATCAGCGTGCCCTAGGCCGCAATTGCCAGCCACTCCAGTATGCTGGGCCACGGCTGCCTCTATGCGACCAAGAGAAGGCTAGGCCCCGGTGGAGGAGGTTGCACATCTCTCTGACACCCCTGTGTCTATTACCCCTGTACTGGATCATCACTGAATATATTATTCCTGTACTGTGACATCTCTGTGTATATTACCTATGTAGCTCGACACCACTGTGGGACTTTGCACGTTCTTTCTAGTGCAAACTGCTTGCACAGGTATATAAGAAGTGTTTGCACCTCATTTGTGTTGCACATGACCCTTTTGTGTTGCGGCTGCACTATTCTTTATGCAACATTTTTTTGCACTGAAGGGGGCGCTCCAGTGCTCAGTCAGACCCTGTGCCAGAATTGTGTTGCACGTCCCATGTTAAAGGTGCACCAAAAAAGTGGTGCACTCTGTCAGAGCAGTCCAGGGGGCACCAGATTCATGGAGAACGGAACCTGAATCTGATTTACTTTGTACTGTAGCACTGTAACAATGGCATCAGTAAGTAATACAGAAGACATATGGTGCAGTAAGGAAATGACTGAGCCACAATCAGGAGTGGAGTTGGTATCTCTGGGGCACCAAGTGTCGCTGTGCTATGCACAGAAGGGGATGTAGCCCATTTCTCCCTGACCTGCTATAGCTTTAACCGTATCAATGTCCTGAGGAAGCTGATACACATAAAGCTTACTGGGAGTATATGGATCTTCATTCTCTTTCTTCCTACCATGATGTTGGGCTCCACCAATTTTCAGGGCATTGAAAAATGGCACAGGTACCAGAGGTGGCACTCAGAACCCTCTCTGTGGGCACCCAGGCCTTCATCCCAGCACAACGTTCGCCAAACAGGACTCAAGGCCTCTTGCAGTCTCAGACAGCCCAGGACCCTGGAAGGAAGCTACAATGATAATCCGAACTTCTCCTTTTTTTAACTAACTGATCCAGCAAGCTCTGTATAGCTCTGCGTAATCTGTGAGCACTATATAAATAAAGGAATTATTATTAATTATTACTGTATTGGTGTCCTCAGGTGACGGAGCAGGGAGTAATTAGTTAATGCCTAAACTGTTGCATTGGCACTTTGTGAAAAATATGTGTGCTTTGGTTGTAGTTTGGGCACTCTGTGTCTAAAAGGTTTGCCATCGCTGACCTATACCATTACTAATCTATACAATACACTCATATACTCCCTGTCCCCATACGACCACTGCCTCGCTACTCTCTTTCTAGGAACCTGAGTAACTTAAAGTCAATATTAATGTTAAAAGTTCAATAATTGATTAAATTATGTTTCTTTTTAATCAGAACGTACAATATATTTCAGATGATGTCCCGAATTCTTTGCATTTATTCTATTCTCTATTGTCTACTTCCCTGCTAATCATAATGTATTTATTATGGTATATACTAGAAGGACACATGTTCTGTCTCGGCTATATGCTTGTGCTAGAGAAAAAAATTGTAGATGGAAATACTAATCAACCTGTGGTTTGATTTTCAGCAATTTATGGCAGTGATGGTGTTTCCCTTCCGAGTCTTTTCCAAGAGATATTATCCTGCAAAGCGGCATGAATTGTCTGACCGCAGCTGGAACACTTGATGAGCGCTGATGAGATTAGGTTAAGGTTTCTTGGAATTATATTATCAGAAATAGCTGGATGACATCAGTGAAAGTACTTTTATTTTATTTACCTTTATGTTTTAATTAAGGAAAGTACATGGATATTAGTCATTTGTTAGTAAAATGACCACAAAGGAAATCAAAGTATGGAAAACAAAAATCTACACTTCTCCCTAAAAGCCTGAGATGACGATATTTCCGCTAACCACCTACCCCATACTGAGATGCAATGTACAGTTGACTATACCGTACAGTGCCAAACTAAAAACACAATACCCATGTGTCACGGCATACCTGTGCCCCTCTCCAATGAGTGGCTCCCACCGGCCCGCACTTGCCTCTCCAGGCTCCTGCTTCCGTCCGGCCTAGCCCAGGATTGCGTCCCTGCTCCCTAGGGCGCACACGTGTCGGCACTCAAAGATTCAAAGGGCCAGTGCACCACTGATTAGCACTGGCACTTCCAATTTCCTTAAAGGACGGCTGTTCCCATGATTTCTCGCCGGATCTTCAAGCCATTTTGCGAGAAGAGAAAACTCCCTGTGTTTTCCAGCGTTCCTACATTCCTGTGTTCCCGTGCTCCTGTGTTCCCGTGTTCTAGTGTTCCCGTGCTCCAGTGTTCCCATGCTCCTGAGTTCCCGTGTTCCTGCCTGATTGATCTTTATACATTTTTTTCTTTTAAAAAAAAATTCAAACAACAACCCCTCATAGGGGAGACACCCCCCTACCCATCCATCCCTTCCCACCCCCCAGTTCCGGCCCGTGGTATCACTATAACCATCTAGAATCCTATGATGGGTCTTGTCTGCCAAGCCCTGACATATTAAGTGATATCAGTAACACCCCAGCACTTCAGCTCCCCTTCCAACCATTCATACCCTCCACTCATGCCTCCCAGTCTAATCCTGTTTATAATGCTTGGGAAGCCAGACCAGGCATGTCCAGCCACACACTCCACAGTTTCTCAAATTTGTCAGAGTTCCCCCTCCTCTGCAACTCTGCTCATTCATTCAGTAACTGCACGTTTACTCTAGCAAGAAATTCCGACTCAGTAGGCCACACCGCTTGTATCCAGCGCGCCGTAGTTGTTTTTCATGATACCAATAAAAGACGTCCAACAGCAATTTTATTCCTCATAGTCAGCTGCACCTCTTCCACGCATCCCAACGCAGGAACTTTCTAGGCAGTTGTGTAGAGAAGACCTTGTTCAGGAGATCCAGGACCCCAGACCAAAAGGAGGATATGTGCAAGCAGGACCACAATATATTGGCCATAACCGCAGGAGCTTTCACACACTATGGGCAGGTATCAGGTTGGATTCCTATATTGTACAAGAACTTGGGTGTATGGTAAACTTGATGTAGGATATACATTTGGCACAGCCTGCAACACTCGCTAATGGATATGGTCAGAATCGCCTCCAGTAAGCCCTCCCATTGCTTGTCCATGATGGCCCCTGCGTTTTGTTATCTAGTGAAGTCAGTCGTTTTTGTGCCTCAAAGGCATGGCGCACCAAATTTGGTTCATTTCTGTCCTTGAATATGCATTAGGCAAGAAATTAGGAAAAGGAAAATTTGGACTTTGTGGTGAGACCAGAAGTTTGTGATAGCCCTCTCAGACCTCTGGGTGCCAATTGCAACATTGCATGTGCCGGTCTGTACAGACATTCTACAATTTGCAGCTCACCCCCTACAATTGACTAGTAATATATCTTGTGAGTGGTGGATAATTTTCACTGTAATCACTCCTTTCATATACACTAATCATTATTAGTGCAGGATATTATTGGCACTTCTGGGAAGGAGCTAGAAGTAAATAGTGCTTGGTCTTAGTCTTGAGTGTGAATTTATTTTGGGGAGTCCTGAGGATTGAATTAACATGGCTTTGTGATTTTAGCAGGACCCAATCCTGGACAACCTGATTTCTACTGGATGGTACCGAGAGATCTGAAGAGGAGATGTATCTTCACCTTGTAACTGATTGGTCATTAATAGCTGTGTCATCAAAGGGAGAAACAAATACTTTCTGCAAGACAAAACCAACCACATAATACTTGATCCAAGATGAACCAAGCACTGATCCGAGTTGAGCCAAACACATGATACCCGATCCAAGATGAACCAGCACATGATACCCGTTGCAAGTTGAGCCAACCATGATACCCGATCCAAGATGAACCAATCACAAGACAGCCGATCCAAATTGACCCAAACCTGTACTATGCAGAGTCGGAATGGCGATTCGATTTTTACAGAACAAGTTATAGTTTTTATTAGTGTTATTATAGGTATTGTGCGTGAGGCCTTGATAATATTTTTGAATAATTTATTACATTTTTTGGGTGAAATTCATCCCATTTTTTCCCATTATAATGTTGACTGTACGGGATAAATATATTTATATTTTTAGTAGGGTATTTTTTGGATATGGGGATGAGTTTTACATTTTATTAACCTATCTATTTTAAGGTGTTCTAAGGAAAAGTGGTGATTTTTCTTTTTCTTTTAGAAACTTACATTCTTCCAACAGTTGGTGTACTTACAGGGATTATCCAGCTCATTAGGATAAGTCATCAAATTGGGGGGGGTCTGAAAGTGGTGATTTGAATTTTTATTTTAAAATCCTACAATCCAGATCCAGCTGTGGAGAGCCATTAATTGGGGTGCTTCAAGGGATAATCCATCTAATAGGATACGTCATCAAATTGGGGTGGGGGGGGGGGTCTAATAGTCGACTGTTAGTAGCTTGAGAAAGGGACTAGGTACCGGAAACATGCACCGCATTATTCCTACTCTTTTGCATATCACTAAGGAATGATTAATAATGGTTAAAAATAGACAGGAAACAGGTGTGCTTTTTACTTTATATCATCCAAAGTTTTTTTTTTGTTGTAGGTCGCATTACGTTCCGCTGTATTAAGTGTTCCAATTATAGTTAGTGGAAGTTGATACTTGAGGATTTGTGACTCAAACATTATTATTCAGAGCTGTACACGGAGAACCCCTTTGATGACCAACAACATCTTGTTAGCACATCCTTAAACTTTATATGAAATTTCATAATTAGTGCTTCAGTGAACGACTATGTGAGATGAGGATGCACTTCTCCAGTGAGTGGAGTTTCTATTTTTCCAAGATTAATGCCAGAATCTTTATAAAGCAACTAGGGATTTTATGTAGTAGACCGATTTTATTCATCTGTTTCGGCTTTTGGATAAAAACCTGGTAAAAGGGTTCTGAGATGCCAGAGTTTTGATGGGTCTCACTGCTAGGACATGCTGCTGTATGGAACATTGAGATAGAACTCTGTTACATCATTGGGCACTTTATGATATGTGACCAGGATGATGTCATCTAAGATCCTTTACCTAATGAGATTAACATCTACCCCATTTTTGTATCTGATCACATGAAATCACAGCAGCCTCCATGGTATTCTACACCTCCCCATCCTCCATGGAGGCATGCTGGGATTTTATGTGATCAGATACAAACTTGGGATAGACCTTGCAAATATTACCAGGTAAAGAACCTTAGATTACATCACACTGGTCTCATAACCTGTAGATAGGAGGGGGCGGCCAAGCAGAACATGATCCCCTGTGTTGCCAGGTAATATAAGATAAAGTTGATTTATGAGGATGTATGTACTGAAGTCTGTGCCATTTTAATAATAAATGACGGAAAAGTATTGGTGGGCACCACTTATGATTCTGTGAACTGAGCCTTAGAAGGGGGTCACTGTGTATATTAAAATTCATTCAAGCGTAACTGTAAAGCTATAGTGATTTTACCAAATAATTATATGTGTTTACCCTTTGGAAACAAGCAGCATGATGCCTACTTTGTGCTGCTAACCCTTTTCTTTCCAAATTTCTGGCATTTTCTGTTTACCAGAGGTGAATTGGGTGGAGACTAATATCTGTCTGTCTATGCCCTCAGGCTGAGGCCAGATAGCTCGCCCACAGATCCCATGATCCCTTGTGTTCTCTCCCAAAGTAATTTAACATTAAATCCATTTAAGTTCCCTCATGTAAAATCATTGAACACTGCACAATGCACATATAGGATGTATATGGTGACAGTCTGGCAGCTTCCATCACATGGAGGAGCAGGGGACATGTACAGTACATACAGGATGTATATGGTGACAGCCTGGCAGCTTCCATCACATGGAGGAGCAGGAGACATGTACAGTACATACAGGATGTATATGGTGACAGCCTGGCAGCTTCCATCACATGGAGGAGCAGGGGACATGTACAGTACATACAGGATGTATATGGTGACAGCCTAGCAGCTTCCATCACATGGAGGAGCCCGGGACATGTACAGCACATACAGGATGTATATGGTGACAGCCTGTCAGCTTCCATCACATGGAGGAGCAGGGAACAGGTACAGTACATACAGGATGTATATGGTGACAGCCTGGCAGCTTCCATCACATGGAGGAGCAGGGAACATGTACAGAGCACATACAGGATGTATATGGTGACAGCCTGGCAGCTTCCATCACATGGAGGAGCAGGGGACATGTACAGTACATACAGGATGTATATGGTGACAGCCTGGCAGCTTCCATTACATGGAGGAGCAGGAGACATGTACAGTATATATACAGGATGTATATGGTGACAGCCTGACAGCTTCCATCACATGGAGGAGCAGGGGACATGTACAGTACATACAGGATGTATATGGTGACAGCCTGGCAGCTTCCATCACATGGAGGAGCCCGGGACATGTACAGCACATACAGGATGTATATGGTGACAGTCTGTCAGCTTCCATCACATGGAGGAGCAGGGAACAGGTACAGTACATACAGGATGTATATGGTGACAGCCTGGCAGCTTCCATCACATGGAGGAGCAGGGAACATGTACAGAGCACATACAGGATGTATATGGTGACAGCCTGGCAGCTTCCATCACATGGAGGAGCAGGAGACATGTACAGTACATACAGGATGTATATGGTGACAGCCTGGCAGCTTCCATGACATGTAGGAGCAGGGACATGCACAGTACATACAGGATGTATATGGTGACAGCCCGGCAGCTTCCATCACATGGAGGAGCAGGGAACATGTACAGTACATACAGGATGTATATGGTGACAGCCTGGCAGCTTCCATCACATGGAGGAGCAGGGGACATGTACAGTACATACAGGATGTATATGGTGACAGCCTGGCAGCTTCCATCACATGGAGGAGCAGGGGACATGTACAGTACATACAGGATGTATATGGTGACAGCCTGGCAGCTTCCATCACATGGAGGAGCAGGAGACATGTACAGTACATAGAGGATATATATGGTGACAGCCTGGCAGCGTCCATCACATGGAGGAACAGGGGACATGTACAGTACATACAGGATGTATATGGTGACAGCCTGACAGCTTCCACCACATGGAGGAGCAGGGAACATGCACAGTACATACAGGATGTATATGGTGACAGCCTGGCAGCTTCCATCACATGGAGGAGCAGGGGACATGTACAGTACATACAGGATGTATATGGTGACAGCCTGGCAGCTTCCATCACATGGAGGAGCGGGGACATGCACAGTACATACAGGATGTATATGGTGACAGCCCGGCAGCTTCCATCACATGGAGGAGCAGGGAACATGTACAGTACATACAGGATGTATATGGTGACAGCCTGGCAGCTTCCATCACATGGAGGAGCAGGGGACATGTACAGTACATAAAGGATGTATATGGTGACAGCCTGGCAGCTTCCATCACATGGAGGAGCAGGGAACATGTACAGTATATAAAGGATGTATATGGTGACAGCCTGGCAACTTCCATCACATGGAGGAGCAGGGAACATGTACAGTACATACAGGATGTATATGGTGACAGCCCGGCAGCTTCCATCACATGGAGGAGCAGGGAACATGTACAGAGCACATACAGGATGTATATGGTGACAGCCTGGCAGCTTCCATCACATGGAAGAGCAGGGAACATGTACAGTACATAATGGATGTATATGGTGACAGCCTGGCAGCTTCCATCACATGGAGGAGCAGGGAACATGAACAGTACATACAGGATGTATATGGTGACAGCCTGGCAGCTTCCATCACATGGAGGAGCAGGGGACATGTACAGTACATACAGGATGTATATGGTGACAGCCTGGCAGCTTCCATCACATGGAGGAGCAGGGAACATGTACAGTACATACAGGGTGTATATGGTGACAGCCTGGCAGCTTCCATCACATGGAGGAGCGGGGACATGCACAGTACATACAGGATGTATATGGTGACAGCCTGGCAGCTTCCATCACATGGAGGAGCAGGGGACATGTACAGTACATACAGGATGTATATGGTGACAGCCTGGCAGCTTCCATCACATGGAGGAGCAGGGAACATGTACAGTACATACAGGATGTATATGGTGACAGCTTCCATCACATGGAGGAGCAGGGAACATGTACAGTACATAAAGGATGTATATGGTGACAGCCTGGCAGCTTCCATCACATGGAGGAGCAGGGCACATGTACAGTACATACAGGATGTATATGGTGACAGCCCGGCAGCTTCTATCACATGGAGGAGCAGGGAACATGTACAGTACATACAGGATGTATATGGTGACAGCCTGGCAGCTTCCATCACATGGAGGAGCAGGGGACATGTACAGTACATACAGGATGTATATGGTGACAGCCCGGCAGCTTCCATCACATGGAGGAGAAGGGGACATGTACAGTACATACAGGATGTATATGGTGACAGCCTGGCAGCTTCCATCACATGGAGGAGCAGGGAACATGTACAGTACATAAAGGATGTATATGGTGACAGCCTGGCAGCTTCCATCACATGGAGGAGCAGGGCACATGTACAGTACATACAGGATGTATATGGTGACAGCCCGGCAGCTTCCATCACATGGAGGAGCAGGGAACATGTACAGTACATACAGGATGTATATGGTGACAGCCTGGCAGCTTCCATCACATGGAAGAGCAGGGAACATGTACAGTACATACAGGATGTATATGGTGACAGCCTGGCAGCTCCCATCACATGGAGGAGCAGGGAACATGAACAGTACATACAGGATGTATATGGTGACAGCCTGGCAGCTTCCATCACATGGAGGAGCAGGGGACATGTACAGTACATACAGGATGTATATGGTGACAGCCTGGCAGCTTCCATCACATGGAGGAGCAGGGGACATGTACAGTACATACAGGATGTATATGGTGACAGCCTGGCAGCTTCCATCACATGGAGGAGCAGGGAACATGTACAGTACATACAGGATGTATATGGTGACAGCCCGGCAGCTTCCATCACATGGAGGAGCAGGGAACATGTACAGTACATACAGGATGTATATGGTGACAGCCTGGCAGCTTCCATCACATGGAGGAGCAGGGGACATGTACAGTACATACAGGATGTATATGGTGACAGCCTGGCAGCTTCCATCACATGGAGGAGCAGGGGACATGTACAGTACATACAGGATGTATATGGTGACAGCCTGGCAGCTTCCATTACATGGAGGAGCAGGGCACATGTACAGTACATACAGGATGTATATGGTGACAGCCCGGCAGCTTCCATCACATGGAGGAGCAGGGAACATGTACAGTACATACAGGATGTATATGGTGACAGCTTGGCAGCTTCCATCACATGGAGGATCAGGGAACATGTACAGTACATACAGGATGTATATGGTGACAGCCTGGCAGCTTCCATCACATGGAGGAGCAGGGAACATGTACAGTACATACAGGATGTATATGGTGACAGCCTGGCAGCTTCCATCACATGGAGGAGCAGGGGACATGTACAGTACATACAGGATGTATATGGTGACAGCCTGGCAGCTTCCATCACATGGAGGAGCAGGGGACATGTACAGTACATACAGGATGTATATGGTGACAGCCTGGCAGCTTCCATCACATAGAAAAGCAGGGAACATGTACAGTACATACAGGATGTATATGGTGACAGCCCGGCAGCTTCCATCACATGGAGGAGCAGGGAACATGTACAGTACATACAGGATGTATATGGTGACAGCCTGGCAGCTTCCATCACATGGAGGAGCAGGGTACATGTACAGTACATACAGGATGTATATGGTGACAGCCTGGCAGCTTTCATCACATGGGGGAGCAGGGAACATGGAACATGTACAGTACATACAGGATGTATATGGTGACAGCCTGGCAGCTCCCATCACATGGAGGAGCAGGGAAAATGTACAGTACATACAGGATGTATATGGTGACAGCCTGGCAGCTTCCATCACATGGAGGAGCAGGAGACATGTACAGTACATACAGGATGTATATGGTGACAGCCTGGCAGCTTCCATCACATGGAGGAGCAGGAGACATGTACAGTACATACAGGATGTATATGGTGACAGCCTGGCAGCTTTCATCACATGGGGGAGCAGGGAACATGTACAGTACATACAGGATGTATATGGTGACAGCCGGGCAGCTTCCATCACATGGAGGAGCAGGGAACATGTACAGTACATACAGGATGTATATGGTGACAGCCTGGCAGCTTCCATCACATGGAGGAGCAGGGGACATGTACAGTACATACAGGATGTATATGGTGACAGCCCGGCAGCTTCCATCACATGGAGGAGCAGGGAACATGTACAGTACATACAGGATGTATATGGTGACAGCCTGGCAGCTTCCATCACATGGAGGAGCAGGGGACATGTACAGTACATACAGGATGTATATGGTGACAGCCTGGCAGCTTCCATCACATGGAGGAGCAGGGGACATGTACAGTACATACAGGATGTATATGGTGACAGCCTGGCAGCTTCCATTACATGGAGGAGCAGGGCACATGTACAGTACATACAGGATGTATATGGTGACAGCCCGGCAGCTTCCATCACATGGAGGAGCAGGGAACATGTACAGTACATACAGGATGTATATGGTGACAGCTTGGCAGCTTCCATCACATGGAGGATCAGGGAACATGTACAGTACATACAGGATGTATATGGTGACAGCCTGGCAGCTTCCATCACATGGAGGAGCAGGGAACATGTACAGTACATACAGGATGTATATGGTGACAGCCTGGCAGCTTCCATCACATGGAGGAGCAGGGGACATGTACAGTACATACAGGATGTATATGGTGACAGCCTGGCAGCTTCCATCACATGGAGGAGCAGGGGACATGTACAGTACATACAGGATGTATATGGTGACAGCCTGGCAGCTTCCATCACATAGAAAAGCAGGGAACATGTACAGTACATACAGGATGTATATGGTGACAGCCCGGCAGCTTCCATCACATGGAGGAGCAGGGAACATGTACAGTACATACAGGATGTATATGGTGACAGCCTGGCAGCTTCCATCACATGGAGGAGCAGGGTACATGTACAGTACATACAGGATGTATATGGTGACAGCCTGGCAGCTTTCATCACATGGGGGAGCAGGGAACATGTACAGTACATACAGGATGTATATGGTGACAGCCTGGCAGCTCCCATCACATGGAGGAGCAGGGAAAATGTACAGTACATACAGGATGTATATGGTGACAGCCTGGCAGCTTCCATCACATGGAGGAGCAGGAGACATGTACAATACATACAGGATGTATATGGTGACAGCCTGGCAGCTTCCATCACATGGAGGAGCAGGAGACATGTACAGTACATACAGGATGTATATGGTGACAGCCTGGCAGCTTTCATCACATGGGGGAGCAGGGAACATGTACAGTACATACAGGATGTATATGGTGACAGCCGGGCAGCTTCCATCACATGGAGGAGCAGGGAACATGTACAGTACATACAGGATGTATATGGTGACAGCCTGGCAGCTTCCATCACATGGAGGAGCAGGGGACATGTACAGTACATACAGGATGTATATGGTGACAGCCTGGCAGCTTCCATCACATGGAGGAGCAGGGGACATGTACAGTACATACAGGATGTATATGGTGACAGCCTGGCAGCTTCCATTACATGGAGGAGCAGGGCACATGTACAGTACATACAGGATGTATATGGTGACAGCCCGGCAGCTTCCATCACATGGAGGAGCAGGGAACATGTACAGTACATACAGGATGTATATGGTGACAGCTTGGCAGCTTCCATCACATGGAGGATCAGGGAACATGTACAGTACATACAGGATGTATATGGTGACAGCCTGGCAGCTTCCATCACATGGAGGAGCAGGGAACATGTACAGTACATACAGGATGTATATGGTGACAGCCTGGCAGCTTCCATCACATGGAGGAGCAGGGGACATGTACAGTACATACAGGATGTATATGGTGACAGCCTGGCAGCTTCCATCACATGGAGGAGCAGGGGACATGTACAGTACATACAGGATGTATATGGTGACAGCCTGGCAGCTTCCATCACATAGAAAAGCAGGGAACATGTACAGTACATACAGGATGTATATGGTGACAGCCCGGCAGCTTCCATCACATGGAGGAGCAGGGAACATGTACAGTACATACAGGATGTATATGGTGACAGCCTGGCAGCTTCCATCACATGGAGGAGCAGGGTACATGTACAGTACATACAGGATGTATATGGTGACAGCCTGGCAGCTTTCATCACATGGGGGAGCAGGGAACATGTACAGTACATACAGGATGTATATGGTGACAGCCTGGCAGCTCCCATCACATGGAGGAGCAGGGAAAATGTACAGTACATACAGGATGTATATGGTGACAGCCTGGCAGCTTCCATCACATGGAGGAGCAGGAGACATGTACAATACATACAGGATGTATATGGTGACAGCCTGGCAGCTTCCATCACATGGAGGAGCAGGAGACATGTACAGTACATACAGGATGTATATGGTGACAGCCTGGCAGCTTTCATCACATGGGGGAGCAGGGAACATGTACAGTACACACAGGATGTATATGGTGACAGCCTGGCAGCTTCCATCACATGGAGGAGCAGGGAACATGTACAGTACATACAGGATGTATATGGTGACAGCCTGGCAGCTTCCATCACATGGAGAAGCAGGGGACATGTACAGTACATACAGGATGTATATGGTGACAGCCTGGCAGCTCCCATCACATGGAGGAGCAGGGAACATGTACAGTACATACAGGATGTATATGGTGACAGCCTGGCAGCTTCCATCACATGGAGGAGCAGGGGACATGTACAGTACATACAGGATGTATATGGTGACAGCCTGGCAGCTTCCATCACATGGAGGAGCAGGGCACATGTACAGTACATACATGATGTATATGGTGATGGCCTGGCAGCTCCCATCACATGGAGGAGCAGGAGACATGTACAGTACATACAGGATGTATATGGTGACAGCCTGGCAGCTTCCATCACATGGGGGAGCAGGGAACATGTAATAAGTGGTAAAAATCATTTACAGGAAGTCTATGCCTGTGCTGTGTGAGCAGTAAGGGTTAATAGCTTATCTGCACAGAGCAGAGCTGATACTGCTATTGACAAAGTGGGGAAGGGAGCAGCATGAGGTGCAGAGAGAGACAGAGAAATTTCTGTAGAATCAGACTGGGATGGAGGGACTGATAGGGTAGATCTTGCACCTCAATATTCTGTGCAGGAGACCTCTGTAGTTCTGAACACATCCAGCACTGCTACATACACAGAGAGAGCTATGTCACACAGCCTCCTCCTTTGTGAGCAGCGAGCAGCAGCCCCACTTTTCCCATGAAACCGCCAGATAAACAAATCTACGGACTCCAGGGCTTATGTATTTCAGAAGGATCTGCACCACATCATATGTATCGCTCACGACCCTTTTGTGTAGCCGCTGCACTATTCTTCACGCTAATTTCTGCTGTTAACGGGGCGTTCCGGTGCCCAGTCGGACTGCGCGACAGATTTATCATGCAAAGTCTGACAGAAGTGTGTCGCACGCCCCATGTTAAACGTGCACCAAAAAAAGTGGTGCACTCAGTCGGAGCAATGCAGGGGGCGCCAGATTCAGAAACCTCGGTTGGTTTTCCATCTTCCGTTCCTATGGCGAAAACATCAGTCAATGGACAAACCACTGAAAAAATCTCATCTTTAATTACTAAAGTTAAGATTACAGTTAAGCAGCGCTGTACTGCTCACCATTTCGTTAGGGCAGCAGTCCCTACAATACGATACAATACAAAAGTACTTTATTGATCCATTGTGAGGAAATTGATTTATACATAGTGTTCCGGCACTTGTTACACTCAGAGACTTAGCGTTACAGTTACATACATACACTACATACATACACTACACAATCTTACATAATGCTAGTTCCTTAGTTGCACATAAACAGCTACATGACTTTTGGATATGGGATAGACCCTCACTTCGTCATAACAGCTCAAAAGAAAAGGGGGAATATTGTGTCGGGTATAAATAAACACAAAACACTTCATTGTATGGTGTCAAATAGGCCACAGCTTTATTTAAATCACAAGACTAAAATAGTTAAAGGAGGAGTTGGGTGAATTGCTAGGAATGGGATTCACCTATACTGTGAGATCCCCAGCTGCCTGACGTACAGCCCACCGGCCAGGCAGCAATAAAGGGGCGGCACGCTCTGGCTGCCATTCTAGCAGAGCCAGTCCACTTTAAGGGCACCAATGACCCTTGTGAAGATCCTCACTCCTGTGCTTCACCACCGTGCCCGCCCCTGGATGACATTACCATTAAGACATCCTTCAGGCTGGCCACTTCCAAAGCTCAGCCTGTTCACCACCATGAGGTTTAACATCCTCTATTAGTAAAAATTAAGTCCACCTGCAACTTCCTCCCAACTCCTCCACCGCCACAGAAGAGGCCGTTTGACACCTCAAATGGACTCGACCCCCACAAAGCCAATAAACTCTAGTTCTCAGAGATGTTTTTGCAAAATAAGCGATGTCCAAGTAAAATAGCATAGCCCAACTCTACAAAATGTAACCGACTATATAGTAATGACAGCAATAATAATCCACTTAAAAAAAGTGAAGCAGGGAATCATAAAAGAGTAACCATGATTCCAATAAATACATGGGGGCTAACATACCCTCTCCTATTAAAATACAAAAATTACTGCACTACTGCCTAGCTAAAGGTTCTGTACAGCTAAGCCCACTAGTTATGATTCATCAACACCAGGATGCTAATAAGTCCAATATATACCATTAATATAGATCAGATCTGTGTTTTTCGATCTCTCGCTGCAGTTTCTGACCAGACTTCCTTCTTCTAATATAAATTGTTGTGCAGGCCAACAGTTGAAAATTACATTTTGACCAGGACCAGCACCTCCCTGGTGCTGCCCGCTCTTCCTGCTGGCATTATTCATTGTGCCTGCATCAGCTTCCAAGGACACCTGAGAAAGGCACCATTCCTCCGGCCGCAAGTCAACTAAGCTCAGAGGACCCAATTTATTCTGCACCATTCCTCCAGCCGCAAGACACCAAGCTCAGAGGACCCAATTTATTCTGCACCATTCCTCCAGCCGCAAGACACCAAGCTCAGAGGACCCAATTTATTCTGCAAGCATGTGACATGCAAGCCGCAGGGATATATTAACAGGATCTGTAGAAACCGAGGGCCATACCCATGATGGCTACCCCTCCACTCCAGGAGGCCATGCCCGTGATGGCTACCCTTCCACTCCAGGGAGCCATACCCGTGATGGCTACCCCTACGCTCCAGTGGGCCATACCCATGATGGCTACCACTCCACTCCAGGGGCCCATACCTGTGATGGCTACTCCCCCACTTCAGGGGGCCATACCTGTGATGGCTACCCCTCTACTCCTGGAGGCCATACCCGTGATGGCTACCTCTCCACTCCCGGGGGCCATACCCGTGATGGCTACCTCTCCACTCCAGGGGGCCATACCCGTGATGGCCCCAAAAGGTCAGGCACACAAAACCAGGAAAATATGTTCCATTACCGCCAGCCGTCACCACAGGCTCGGCAGCACCGCCAGCCACCAATAGGTGGCTACTCTCGTCTCCCGGGCTCCCCAAGGACAACACCCTGTCAGAGCCCCAAACCCATGTGTGCCTTGACCAGAAATAAACCAGCCAAAATTTTTTAAGGTGTGTCACTCCCCTCCGACTCCACCTCCCAAGACATTTTATACCAACCCCGAGGACCCTCTACCCGCCACAGATACCACATAAATTTAAAATATAACATTCAACTTTTTTTTTTTAAATCATACACCATCAGTTGAGGAGCACAACTTCCACATCATAACAATAAACCAATATTACTCCAAGGTGGAAGGCTAAATGATCTGTATCAGTCAGAGACCAACTGAAGGTAAATCCCCTCCCTCCGCCATTTCACAGAAACTACAAGGACTGAGGTTTTATGTACTCCCTTCAGTCCAGCCCCATACTATATAATAATACATGCGTACATGAAGGCTTACACTACAGAGCGTCTGCTATAATATAGACTGAGGCTGCATGTACTCTCCTCACTACTGTCCCATCCACCTCCTATGTAATATATACATGAGCACATGTAGTCTTAAACTAGAGCTTCTGCTATAATATAGACTGAGGGTGCATGTACTCCCTAATTACTGCCCCATCCACCTATGTAATATATACATGAGCACATGTAGTCTTATATTACAGTGATTCTCCAGTAATATAGACTGAGGGTGAATGTACTCCCTCACTACTATCCCATCCACCTCCTATGTAATATGTACATGGGCGCATGTAGTCTTGTACTATAGAGCTTTTTTTTTTTTTTTTTATAATATCAACTAAGGCTGCATGTAATACAGAGCAGCAGTGAGATGGAAGTCATATACATAACACCAGAGCCCAGACACAGGGAGGGGCAATAACCTGCATCCCTCATGGTCAGTGACTAAGATGGAGGCCACATATAAAGAGACTGTGATAAGATTATAAGTGGTTGTTATAGGAAATGTCAGCCCCATGTTTCATGTGATCTATGCTCTCTCTCCTTCCCAACCTGCTCCTCTCTCACCAGTGTGTGATACATGTGACCTGCTCATAGAGAGCACAGAAATGGTGACATTTATCCTCAGCCTTTCTCCTATCACACGTCTCCAGCTCACCAGGACTCATGATGCAGCAGTAATATGTGATGTATCAGCCATGGCTGCTGTAATATCTGATGTATCAGCCATGGCTGCTGTAATATCTGATGTATCAACCATGGCTGCTGTAAGAGCACATATGGGCTGCAGAAAGCTCCCATGCAATAGAGAAACATCTCTATCAACTCTGTGTGAGGTAATAAACATCCCATAGAAATCCCTGTGTGAAGCAGATACCTGCTCCGCCATGTCTGCACTATGTGAGGTAACTGGGAGCAGGTCTCCCCTACAGCATGTTCACATAATATTATAAAATATTTCTCCCCAGTAACATTAAGCAGCCATATCCGCAGTGTATGAGGTAATAAGCTGACATACAGTCATGTCTGCCATATATAACATAACTGGGCTTATATTCATGAAAAGATTATTACATAAACTTCTGTGTTAATTATGATTTCTGAGGTAAAAAATCCTTCTATACCTGATGTAGAAGCTGATTCTACACTAGTACATGATGTGTGAGGTGTATGTGGTGACTACAGTGTGATATAACCCCAGTATTATACTCCATAGGGCGGCAAACATGTTTCTCCATGGTCTTCTGGTGAGAGAAAGAGGAAGAGAGACCCAGGACAGGAAGTGATATCTACTGCTGGGTCCCACCTCTCTCATAGTACCACCCTACCCTACACTCTGCCCTCTCATAGTACCAGGGTCGGACTGGCCCACCGGAGGGCCGGTGGATCCTCCGGTGGGCCCTCGTTACCGCCACTACGGCAGGGGCCCCCATACCCATCCGAGGCACCTGCCTGCTGCGTCGGATTGGCTCATAGTGGGCCCCCGGTACGTCCGCTACGGCAGGGGCCTCCATCCCCACCTGAGGCCCCTGCCAGTGAGTGACAGTACCGGTACTCGATGCGGCCGTAAGTGGCCACTCGAGTACCGTCTTTAATGTAATGCGCGGCGCTTTGACGCGCATTGTGCGTGCGACGCGCCCGGTTTTCTTTGCCGGCACGCGCCGCACTGTGACTCCTGATGCGCGGCAGCGTCATGATATACTCACGCTGCCGCGCATCTTGTTCCTGTCGGTCGCGCTGTAGCGGGGAGAAGAGAAGAAGAGGATGCGGGAGCGCTGCTAAAGGTAAGTGAGTTTTGTTATTTTCACTAATTGCAGGAATATATACATATTATATGATAATGGGAGTGGTTGCAGGAATATATATAATTAATGGGCACTAGAAGACTATATGTAATGAGGGGGGAGGGGGGTATGCAGGATAGGAGTAGTAGTGCTGTGCCCAGACATACAGAATAAGTGTAGTAATAGTGTGCTGTGTCCATATATACAGGGTAGGAGTAGTAGTGCTGTGTCCATATATACAGGATAGGAGTAGTAGTGTTGTGCCCATATATACAGGGTAGGAGTAGTAGTGCTGTGTCCATATATACAGGGTAGGAGTAGTAGTGCTGTGTCCATATATACAGGGTAGGAGTAGTAGTGCTGTGTCCATATATACAGGATAGGAGTAGTAGTGCTGTGCCCATATATACAGGGTACGAGTAGTAGTGCTGTGCCCATATATACAGGGTAGGAGTAGTAGTGCTGTGCCCATATATACAGGGTAGGAGTAGTAGTGCTGTGCCCATATATACAGGGTAGGAGTAGTAGTGCTGTGCTGTGCCCATATATACAGGGAAAGAGTAGTAGTACTGTGTCCATATATACAGGATAGGAGTAGTAGTACTGTGTCTATATATACAGGATAGGAGTAGTAGTACTGTGTCTATATATACAGGATAGGAGTAGTAGTACTGTGCTGTGCTCATATATACAGGATAGGAGTAGTAGTACGGTGTCCTTATATACAGGATAGGAGTAGTAGTACTGTGCTGTGCCTTATATACAGGATAGGAGTAGTAGTACTGTGCTGTGCCCATATATACAGGGTAGGAGTAGTAGTACTGTGCCTATATATACAGGATAGGAGTAGTAGTACTGTACTGTGTCCATATATACAGGGTAGGAGTAGTAGTACTGTGCCCATATATACAGGATAGGAGTAGTAGTACTGTGCTGTGCCCATATATACAGGATAGGAGTAGTAGTACTGTGCTGTGCCCATATATACAGGATAGGAGTAGTAGTACTGTGCTGTGCCCATATATACAGGATAGGAGTAGTAGTACTGTGCCTATATATACATCACAGGAATAGTAGTAGTGTGCTGTGTCCATATATACAGGGTGGGAGTAGTAGCAGTGTGCTGTGCCCATATATACAGGATAGGGGTAGTAGTACTGTGTTCTGCTCATATATATCTATATATGATAGGAGTAGTAGTACTGTGCTGTCCCCATATATACAGGATAGGAGTAGTAGTACTGTACTGTGCCCATATATACAGGATAGGAGTAGTAGTACTGTACTGTTCCCATATATACAGGATAGGAGTAGTAGTACTGTGCTGTGCTCATATATACTGGAAAGGAGTAGTAGTGCTGTATCCATATATACAGGATAGGAGTAGTAGTACTGTACTGTGCCCATATATACAGGATAGGAGTAGTAGTACTGTACTGTGCCCATATATACAGGATAGGAGTAGTAGTACTGTGCTGTGCTCATATATACTGGAAAGGAGTAGTAGTACTGTGCTGTGTCCATAAATACTGGAAAGGAGTAGTAGTACTGTGCTGTTCCCATATATACAGGATAGGGGTAGTAGTACTGTGTTCTGCTCATATATATCTATATATGATAGGAGTAGTAGTACTGTGCTGTGCCCATATATACAGGATAGGGGTAGTAGTACTGTGTTCTGCTCATATATATCTATATATGATAGGAGTAGTAGTACTGTGCTGTCCCCATATATACAGGATAGGAGTAGTAGTACTGTACTGTGCCCATATATACAGGATAGGAGTAGTAGTACTGTACTGTTCCCATATATACAGGATAGGAGTAGTAGTACTGTGCTCATATATACTGGAAAGGAGTAGTAGTGCTGTATCCATATATACAGGATAGGAGTAGTAGTACTGTACTGTGCCCATATATACAGGATAGGAGTAGTAGTACTGTACTGTGCCCATATATACAGGATAGGAGTAGTAGTACTGTGCTGTGCTCATATATACTGGAAAGGAGTAGTAGTACTGTGCTGTGTCCATAAATACTGGAAAGGAGTAGTAGTACTGTGCTGTTCCCATATATACAGGATAGGGGTAGTAGTACTGTGTTCTGCTCATATATATCTATATATGATAGGAGTAGTAGTACTGTGCTGTGCCCATATATACAGGATAGGGGTAGTAGTACTGTGTTCTGCTCATATATATCTATATATGATAGGAGTAGTAGTACTGTGCTGTCCCCATATATACAGGATAGGAGTAGTAGTACTGTACTGTGCCCATATATACAGGATAGGAGTAGTAGTACTGTACTGTTCCCATATATACAGGATAGGAGTAGTAGTACTGTGCTCATATATACTGGAAAGGAGTAGTAGTGCTGTATCCATATATACAGGATAGGAGTAGTAGTACTGTACTGTGCCCATATATACAGGATAGGAGTAGTAGTACTGTACTGTGCCCATATATACAGGATAGGAGTAGTAGTACTGTGCTGTGCTCATATATACTGGAAAGGAGTAGTAGTACTGTGCTGTGTCCATAAATACTGGAAAGGAGTAGTAGTACTGTGCTGTGCCCATATATACAGGGTAGGAGTAGTAGTAGTGTGCTATGTCTGTATATACAGGATAGGAGTAGTAGTACTGTGCTCTGCCCATATACACAGG
This sequence comes from Engystomops pustulosus, assembly GCF_040894005.1. Classification (NCBI taxonomy): domain Eukaryota; kingdom Metazoa; phylum Chordata; class Amphibia; order Anura; family Leptodactylidae; genus Engystomops; species Engystomops pustulosus. The sequence goes on from NC_092417.1 coordinate 30,870,797, forward strand.
ATAGGAGTAGTAGTGTGCTGTGTCCATGTATACAGGGTAGGAGTAGTAGTACTGTGCTGTGCCACATATACAGGATAGTAGTGGTACTTAGCTATGCCCATATATAGAGGATAGGAGTAGTAGTACTGTGCTTTGTCTATATATACAGGATAGGAGTAGTAGTACTGTGCTATATCCCTATATACAGGATAGGAGGAGTAGTACTGTGCTGTGCCCATATATACAGGATAGGAGTAGTAGTACTGTGCTGTGTCTATATATACGGGATAGGAATAGTAGTACTGTGCTGTCCCCATATATACAGGATAGGAGGAGTACTAGCACAGTGTGGGGCATTGTTATCCAGGTGAAATTATGCTGTAGTGACGGTGATATTTTTAGTTGCACAGTGTGGAGATGTGCCTCACAGAGATGAAGATATCTGATGGAAAATTCTCCAGTGATAAGAAAGGGAGAAGTCGTCCTGCAGTTCAGTACCCAAAGGAGAAGACGTGTGACATGTGAGGTACTGAATCCCACTTCTGAGTCTTATAACTGTAATTACTGACTATCTAGACTATTTCTATAATGTCAGTGCCTAGTCTTATGTGCTGAAGAGAATAGGATGTTAAGGGTTATAGTTAGTTATTCTTATTGTTAAGTTAGTGCTAAGCACTGCAGCAATCCAGCCACTGTGAACTGTGAAATGGGGAATATTTCTAGGTAGCGGTATGGTGGGCCCCCAAAATCAATTCCTCTGGTGGGCCCCAGGCACCCCAGTCCGACCCTGCATAGTACCACCCTACCCTACACTCTGCCCTCTCATAGTACCACCCAGGGGCGGACTGGGAATTTAAAACGGCCCTGGAAAAATCTATAAAAGTGGCCCCGTTTTATGGGCGGAGTCAAAACAAGTGGGTGTGGTCAGATAATGTGGGTGGGGTTATAACAGACAAATTGTTGGTAGATGGCCTTAATGCAAAACAAGAACATGTTTTGCTAGTAAGTGAATCTAATGTACAAGGAATGTGACCTGTCGATCAGTAAATGATGCAAACACATGACCCGATAAGCCTTAAATACCTTTCCCCTGTGCCATACATGTACAATTCAGAGAAATAATATATTGATACTGCCTCCAATGTACAGGAATAATGCTACAATAACACATTTAGAATAACACAATCAATCCTGCCTTCTATATACAAAATAAAACTACTACAATACCTTCTCCCATATACAAGCCAACTACTATAATACTGCCCCCTATGTACAAGAATATAACTACTATAATACTGCCCCCTATGTACAAGAATATAACTACTATAATACTGCCCCCTATGTACAAGAATATAACTACTATAATACTCCCCCCTATGTACAAGAATATAACTACTATAATACTGCCCCCTATGTACAAGACTATAACTACTATAATACTGCCCCCTATATACAAGAATATAACTACTATAATACTGCCCCCTATGTACAAGAATATAACTACTATAATACTGCCCCCTATGTACAGGAATATAACTACTATAATACTGTCACCTATGTACAAGACTATAACTACTATAATACTGCCCCCTATGTGCAAGAATATAACTACTATAATACTGCCCCTATATACAGGAATATAACTACTATAATACTGCTCCCTATGTACAAGAATATAACTACTATAATACTGCTCCCTATGTACAAGAATATAACTACTATAATACTGCCCCCTATGTACAGGAATATAACTACTATAATACTGCCCCTATGTACAGGAATATAACTACTATAATACTGCTCCCTATGTACAAGAATATAACTACTATAATACTGCCCCTATATACAGGAATATAACTACTATAATACTGCTCCCTATGTACAGGAATATAACTACTATAATACTGCCCCTATATACAGGGATATAACTACTATAATACTGCCCCCTATGTACAGGAATATAACTACTATAATACTGCCCCCTATGTACAAGAATATAACTACTATAATACTGCCCCCTATGTACAAGAATATAACTACTATAATACTGCCCCTATGTACAGGAATATAACTACTATAATACTGCCCCCTATGTACAAGAATATAACTACTATAATACTGCCTCCTATGTACAGGAATATAACTACTATAATACTGCCCCTATGTACAGGAATATAACTACTATAATACTTCCCCTATGTACAGGAATATAACTACTATAATACTGCCCCTATATACAGGAATATAACTACTATAATACTGCCCCTATATACAAGAATATAACTACTATAATACTGCCACCTATGTACAAGAATATAACTACTATAATACTGCCCCCTATGTACAAGAATATAACTACTATAATACTGCCCCCTATGTACAAGAATATAACTACTATAATACTGCCCCCTATGTACAAGAATATAACTACTATAATACTGCCCCTATGTACAGGAATATAACTACTATAATACTACATATATACACAGAAGCGAACATGCAAAAAATCAGTATTTATCATATACAGCTACAGAAAACACATGAGATCCTCACCTATTGCATCCAGAGACATCAGGTGACGTTTCCTCGGATTGTGCTCGTTCCTCATCTTCTCCATTAGTTCCACCATCTCCTTGTCTCTTCCTCCAGGTACACAGCTTTCCTGCAGAGTTTACCACACAGACGTCTTATGTTCTGCACTTTCCCATTGTCCCTTCTTCTGCTACCACCAATACTGTGCCCCAAATACTGTAATAGAGCCCCTTGAAATATTAGTACCACACAAATAGTGCCCCATAACGTAACATACTGTAATGGGAGGGGTAATTTATTTCTTCTATTCTCTCCTTTAACCTTCTTAACCCCCCCCCCCCCCCCAGTATTGATAGAGCTCCGACTATGACCCAGGTGTAATAATAATGGCCCCAGCCTACCCCAGTCATAAAATTAATGGCCCCAGCCTGCCCCAGACATAGAATTAATGGCCCCAGCCTGCCCCAGACATAGAATTTATACCCCCAGCCTACCCCAGACATAGAATAATGCCCCATGCCTGCCCCAGATATATAAATGCCCCCTGCCTACCCTTGATATATAATTAATGCCCCCTGCCAGCCCAAGATATAGAATAATGCCCCTCAGACATATAATTAATGCCCCCTGCTAGATCCAGATATACAATAATGCCCCTGCCATATAATTTATTCCCCTTGCCAGCCCCAGATATAGAATAATGCCCCCCCCCGCCCAGACATATCATTAATGCCCCCACCATATCATTAATGCCCCCTGCCAGCCCTAGATATAGTATATTTTCCCCTGCCCGCCCCAGACATATAATTAATGCCCCCTGCCAGTCCTAGACATACAATAATGCCCCCCGCCCCAGACATATAATTTATGCCCCCTGCCAGCACTAATGCCCCCCCCCCGCCCCAGACATATAATTAATACCCCCTGCCAGTCCTAGATATACGATAATGCCCCCCGCCCCAGAAATATAATTTATGCCCCCTGACAGCCCTAATGCCCCCCCCAGACATATAATTTATGCCCCCTACCAGCCCCAGATATAGATTAATGCCCCCTGCCAGCCCCAGACATATAATTTATGCCCCCTACCAGCCCCAGATATAGATTAATGCCCCCTGCCAGCCCCAGATATAGAATAATGCCCCCCCCCCCGCCCCAGACATATAATTTATGCCCCCTGCCAGCCCTAATGCCCCCCCCCCACCCCAGACATATAATTTATTCCCCATGCCAGCCCTAATGCCCCCTGCCAGCCCTAATGCTCCCCCCCCCCCATGCCCCAGACATAATTATTGTCCCCATTCTTTCATTAAAAAAAAAAAAAATAATACTCACCTCTTTGGAGCAGGTTTCTTCCTGCCCTCGGTCTTCGGTAGCTTGGTGTAGAGGCGCGGGATAGTGACGTCACTGCTCTGCGCCTCCACACCAAGCCGCGGAGCTGCAGGGAGGGCCGGAGAGCTGACATGGTAAGTGCCAGCCTCCTCCACGCTACACAGGTCGCGCAATGACGTCAATTGCGCGACCTGTGTAGCTGCGGGTGTACATAGACGCAGAAGCAGCGGTGCTGCGCTGCGTCTGTGTACTAATCAATAGTACCTGCATCGTACGATCGTACGATGCAGGTACTATAGATTAGATGAAAAGTTGTAAGGAGTACAGACCGGCCCCGCACCAGCTCCGGACCGGCACCACACCGGCCCAGGACCGACCGGCCCACCGGGAAAATTCCCGGTGGGTACAATGGCCAGTCCGCCCCTGGTACCACCCTACCCTACACTCTGCCCTCTCAAAGCAGAACCCACATATATTAAAAGAATACATCTACATAAAAACTTCCAGCGTTCTGGGTCCCCCCATGCCAAAGTCATGTCCCCCTTTGCTTATGGCTCCGGGGGTTTCTGGACAGTTCCCTGTTTTCCCAATTGGTACAGATCTCACCTTATGATGTTATATCATACATAAGATATGTGATATTTCCTACCTATGTTTACTCCTACATGGTCTACACTATACATGACTAGTGTGTGGTTACAGCTGCTGATCTCAGCATAGAGACTATATATAGCGGTTACATTATTATCCTTACCTGCTTTATGGACTGCGACTTCGTTGTTATAGCTCTGAGCTTTCTGTTTTATCCTGAAGGGTAGAAAGAAGGGAAAACTTTCTAGGGTCATACTGGTAAATTAAGCAAAAAGGAAAGATAAAATAATAGAAAATATCTTCATTCTAAAATATAATAATATAAGGTCAGTAACTTACCAGACTAGAACAACCAGTCCAATACTAATAACAGGATTTTTCTGGCGTATAGAAGCAGGTTCAGAAGCCTCTGTTGGTTTTTCATCTTCTTTTCCTATGGAGAAAACATCAGTCAATGGACAAACCACAAAAAACCCTCATACATACAGGATGTATATGGTGACAGCCTGGCAGCTTCCATCACATGGAGGAGCAGGAGACATGTACAGTACATACAGGATGTATATGGTGACAGCCTGGAAGCTTCCATTACATGGAGGAGCAGGGGACATGTACAGTACATACAGGATGTATATGGTGACAGCCCGGCAGCTTCCATCACATGGAGGAGCAGGGGACATGTACATTACATATAGAATGTATATGGTGACAGCCTGGCAGCTTCCATCACATGGAGGAGCAGGGAACATGTACAGTACATACAGGATGTATATGGTGACAGCCTGGCAGCTTCCATCACATGGAGGAGCAGGGGACATGTACAGTACATACAGGATGTATATGGTGACAGCCTGGCAGCTTCCATCACATGGAGGAGCAGGAGACATGTACAGTACATACAGGATGTATATGGTGACAGCCTGGCAGCTTCCATTACATGGAGGAGCTGGAGACATGTACAGTACATACAGGATGTATATGGTGACAGCCTGGCAGCTTCCATCACATGGAGGAGCAGGGGACATGTACATTACATATAGAATGTATATGGTGACAGCCTGGCAGCTTCCATCACATGGAGGAGCAGGGCACATGTTCAGTACATACAGGATGTATATGGTGACAGCCTGGCAGCTTCCATCACATGGAGGAGCAGGGGACATGTACATTACATATAGAATGTATATGGTGACAGCCTGGCAGCTTCCATCACATGGAGGAGCAGGGAACATGTACAGTACATACAGGATGTATATGGTGACAGCCTGACAGCTTCCATCACATGGAGGAGCAGGGCACATGTACAGTACATACAGGATGTATATGGTGACAGCCTGGCAGCTTCAATCACATGGAGGAGCAGGGACATGTACAGTACATACAGGATGTATATGGTGACAGCCCGGCAGCTTCCATCACATGGAGGAGCAGGGACATGCACAGTACATACAGGATGTATATGGTGACAGCCTGGCAGCTTCCATCACATGGAGGAGCAGGGCACATGTACAGTACATACAGGATGTATATGGTGACAGCCTGGCAGCTTCCATCACATGGAGGAGCAGGGGACATGTACAGTACATACAGGATGTATATGGTGACAGCCCTGCAGCTTCCATCACATGGAGGAGTAGGGAACATGTAAAGTACATACAGGATGTATATGGTGACAGCCCGGCAGCTTCCATCACATGGAGGAGCAGGGGACATGTACAGTGCACATACAGGACATATATGGTGACAGCCTGGCAGCTTCCATCACATAGGGGAGCAGGGAACATGTACAGTACATACAGGGTGTATATGGTGACACCCTGGCAGCTTCCATCACATGGGGGAGCAGGGAACATGTACAGTACATACAGGGTGTATATGGTGACAGCCCGGCAGCTTCCATCACATGGAGGAGAAGGGAACATGTACAGTACATACAGGATGTATATGGTGACAGCATGAAGTCTATGCCTGTGCTGTGTGAGCAGTAAGGGTTAATAGCTTATCTGCACAGAGCAGAGCTGATACTGCTTTTGACAAAGTGGGGAAGGGAGCAGCATGAGGTGCAGAGAGAGACAGAGAAATTTCTGTAGAATTACAGACTGGGATGGAGGGACTGATAGGGAGCAGGGTAGATCTTGCACCTCAATATTCTGTGCAGGAGACCTCTGTAGTTCTGAACACATCCAGCACTGCTACATACACAGAGAGAGCTATGTCACACAGCCTCCTCCTTTGTGAGCAGCGAGCAGCAGCCCCACTTTTCCCATGAAACTGCCAGATAAACAAATCTACGGACTCCAGGGCTTATGAGGAAGCAGCTCCTGCAGCACTAAGATAATCTGAGGGGGATATCAAAGAAATTACTGGATATAGGTAACAAAGATAACAGGCAAAGTTGTTTTACATCCTAAGAACTATTGATTTGTGGGGAAAAAAACGTTATAGTTACTCTTTGAGGTGGTGCACTGTATATATGTAAATTAGGTGGCACTGTATGTCTTAAAGATTATATATTCAACTTTCTTAGGGATTCAAAATCAGCTGGGGTCCCCAACCACAATCTTGCAATGGGGCCTTTCCTAGTAACGCCCCTAATAACAGTGGCCCACATTTGCTAAGGGCTGTGCGCCAGTATTCTGTCAGAATTTGCACTTTCTTGCTAGTGAAAACAGCTTGCACATGTATTTCAGAAGGATCTGCACCACATCATATGTATCGCCCACGACCCTTTTGTGTAGCCGCTGCACTATTCTTCACGCAAATTTCTGCAGTTAAGGGGGCGTTCCGGTGCCCAGTCGGACCGTGCGACAGATTTATCATGCAAAGTCTGACAGAAGTATGTTGCGCGCCCAATGTTAAAGGATACCTACCACTTTAAAATGCCACTTATAACCCACAAATACCCACAAGCACCATACGCGCAACTGTGTGTGCGCCTTATTATGAGGTGCCGGAGAGCCGGTGACGTCACCGAGCTCTCGGGCACACTCACGCCTGCGCAACTTCAAATTTTTATCCTTGCCAGCTTCACACATTCCCGCGCATGGTGCGCCGAGCACATATATCGTGGTGCGCCAAAGGGACGGTTGGAATATAAAGAATAAAGCCGTTTTAGACAGACTACAGCGGTTTCTGCAAATGGTGAAGATATGCTCTGGCATCAGCTCACCCTGAGCTGGTTCAAGGTATTTGTGGGTTATAAGTGGCATTTTAAAGTGGTATTTTAAACGTGCACCAAAAAAAGTGGTGCACTCAGTTGGAGCAATGCAGGGGGCGCCAGATTCATGCAGAACGGTCACTAGAAGTCCTGAATCTGGCGCCCCCTGCACACCACACATGCAAACTGCACTCCACTGTTCTTAGTAAATGTGGGGCTGTATGTTTAAGAAAAGAACTTTGGCAAACAATGTTAGATGATGCAGTTCCCTTTCAGTGTATAACAAAAACCTGCACATTTAATTCACAGCAATTGTTCTGCAAACTGAAGCTGAAGAGTCTCAATGTGCAATTTATAGCTTCTATTGTGTTTTTGTTCTGAAATTGACTGGTACAGTACATAGCGTAGATGTGTCAGGATAAATAGTGGGTGAGAGGGAATAAGACTGGTGCAAGCACTCACAAGATTACACCGCTCTGCACTGAGTCACATCCATAGTCATTGTGTTCTGGATGGACAATATGTTATAATCTACAACTCGGAATTCATGTTATCATGGAACTTTGTACCCACTTATTGCCAGAGCTTGGGTTTACCGGGTTACTTGATGATACCAATGTACCAGATATAGGGGCATAAATAAGCTGCAATTCAACCTGGATCAAATACCAAAATAGATTTTGACAGTCCCTCTGGACCATAAAAGTATAATAACAAGGTATATTCAACTTATGTGGGAGATTTATTAGTGTTCGCATGCCAGTTTTTTGGCATAGAATCCCCAAACTAATTGCAATTCAAAGGCCTCATGTAGACGAACGTATTCTATACCTGGGCCACAACCCGGGCGTAGCATAGCACTGATAGGAGAAGGGGAAGGGTGAGTGTTCCTCACCCCTCTCCATAGGCAGCCATGCAGTAGCACCATTTTTCTTGCAAAAGGTAACATTCTCTATCTTTTTGTGGTAATGGCACATGACATGGGTACTGTCAATATGGTCACTCTTACCATCTTTCACTTCCCCCATCTGACTGCTTGGCTTAAGAGTAAACATTCCCCATTAGTATCCTTGGCCAAGCCTCTGGCCACCGCTCCGCACACCACTGACCGCTACAGTATGCCCCAAATCCCACTCACCTGGCCATGTCCAAAATCCAAACAAGTAAAGGGACCCTCTGTCTTCACCTACGCCAAAGGGACCCCAAACTTATCCGCCACCTATCTCATTGTACTCAGCAGCACCTCACGCACCCCTGACTCAGCAGGCCCCATGCATAGAAAATCCTCCAGATAATAAATTACAGACTGAACTCCAGCTACATCCCGCACCACCCATTCTGGAAAGGAGCCAAATGCTTCAAAGTAAGCGCACAACAGTGAGCACCCCATCAGTAAACAACGATCAACAAAAAAGGAGCTCTGCCAACAGCATCCAAACAAATGCAAACTCTCCGGGTGCACCAGTAACAACCTAAAAGCAGACTCAATGTTCGTCTTTGTCAGCAGCGCCCCCTTCCCATATAACCGAACCCATGCCACCGCCGCAATGAACGACATGTACACCACCGAGCACAGTTCCGGGGAGATCCCATCGTTAACCAACGAACGCTTTGGATATGACAGGTGGTGTACAAGCCGATACTTAGGTTCCTTTGGTTACTTCTTGGGCATGACTCCTCTTGGTGACACCACCAAACCAGGGATAGGGACTACAGGGAAGGGACCCGTCATTCTGCCTAACACCACTTACCCAACTTCTCCGACACCACCTCAGGGAACTGGTACGCCAATTTTACATTTTTGTTGGAAAACAGTACCTCATGACAAGAAAAACCCCAACAACTCCGCCTTTTCCCAGTCCAGGTATTTACTTAGATATGGAAGCATCTTTTGAAGCCTCATTGGTGTCCGCCCCTTGGCCAAATCCCACGACAGACCTCCCTTTTCCTTTCTTAAAGTACCTTCGCCAAGCCATGCGACAACCCCACGCATCCTGAACACGCATGACGGAATTTACAAGATGGCCTGTATTTGCACTCCCCGTCATTAAATTGCCAGCAGACGGCGCCATCACCCTTAGCCACAACCTGATGTCCTTTAGGTTCCTTCTAATGCTAGGACTCACCGCCTTTTGCTTTCCGAACTCTTCATCGCATGGCAACCACCAAACCGCCAACGCTTCTTATCCTCATCCTCATCCTCTTTTTTTTACTCCTCCTTCTTCCCGTTATCTAAGTTAAACTTTGCCCAAGGCAGCACGGAAAAAATCTCAACATACTCATCCTTCCAGATCTTTTCCTTGACTTCCTTTTTTATATGCGACCTCAGCAGTCCTTCGAAGCACACATACCACTTGCACCTAAAGGGCCACCTCAGTATCCCTGTGCCCCCCCCCCCACAGCCACCTTGATACCCCACACTTTGGACCCACATCATTGCTGGTAACACACCCACCACTCAACTTGTCACACCGGGCCAGCAACTCCTTTACCGTTCCTACCAGTGTTAACAATTCCTCCACCTGTCCGCTCCCTACCTCCCTCTCCGTACTAGCAATACCGCCTACCACATTTCCCACACAAGTCTCCACCCGACACACAAAGAGGATGTCTCACCTTGCTGCGTGGGAGCTCTGACCCCTCCAGCGGATATGCCGGAATCCATACGCTGTCCGCCTTTACTGCACCTCTCTTCTCCTGCCATCTCTTCTTCACTGGCTCTGCTTGAGGGTCTCGGGCAGCCGCAGCATGTTCTGCATCCTCCACTGGATGCAATTCCCGTTTCAGCCACGGGTGCCACTGTTCTGCATGAATTTCCATCATAGGCGGCCTGGACCTGTCTTGCAGCTGCCGCCAAGCAGCCCTGCCCTGCTGACGGGCAGACCCGCGTTCTGCTATCGTCTCCTCCTGCTATCCGGCGCCTCCCCGACTGCAGCATTGGGTCCTTTGTACTTTTGCTTTTTGTTATATTTTGACGACCTTGATGTGTATCCCACCTTCCAGGTTGAAATTTGCCCCCCACTTTTCTGAGTTTGAGGATTTATGAAATATGTATACGTTCTTTTATATTATGACATTCACCAACCATTTTATCAATATTCCCAGTCTAATGTGTGGTGTTTTCATTAAATTTTTGTTATACTTCCCATCTACCGCAATAAAAAAGCTTAGACACTTTGCTAGCTGAAATAAACTGATCTTTTATTCAGCTTCCTATCAATATGTCTTTATAAAGTGGGAGGAAACCGGAGTACCCGGGGAAAACCCACACAAACACGGGGAGAACATACAAACTCCATGCAGACGTTGTCCATGGTCAGAATGAACCCTAGGACTGAGGTTCTGCAAGGCAACAGTGCTAACCACTGAGCCTCCGTGCTGCCCATGATCTAATAAATGTCACGACTGGTGAAGGTCACGTCCAGTAGCGAGAGCAGAGACTGAGCCCAGAATCTGCCTTGTAGGAAAGTCCGATGAATACGTCCAATCCATTGGTAAGAGCAGAGACCAAGCCTGGAATCTGTCTCGTGATAAGAAAGTCCATCCAGTGGTGAGAGCAGAAACCGAGCCCGGAATCTGCCTGAAGGAAAACTCTGATGTATATGTGTCCTGTGGCATCTTGTACAACATCCACTGCCTCAGTGTTGTCCAAACTTCTGATCTGCGGCTTTGTAGTTGTTCTTTTCTCCTGCAGGTCACGTTGTTGGTATCTTTATGACTTGGGAGAAGTTCTTCTTTCTCACTCCTTGCAGGAATTTTTTGGAGCCCTTTCTGGGAAATTGGCTGAAGAACCCCCTCTGTAGACACATGGCGAGGTGGGCTCTCATCGCGCTGTTCTCATATGCGTGCATCAAGCTTGCATTCCCATCCAGGAGCTCGTATGCATTGGCTATAGCATACAAGCCGCAGTCATTGTTGTTTGGCTGCCGATCAAAATCTAGAAATGTCACAACATCCATGAGCAACCTGATTGTATAGTTCTATCAGCTGCGTCTTCCCTTCAAGTGACAGACTTCTGTACATGCTGTCAGCAATAAGGATTCTCCCATCCCTGAAGCAGGAGGTGAACCAGTGCCGGCGCTGTTCATCATGATGGATCTGGACTGATGATGGGCCAGACACTGGTTTATATCCTAATTTTGCCAAAACACAGGACTGCAGTCCATCTGCCTCAAATTGTTTCTGGAGAATCTCCTGGGCGGCGTCAATGGTGTCATCTTCTAGCCAGTCCTCACCCTCCAAGATGTCTCAGGGTAAGAGTCACAGGATATCTCTGGGGTACAGCGGCAGGTCCAGAAACCGCTGTTGGTTTTCCATCTTCTTTCCCTATGGAGAAAAACATCAGTCAATGGACAAACCACAAAAAAACCTAATCTTTGTTAAGCAGCGCACTGTATTGCTCAACATTTCTTTAGTGCATCATTCCCTACGGTACCACACGATACAATACAATAGTAGTTTATTGAATCCCTCAGTGGAGTAACTACGGCCATCACAGTCGGTGCACTGGAAGTCCGCCATTCAAGCTCCCACAGAAGCTGCTCCTCCGCCCCGGGGCCCCACTGGATCCCCACCATGTACATCACCTCACACAGTAACAGCAACAATCCCCAGGCTGCATCCTGTCACACTGACTGAACACATCGATGGTGAGACTCCGGGGCCTCGGGTATCGAGAGCAACCCAAGCCACAAAGCATGCAGAACAGGCCGGCAATAGGACTAAGCCATCCCGGGGACTGAGGACCGAACTGGGACCCAGGAGGAGGAGACTAAGCACACCAAGCGATCGTTGGGAGCGATCAGCCAGGAGATGCTCTGCAGATTTGTAACAGACATTTATATATTGATTGTAGAAATGTGTATTATTTTACCATTTTTTTTCAAAGCAAGGGGGGCCCCATGCGGAAATCTGCTATCGGGCTCAGCCTCTCCTAGTTATGCCCCTGGATTCCCTGTGGGGAAATTGTTTTGCACATAGGTTTGTACAAGGTCTACACTATACATGACTAGTGTGTGGTTACAGCTGCTGATCTCAGCATAGAGACTACATATAGCGGTTACATTATTATCCTTACCTGCTTTATGGACTGCGACTTCCTGGAGCTCATGGTTGTTATCGCTCTGAGCTTTCCGTTTTATCCTGAGGGGTAGAAAGAAGGGAAAAGTTTCTAGGGTCATACTGGTAAATTAAGCAAAAAGGAAAGATAAAATAATAGAAAATATCTTCATTCTAAAATATAATAATATAAGGTCAGTAACTTACAAGGCATGTACAGCCTGTACAATACCAATTACAGGATTTTTCTGGCGTATAGAAGCAGGTTCAGAAGCCTCTGTTGGTTTTCGATCTTCTTTTCCTATGGAGAAAACATCAGTCAATGGACAAACCACAAAAATCCCTCATCTTTATTTACTAAAATGAAGATGTACAGTGAAGCAGCGCGCTGTACTGCTCACCAATTCTATAGGGTAGCATTCGCTACGGCACAATAAAATACAATAGTACTGTATTTATCCCCTGTCGGGAAATAATTTTCTACATAATGTTCCGGCACTTGTTACACTCTGAGACTGGCTTTACATTACAGTTACATACATACACTACGAGGGGCGCAATCTTACATGTCGCTAGTTTCAAAGTTGCAAACAAACAGATACAGGACAGTTCCCTGTTTTTCCAATTGGTACAGATCTCACCTCATGATGTTATATCCTACATAAGATATGGGATATCTCCTACCAATGTGGACTCTTACATGGTCTACACTATACATGACTAGTGTGTGGTCACAGCTGCTCATCACAGCATAGAGACTACATATAGCGGTTACATTATTATCCTTACCTGCTTTATGGACTAAGACTTCCTGGAGCTCATCGTTGTCATTTTTCAGAGCTTTCCGTTTTGTCCTGAGGGGTAGAAAGAAGGGAAAAGCTTCTAGGATCATACTGGTAAATTGAGGAAAAAGGAAAGATAAAATATATATATATAAAGTCAGTAACTTACCAGAGGAGAACAGCCAGTCCAATACTAATAAGAATCACTATCAGCGCTGCAGCCGCGAGCACGGCAAGAATCACTGCGCCACTGAGATCTATGGGAGAGAAAAGACAGACATCACACATCATTGTTTAGCGATCATGTAATTTATACTGTAGAATGTCCTTGTACAAAACGTATAATACTGTCTCAGTCATTAGATTGCGTACAGACACAAGTGTAGGGATGTGAGGTCTTGTTTTTTGCAGAAGAGATTGCATTTTGTCCATTTATGTATCTGTGTTTGCTGTGGTGGAGGGGATTATCCATTTTAGATAATGTGATAACCCCATTAACTATGAGTTACAAATAGTTTATTATTGTATTATTTCTGGTCGGAATCTCACTTATAATAAACTTATTTTTGGTTGTTAAGTTTCCATTATTTGATGACATATATAAGTGTCTGGAATGTGGAATATTATAGAGCATGGTTAGCTGTCACTGTTCCATGTATGAGGTCATACTCTAATAGGTTTATACTTATGGCCGCCCTGAAGGTCTCTGTTGGGCTCCTAGTTTCTATGGTAAAAGCTGATAAGAACACAACTATGAATGGAAACCTACCATTTGGAATCAGGAATTCCTTCCTCCTGCAGGTCACGTTGTTGGTATCTTTATGACTTGGGAGAAGTTCTTCTTTCTCACTCCTTGCAGGAATTTCTAGCAGCCCTTTCTGGGAAATTGGCTGAAGAACCCCCTCTGTAGACACATGGCGAGGTGGGCTCTCATCACGCTGTTCTCATATGCGTGCATCAAGCTTGCATTCCCATCCAGAAGCTCGTATGCATTGGCTATAGCATACAAGCCGCAGTCACTGTTGTTTGGCTGCTGATCAACATCTAGAAATGTCACAACATCCAGGGGGTCAAGAGCAACCTGACTGTATAGTTCTATCAGCTGCGTCTTCCCTTCAAGTGACAGACTTCTGTACATGCTGTCAGCAATAAGGATTCTCCCATCCCTGAAGCAGGAGGTGAACCAGTGCCGGCGCTGTTCATCATGATGGATCTGGACTGATGATGGGCCAGACACTGGTTTATATCCTAGTTCTGCCACTACACAGGACTGCAGTCCATCTGCCTCAAATTGTTTCTGGAGAATCTCCTGGGCGGCGTCAATGGTGTCATCTTCTAGCCAGTCCTCACCCTCCAAGATGTCTATCTGTCTCGGGGTAAGAGTCACAGGATATCTCTGATGTACAGCGGCAGGTACAGAAACCTCGGTTGGATTTCCATCTTCCGTTCCTATGGCGAAAACATCAGTCAATGGACAAACCACAGAAAAAAATCTCATCTTTAATTACTAAAGTTAAGATTACAGTTAAGCAGCGCTGTACTGCTCACCATTTCTATAGGGCAGCAGTCCCTACAATACGATACAATACAAAAGTACTTTATTGATCCATTGTGAGGAAATTGATTTGTACATAGTGTTCCGGCACACTTTTATGCGTCAAATCTCTCAAGAATCCTAGACTGGTTTCACCAAGACACCAAACTATGGGTTAAAATCGAAAATGACATCTCACCTTTCCCACTGTCAGGCTTACCCTGGTCATCCAGCTCACTTTCACTCCCCCACCAACTAAACAATCTTCCCCTGATAGCTGCCCACACATTGAAGACAATACAAAAACCTCCAGACATAACCAAACTAACCGAACCCCACGGCCCTCTCACTCCAATCTCAGATAACCCGGATTTCCCACCAGGCTTTGCAGCAGACTTTCTGCAACCACTCAGACCACACCAAAAACCACTAAGATTTAGAGACTTGCTCAACTTAGGATCCCTACCTTCAATAGATCAAAACACTAACCTCTCATCAAAAACCAAATGGGAATACATGCAGCTCACAAATTTCTACATAAAACACAAGAACAAACTCAACCTGCAAAGAAACCTAACTGCATTTGAAGAACTCTGCATTTCATCCTCGCCAATCACTCACACCATTTCAACAATCTATAATCTACTACTGGACAAATGGTCAACTTCCCCTGCTCACTACATCAACTCTTGGGAAAAGGAGCTTAACATCTCACTCTCCCAAGAAGATTGGTCCAAAGCTCTATTTCGCACTCACAAATCACCTTCGGTCAAAGCTCAGGAAACCAATTTCAAAATCCTCTCTAGGTGGTACTGGGTCCCGTCCAAGCTCCATAAAATCTACCCCTCCAGTCCCAACGAGTGCTGGAGATGTAAGCTCACTGAAGGTACCATGTCCCATATCTGGTGGCAATGCAAAATTATACAACCTTTCTGGACTCAAGTCTGCGACACAATCTCAAAAATCTTGAACCACACGATTCCCAATGATCCCTCCATACTACTTCTCTCCATCTTCCCAGATCATCTAGACCACAATAAACACAAATTGCTTTCCTTCCTGCTTACAGCAGCACGATCGGTGATTCCAAGACTTTGGAAACTCACCAGAGCTCCATCAATCACGGAGTGGTTCCAAGAAATACTCCACATACAAAAAATGGAAGAGCTTTTGGCGGAAAGTAAAACAACTCACGAAAAATACTTAGAAACCTGGTCCCCGTGGATAGCTTTCCAAAAGACAACAGCATTTCTTTCTCTCCCAGACTAATTAAAATACACCAATAAAATTGTACTGATAATAATATAGATCATCTGGATAACCTCCCCCCACCCGCATCCTTACCCTCTCTTTCCCTGACTCTAGTCCCCTATCCGTTTTTGTTATTATTAAAAATTTTATAGATTTTATACCTTAAACATTGAAGCTTTGACACATTTCACTGATACGAATTACCTTATGCGCTCTTCCCGAGCTTGTCATTGTCTACATACTAATGTTCGATAACTAAATTAATGTTACTACTGTTACGAATTCCTTATGTAATGCTATATAACTTTAATTGTTATAAAATGTATGTATATCTCTTTTCTCTGAATCTTCCTGCAATAAAGAATGATACATAGTGTTCCGGCACTTGTTACACTCAGAGACTTAGCGTTACAGTTACATACATACACTACGAGGGGTGCAATCTTACATGTCGCTAGTTCCTTAGTTGCACCTAAACAGCTACAGGACAGTTCCCTGTTTTCCCAATTGGTACAGATCTCACCTTATGATGTTATATCCTACATAAGATATGTGATATCTCCTACCTATGTTTACTCCTACATGGTCTACACTATACATGACTAGTGTGTGGTTACAGCTGCTGATCTCAGCATAGAGACTACGTATAGCGGTTACATTATTATCCTTACCTGCTTTATGGACTGCGACTTCCTGGAGCTCATCGTTGTTATCGCTCTGAGCTTTCTGTTTTATCCTGAAGGGTAGAAAGAAGGGAAAAGTTTCTAGGGTCATACTGGTAAATTAAGCAAAAAGGAAAGATAAAATAATAGAAAATATCTTCATTCTAAAATATAATAATATAAGGTCAGTAA
This sequence comes from Engystomops pustulosus, assembly GCF_040894005.1. NCBI lineage: Eukaryota > Metazoa > Chordata > Amphibia > Anura > Leptodactylidae > Engystomops > Engystomops pustulosus. The sequence continues at coordinate 30,887,867 of NC_092417.1, forward strand.
CTTACAAGGCATCTACAGCCTGTACAATACCAATAACAGGATTTATAGAAGCAGGTTCAGAAGCCTCTGTTGGTTTTTCATCTTCTTTTCCTATGGAGAAAACATCAGTCAATGGACAAACCACAATCCCTCATCTTTATTTACTAAAATTAAGATGTACAGTGAAGCAGCGCGCTGTACTGCTCACCATTTCTATAGGGCAGCAGTCCCTACGATGCCACACGATACAATACAATAGTACTTTATTGATCCATTGTGAGGAAATTCTTTTCTACATAGTGTTCCGGCAGTTGTTACACTCAGAGACTTAGCGTTACAGTTACATACATACACTACGAGGGGTGCGATCTTACATGTCGCTAGTTCCTTAGTTGCACATAAACAGCTACAGGACAGTTCCCTGTTTTCCCAATTGGTACAGATCTCACCTTATGATGTTATATCCTACATAAGATATGTACCTCCTACCTATGTGGTCTACACTATACATGACTAGTGTGTGGTTACAGCTGCTGATCTCAGCATAGAGACTACATATAGCGGTTACATTATTATCCTTACCTGCTTTATGGACTAAGACTTCCTGGAGCTCATCGTTGTCATTTTTCTGAGCTTTAATTTTTTTCCTGAGGGGTAGAAAGAAGGGAAAAGCTTCTAGGGTCATACTGGTAAATTACAGAAAAAGGAAAGATAAAATAATAGAAAATGTCTTCATTCTAAAATATAATAATATAAGGTCAGTAACTTACCAGACTAGAACAGCCAGTCCAATACTAATAAGGATCACTATCAGCGCTGCAGCCGCGAGCACGACAAGAATCATTGCGCCACTGAGATCTATGGGAGAGAAAAGACAGACATCACACATCATTGTTTAGCAATCATGTAATTCATACTGTAGAATGTCCTTGTACAAAACGTATAATACTGTCTCAGTCATTAGATTGCGTACAGACACAAGTGTAGGGATGTGAAGTCTTGTTTTTTGCAGAAGAGATTGCATTTTGTCCATTTATGTATCTGTCTTTGCTGTGGTGGAGGGGATTATCCATTATAGATAATGTGATAACCCCATTAACTATGAGTTACAAATAGTTTATTATTGTATTATTTCTGGTGGGAATCTCATTTATAATAAACTTATTTTTGGTTGTTAAGCTTCCATTATTTGATGACATATATAAGTGTCTGGAATGTGGAATATTATAGAGCATTGTTAGCCGTCACTGTTCCATGTATGAGGTCATTCTCTAATAGGTTTATACTTATGGCCGACCTGAGGGTCACTGTTGGGCTTCTGATTTCTATGGTAAAAGTTGATAAGAACACAACTATGAATGGAATCCTACCGTCAGGAATGTACCATTAGTAGATCTGACGGTAGATTCCTCTTGGCAGCCTCATCCTTATTCTGGAATTTACTGTAACTTAATATGACTGTTTAAAAACTTAATCTAATTAATATGTAAATTATCTGCAGAGGCTACTGGGGCATCAAGTGACTTGGCCAAGTACTGGGGGCTAAGGTTACTACTTAGCCCTAGCAGTGTAGCCCCCTAGTTTGTAGAGCTACATAGATGGATCATGCGTGTGCAGAGGCTGCCCCTGTACCCCCGGAGCATATGGAGCTCTGCGCATGCGCAGTAGCTCCTGCTCCCATGGTGGCTCGAGCAAAGATTCAGTAGCAGACGGGATGTTCTGACAACCAATTTACAATTTACTCATTGAAAAGTTTGTTTTCTGATGATGCCACACAGCACTGGGTCATGAAATATACATTATGGGGAATGTGTTAAGATACTTGACAAAATACTGAAAGTGGATTATTAGGTTGGTTTCTGCTGATAGGTTCTCTTTAACATGCACGTAGTGCGATTGGGCTCACATCACTTGATTTGCATATAAGTTTAAAAACTGATTTTTTTAACATGGAAAGGAACCATTTAGGGCAATGTTTTTTAATTATAGTTTTTAGTTAAGTATTTATTTTGAGTGGGCTAATTTAAATTTAAATGACAGGTTCCCTTTAAGTCACAGAAATTCTATAACAAATCTCTGAGGTGTAAATATCCTTATGGGCTCAGTGTCCATAAGATCCATTCAATGTCAAGGAGAATAATAATTATAATCATAAAATAATAAATCTGCACATTCAGCTTCTTTTAGGCTAAACCCAAATGTCTACTTTAGGAAATATTACTGTGAAGCTACTTAAATCCTACTACTAATTAACTATTAACTACTAATATCCAGAGACACTTACCAAACATCTTGCTTCATCAACAGTCACTCTACAACTGAGGCCTCAGTCAGCGGTGCGGCGAATATATAGGCGGCTGAGCATTGTGACATCATCACTACCCATTGTGATGTCATCGTTGCCCTGAGCAACAGCCTGATGCATTCTATCCTTCTGTATGTGGAATAATGTATACACTAGCATAGAATATAAGATTATTATAAAAGACCAAGGCCATTCTAGAATACCACTAGTTATTACCGGACCTGAACTAAAGGGCAGTGTATGTGATGGTGGTACAACCATTGCTGGTGACATAGCTGGAGGATTACAGTGTAGCTCGGGAACTCTATGGAAGAAGAAGAGAGAGTTTAGGAATTTACATATTGTGGGGATTTGGCCCAGTAGAGACCGTGGTAGCGGGGTGCTGTGATGCAGTTCAAGACAGTGACACCAAGGTTTAGTCCAAAACAGGTCTCGCCTGCGTTTATTGTAGCAGCAAAATAAAACAGCCTTTACACTCAGGCATTAAATAAACAAAAAATCCTACCCGTCAGGGTGCTAACTATACAAGTATTCCACTAACTCACCACTATACAAAATCACTTGGCTGCTCCAGGCACAGAGGTCAGGGCTGTGTGCTCTCCAGCCTCCTTCCAGAGAGAGACAACCCTTCCAGCTCTGCTGAGCGGTTTAAAAAAAAAGACTGATTAGGCTGCTCCCATCACCTGTGTCCAAGGTGCTGGACACCCAACCTCAGCACTAAGGCCTTGCATAATAGCAAAACCTAGGGGAAACATACCGCCCATCCACAGTTAACCCCTTCAGTGTCTCACATACCCTCCCCCTCTGTTTGACCCTGTGGGGGCGAACACTTTTGGCCATCAGACAGTGGGTACGAGACAGGGCATCGGCATTCCCATGCAGCTTTCCTGCTCGATGTTCTACCGTGAATTTGAAATTCTGCAGCATTAGGAACCACCTTGTGACCCTGGCGTTCCTCTCTTTGGCCTGACTCATCCAGGTGAGGGGAGAGTGATCGGTCACTAGTGTAAACTGTCGCCCTACCAAGTAATACCTCAGGGATTCCAGAGCCCATTTTATCGCCAAGCACTCCCTCTCAACTATGCTATAGTTCTTCTCAGGAGGTGTGAGCTTGCGGCTCAGGAATGTCACGGGATGTTCCTCACCCTCCACTACTTGGGACAGGACAGCCCCTAAGCCCACGTCCGAAGCGTCAGTCTGCACAATAAAGGTCTTGGTGAAGTCAGGGGTGATCAGTACCGGTCCCTCGCACAAAACCGTCTTAAGTCGCTGAAACGCCCCCTCAGCCTCTTCACTCCACTTTACCATCACCGCCCTGCTACCCTTGGTCAGGTCAGTCAGGGGTGCCGCTATGGTAGCAAAATCGGGGATAAATCGGCGATAATAGCCCACTATGCCTAGGAAAGCCCTCACTTGCTTCTTGCTCATAGGTCGTGGCCACTGCTGGATCGCCTCCACTTTATTTACTTGGGGTTTGATGACACCTCGCCCAATACGGTACCCCAGGTAACGGGCCTCTTCCAGACCCAGTGCACATTTTTGGGGGTTCGCTGTTAACCCTGCTGCCCTCAGGGAGTCTACCACTGCTTGCACCTTGGACAGGTGACTCTCCCAATCGGTACTATAAACTATGATGTCATCCAGGTAGGCCGAGGCATATCTCCGGTGAGGTTTTAGGACGAGATCCATTAACCTCTGGAATGTGGCGGGAGCCCCATGTAGCCCAAAGGGGAGTACCACGTACTGAAAAAGCCCATCAGGAGTAACAAAAGCGGTCTTCTCTTTGGCCCTGTCAGTAAGGGGTACCTGCCAATACCCTTTCGTCAGGTCAAGGGTGGAGAAGAATCTAGCCTGTCCAAGTCGTTCTATCAACTCGTCAACCCTGGGCATGGGATAAGAATCAAATTTGGACACCTCGTTCAACTTCCTAAAGTCATTGCAGAACCGTAGGGAACCATCAGGTTTGGGAATCAACACTATAGGACTCGACCAGTCACTTTTAGACTCCTCGATAACCCCCAGGTCTAACATCTGCCTGACTTCTTCGGATATGGCAAGCCGGCGCGCTTCAGGGACCCGGTAGGGTTTTTGGTGTACCCGGATGTGGGGTTCGGTTATGATATCATGCTTGATGACTGAAGTACGTCCCGGTAACTTAGAGAACACATCCACATTTCGGAGCACAAACTCCTTCGCTTCCTGAATCTGGGCCCTGGAGAGGGACTCCAAGATCCGTACTTCAGGCACCTTGGCATCGGGTACACCTACCTCCGGTGTCCCCTTCTTGGGGACAGACGCTTTTTCTACTCCCACGGCCACCAGGGACTCTCTTTCCCTCCATGGCTTTAGGAGGTTCACGTGGTATATCTGTTCGGGTTTCCTCCTCCCCGGCTGAGATACCTTGTAGGTTACCTCCCCCACTTTCTCCATGACCTCATATGGTCCTTGCCATTTTGCCAAGAACTTGCTCTCAACGGTGGGCACCAGAACTAGCACTCTGTCGCCTGGGTTAAAGGTCCTGAGTCTGGCTGACCTATTGTAGACCCTAGACTGGGCCTCTTGTGCCCTTGTCATGTGCTCCTTTACAAGGGGCATTACCGCCGCTATGCGGTCCTGCATAAGGGAGACGTGCTCTATCACACTACGGTGGGGGGTCCTCTCCTGTTCCCAGGTCTCCTTGGCTATATCCAAAAGCCCACGTGGGGAACGGCCATATAACAGCTCAAAGGGTGAGAAACCCGTGGAGGACTGGGGAACTTCACGTATGGCAAACATCAAATAGGGCAATAAACAATCCCAGTCCTTCCCATCCTTGCTGACCACCCTCTTTAGCATCCCCTTCAAGGTCTTGTTAAACCTCTCGACTAGGCCATCTGTCTGAGGATGATACACAGAGGTGCGGAGCTGTTTAACCTGCAGTAACTTACACATCTCCTTCATTACCCTAGACATGAATGGGGTACCCTGGTCAGTCAAGATTTCCTTGGGGAGGCCTGTGCGTGAGAATACCTGGAACAGCTGCCTAGCAATATTTTTGGAGGAGGTGTTCCTTAATGGAATCACCTCGGGATACCGTGTAGCGTAGTCCAGGATAACCAGGATGTATTGGTGCCCCCTTGAGGATTTGACTATGGGGCCAACCAGATCCATTGCAATCCGTTCAAATGGCACCTCTATGATTGGTAGCGGGACCAAAGGACTCCTGAAGTGGGACACCGGGGCAGTAAGTTGACATTCAGGGCAGGAGCTACAATACCGGTTTACCTCCTCCCACACCCCGGGCCAGAAAAATCTCTGCAGGATCCTCTCCCGGGTCTTCTCAGCACCTAAGTGCCCTCCCAGCACATGTTTGTGTGCCAACTCTAGCACCAGCCTACGGTGAGATTGGGGTACTACAAGTTGCTCAACCTCCTCACCCCGTATCTGGTCAACCCTGTACAACAGCTCCCCAACAATCACCATTCGGGGGTATATTTTGTCAGCCCCTGGTATTTGGAGTACCCCATTTATCACCTTAACATTCTCCCGTGCTTTAAACAAGGTAGGGTCCTGTAGCTGTGCAGCCCCAAAATTCTCACGGGAAAACTCAAGGTCCGGCATGTCGGCCACCTCCTCGTGGCCCTCGACCTCACCAGCTAGGACCTCTAGGGGAGAGAATTCATCACATGGGGTCACCCCTACTGCTGGTGTGGGTACATCGGCCTCAAAGGGTTCAGGGGCCAAGGCCGGACATACCTGACGTCCATTATCTGCAACAGCACCTGAGGTGGGTCTTCGTCTCCAGAGGTCCCAAAACACCGGTAAGTCTCTGCCGATAATAGCCTCATGAAACAGGGTCCCCACCACCCCCACTTCATGGGTCATAGTACCACAAGGGGTATGTAGGTTGATGACAGCAGTGGGATATTCGCGAGTGTCCCCATGTATACATAACACTCCCACTTTACGCCCACTGTACAGTCCAGGATCAACCAAAGTTCCCCGCACCAGGGTAACCAGACTCCCTGAGTCTAGCAAGGCTTCCACCGTGTGACCACCGATTGTGACCATACACACTTGGGGTTCTGCATCCGAGACTGACTCGGCTGCCAGAACCGGCTGGGCAAACAGTGACATTCGCCGGGTCTGGTTGCAGTCCATTGGCTCCACTGACAGGGGACAGTTGGCAGCAATATGGCCCATTTCATGGCATCGCCAGCACTGGATACGGCTATGACCTCTGTCACGAGCCTCACTGGGTTTCTGTGTATCCAAGCCCCCCAGTGTACCCCCTCCCAACCTGACCTGTTTCCCTTTTTCTGCAGTAGCAGTCTTACCAGATGGTTTAATGGCCTTGTCACTGGCACTGCTTCGTGTGGGAGGGATAAGTAGAAGATCCTCCGTAGCCCGATATCTCTCTACTAGGGACACGAGTTCCTCAGCATTTGTGGGACCGGCCTGTCCAACCCACCGCTGGAGCCGAGAGGGCAGAGAACGGGTGAACTTGTCAAGAACCACTCTCTCGACCATCTGTGCTGGGGTGCAGTCCTCGGGTTGTAGCCACTTCCGGACAAGATGGATCAGGTCATGCATTTGGGAGCGCGGGGGTAGTTTTTCAGAGTATGCCCACTGGTGGACCCGGCTGGAACGAACTTGAACGGTGACCCCAAGACGAGCCAGAATCTCCGCCTTTAGCTGGGGGTACTCACGGGCCTCCGTTTCACTCAGGTCGTAGTAGGCCTTCTGCGATTCGCCTGTCAGGAACGGCGCCAGGACATCTGCCCACTGCTCAGCCGGTAACTCCTCTCGCTCAGCTACTCGCTCGAACACAGTGAGATACGCCTCCACGTCGTCGGTCGCCGTCATCTTTTGTAAAGCCTTCTGCACTGCAGCCCGTGCGGAACGCTGGACAACCGGGTACCCTTGCAAACCAGTATGGGACCCCTGAGTAGTCGTCACTTGCGGTGCTGCCATAACGCCAGAAAACTTTTCCATCATCAGCTGGAACATGGCTCGGGACTCTTCCTGCTGTTGCTGGAGCATGGCTTGCTGCTGGCGGGACCTCTCCTCCTGCTGCTGGAACATGGCTTGCTGCTGCTGTCGATTAGCCTGGGATTCTTCCTGCTGCTGGCGGGACCTCTCCTCCTGCTGCTGGAGCATGGCCTGCTGCTGCTGCCGATTAGCTCTGGCCTCCTCTTGCAGGTATTTAATAAAGTCCTCCATCTTGGCTTTATCCTGCAATTTGCCTGCTGCTTTCACCCAGGCCATGCACTGTTGCAGGATGTAGCGAGCCTTTCAGGTGTGTGTCTTTTGAACTGCCCGCAATCCGAAGCACCATATGTGGGGATTTGGCCCAGTAGAGACCGTGGTAGCGGGGTGCTGTGATGCAGTTCAAGACAGTGACACCAAGGTTTAGTCCAAAACAGGTCTCGCCTGCGTTTATTGTAGCAGCAAAATAAAACAGCCTTTACACTCAGGCATTAAATAAACAAAAAATCCTACCCGTCAGGGTGCTAACTATACAAGTATTCCACTAACTCACCACTATACAAAATCACTTGGCTGCTCCAGGCACAGAGGTCAGGGCTGTGTGCTCTCCAGCCTCCTTCCAGAGAGAGACAACCCTTCCAGCTCTGCTGAGCGGTTTAAAAAAAAAGACTGATTAGGCTGCTCCCATCACCTGTGTCCAAGGTGCTGGACACCCAACCTCAGCACTAAGGCCTTGCATAATAGCAAAACCTAGGGGAAACATACCGCCCATCCACAGTTAACCCCTTCAGTGTCTCACAATATATACAATAAATCTGTGGCCTCCTCACTCATACAGGGGAATTAGGGTTTTTCTGTATTTTCCAAATAGAAGGTTTTATTCTTCATCTTCTTCAGTTATTGGACGAACCAACAAAATAAAATCATGGACACATCCTATATCCCCCAAGAAGCTGATTCTAGTACCATATGTAGGAAGTGACTTGTAGCGGCCATATCAGTGATGGCGAACCTATGGCACGGGTGCCAGAGGTGGCACTCGGGGACCTTTCTGTGGGCACCATGGCTGTCGCCCCAGGACAAAGTTCACCAGACAGGACTTGAATCTTCCTGCAGTCCTAGACAATTGAGATGCAGCTCTTGGCACTCTTTTGAAGTGACGTATCCTTGACTGATTGGAACTGCAAGAAGGTGTGAACAGGGCCAGAATATTTTTGGAGGTCCTACTACTGTCCCCACGATTCTTCCTGTATAGAGAGACCCTGGAAATAAGCTATAATGATGTCTGAATTTACCTTCCTGCTTTCAACTGTATTGGTGTCCTCAGGGGGCTCATACGATTGACTGTTGTGGAACAAAAGAGAGCAATAAGTTACTGTATAAATTGTCAAGTTGGCACTCAATGGTAAATAAGAAGGTTTTGGTTGAAGTTTGGGCAACCGGTCTTTAAAAAGTTTGCCATCACTGGGCTATAATATTCATACAGCCCAGGGCCAATATCAGTCCTAATCCGCCCCTTATGGCCGGGGTAATGCTGGCAGCCTCACTCACACTCAACAGGCGTAGAGGCACAATGATGGAGCAGGAGGCCAACAAATTCCATTATTTACCACTGCAATCAATCCGAGACGAAACAAGGGACATACCTTCCGAAACAGCCCCATATCTGGATCGTAGGGAGGTAGGCAAACACATGAATACAGAAAACACTAAAACCGAATTCGACATCGAGCCTGTAGAGCGCAAAATGCTAAAATCTAGAATACTCATTGATTTATGCAAATTCTGTTGAAAGGTTGAAGTTTTTTTTTTTTTTTTTTGCTGTTTTCTGGATCACCTGGAGATTTTAAAAGTATTAAAATCTTTAACTTTTTTGTACTCCCTGATGTCTCATTGACCTGCTATGCATCTATACATATTGAAGAGTCTAATCTAAAAGTCAAATCAAAATCAGAGACTGCCACTATTCAGCTACTATTCCTACGGTGAGCAGTCACCTACGATGATATTTCGGGTGAGGGTCCTATTGAAAGCTGTAAGTAGCCGTCTCTCTATTCATACAGATCAATCAACTCTGTAATTATATAGAACATAGAACACACAGGTTACAATGATATACAATGCAACGCACGCTCCAGCTCACCAGCCGCTATGTAAGACGGAGCACTCGGCGTGGATCAATCATCAAACACCAAATGAGAAATCATCAATGCTCCCCCACTTAACCCCTTGAGGGTTAAAAGGTATAATAATCAGATGAAGCATTTAGCCATCTTAAAACACTTTGAGACAATACAGCAATTTGGAAGTCTCATCTCCTTATATTGACAATCAGCTTGTTCAGACACACACACCTCGCGCGGTTATTAATCAGGAGTTATTAGTTTCTCCTACTAAAACCCCAGTGCAATTAACCATCGACAACAACGACAGACGCAAATATTAACACTGAAACTTTTCATTTATTTAACCTCGTAGCGTTCATATTCTTATTTATCCGCAGACGTAACGCGGAGCACAAGTTAATGATTAATCAGTGTTAAAGAGGGAGCAATAAGCAGAAGCTGATTACAGGGGATACTACATGGTGTATGTTAAATACGGAAACGGAAATTATTTGTCATGCGTGCGTAGTCGGTGTAAGATCTCATCATATGTTATTCATCCTGAAATGACAAAACTAACACAGGTTGTACAGTCAAGTCATTATACAGAGAAAAAATTATACTCACCGGACTGATCACTCGTTACTTTTACAGGGTCCTGGCTCCTAATGACCTGCCGATAATACAAACAAGGAGTTGTTGGAATTAGATCATAATTTATATATATATATATATAATTCCTTTATTTATATAGCACACACAGATTACGCAGCCCTGCACAGATCTTGCCAAATCAGTCCCTGTTCCCGACAGGGCTCACAATCTAATCAACCTACCAGTATGTTTTGGACGGTGGGAGGAAACCGACGCAAACACTATGGGGCACATTTACTGAGGGTCCCGCGAAACTGTACTTTCGTTGGATATTCCGACGTTTTCGGATTTGCTCCACTGTGATAGGGATTACAAAAAGGGATTTTGCCGCACACGATTGGAGTTTGGCACAGCTGTGCCGGCTTTCATGTGATACAAATCGGGAGGAGGGCCGTCAAACGATCCAACTGATTCGGACAAAATGTGGGATTTAACTTAAAAATTGTGTCGCAAGGCATTTTCCCGGGAGGAAGAAGGTGAACATCGGTGGACCTGATCGGGGAAGCATCACATTCAGGAAATCGGGTGCACAATCTTATTGAATCGCGGTACACTGTATTATCGTCGGACAATGCACTTTAGGGAACTCCTCCAGGCGGGTAAGTAAATGTGCCCTTATATATAAATATATATGTGTGTGTGTAGTGGGGACACTGGGCACCGGAGGATATATAGGACAGTGAACCCTTATACTGAGTCCCCCAAACTGTTACCTTCCTACTTTTTGGATCCACCCTAACTGGTGGCCAATAACTGGTCGCCATTCCCTCCCTAGACTACTGTACAGACACAAAACAAGACCGACAATTGGAAAATACAAACAGGCGTGGTGAATGGTCCATAGCCAAATCGTCAGGACAGAAGAACAGTTGGTAAAACAGAGCCAGAGATCAAGAACCAGGAGAATCACAGAAACAAACTACAACAGAAACTGAACAGAGCCAGCAATACAAAATATTTGACCAGCAAGGAAGATGGCTCGCATGGAGCTTAGATCACACTGCTCCAGGTGAGAGAGGCAGAAGGTGTGTGAGCCCTAAGGGAAATCTACAACTAGGATTAATGTCTGTAAGCCAAGCACGCTTACATGCCGATGTGAACGCTTCTGTCAGGATCCGTTTTTCATTGAGCTTCTCATGGTTCAGTGAAAAGGTTGCAGATTTTGAACAGTCCTGTAATAGAGCACAGTTCAGACTGTTGACTGAATTCTATTCATGGCCTTATCAGCAGCAGGAGACCGAGACACAGATATAACTATATCTAAGTGATTACAGAATCTGATCAAAAGAATAAAAAGGAGGCCTCTAGACCAGTGATTTTCAACCAGTGTGCCGTGGCACACTAGTGTGCCGCGACACATGGTCGGGTGTGCCGCAGAGAAAGTTCCCCAAACTATGGTGCCCTCTGTGTTTTGTTTCCCGGCAATGTGCAGCGATGCGCAGTCACAGCTTCTTACAATGTAGGAGACGTGTACAATAACACATGCGCAAGCTTTGAACCTGGTGCAACAAAATGACCTCACCGAGGCCGGCGCATCATCCTGACAGCGGAGAGACTCTCGCATTTGCCCGCCGCCAAGGTAATGCCCGCCAATAATGCTGACTATATGAGCTTTTGCCTGAGTGTATGAACTGTTGGCAGAATAGCATATGAGCTGGTACTTTTAGTACTCCAGCAGTATACTGCATATAACAATGAGAAATGTAAAATGAGAAATACTATAGTCATGAGGATGGAGTACTACAAGTACCAGCCCATATGCTGAGTATATGAGATGGCACTTGTACTCTGGCTTCATGGCCATAGTACTTCTCATTGTACCCCTTTATTTTGCAGTATATGAGCCACATAATAATCAGCACCATATACAGGCGGTCCCCTACTTAAGAACACCTGACTTACATACGACCCCTAGTTACAAACGGACCTCTGGATATTGGTAATTTACTGTACTTTAGCCCCAGGCTACAATAATCAGCTCTATCAGTTATCACAGGTGTCTGTAATGAAGATTTATTATTAATCCTGGTTCTAATGACAACCCAACATTTTTAAAATCCAATTGTCACAGAGACCAAAAAAAATTTGGCTGGGGTTACAATGATAAAGTATACAGTTCCGACTTACACACAAATTCAACTTAAGAACCAACCTACAGACCCTATCTTGTATGTAACCCGGGGACTGCCTGTACTAAAAACAGGGAGAAACTGAGAACTGTTGAGGAAGAGCTTTGTGTGTGTCTTTCCACCATTCCTGCCAGGCCCAGGTTTCACACTGAGTGAGTAAAATAAATTTAGAATCTATATTATTAATTATATGTATAATATGACTGTTTTAGTGTCATTTTGTGCTAATTTGGTTGGTGGTGTGCCCCAGGTTTTTCTAAGTATAAAAAGTGTGCCTCGGCTCAAAAAAGGTTGAAAATCACTGGTCTAGACTGTATACATCTGTTGATTCCTCTTGCCTGGATACATATGAGACATGGTTGGCCATGAATGTATGTATGAATGTATGAACCTTGCCTATCTGCTGCCTGAAGCGAATTATAGAAGAATGCCCCCCCCCCCCACCACGGTCAAAGAGTTATATGCTGTGATAAGTGTTAATATTCAATTGGATACCCATGGAGCTATCATGCCTCCTCCTGATAGTGCCCCTTTTTCTATAGCCCCACATACATCTATAACATCCCTGTGTCTCTGGCTTTTTCGCTATAAGAAAAAAATATATAGATACCATATATATCCGAGTATAAACCCAGGCACCTAATTTTACCACAATAAAAACTAGGAAAACTTATTGACTGGAATATAAGCCTAGGGTAGGATACAGCCACTTTAATGAAATGTCCAGCAGCCTTCACTCATTAATAAAATGTCCAGCAGACTCCCCTCACTAATGAAATATCGACAGCAGAGCCCCCCAGCTAATGAAATGTGTACCGCAGAGCCCCCCTCACTTATGAAATGTCCAGTGTACGACCCCCCTCTAATGAAATGTCCACTGCAGAACCCCTCTAATGAAATGTCCACAGAAGAGCCCCCCTGGGATGCAGCAACAACCTTGGTTCTGGGCAAGTTTCCCAAAAGATTATATAGACAATAGTAAAAAAAAAAAAAGAGCACTTCCAGATCAAAAATGGATATACAAAAGGTAGGTGTAATGTTGAGTATTTTTTAGCTAAACTTGTTTGACAGGCCATTTTGACGACAGATTGGCGTCTTCATCAGGTCAAAGTACTGCAGAGCTGAGGGAGACAAGAGTGCCGATTCACCTGTGTGAGCTGGTTATTCATGCAGCCTCGCTCTCACTGCCCCCCAGATTTGTATACTCACACATGCGAGTTACAATCACACATTAATACATTCCTATGCACATATAGAGCATATACACACACATACAGTGCATATACAAACGTACAGCATATATACACATACCATACACCTTATACATATACAGCATATACGCATCACAAATATGTTATATACATACTATGTTGTACAATGTGCAGCATGATATGTATATAATGGTGCACAACCTCCACTCTTTAGTGTGTCTAGTCGGATGACAGGCCACCTGACATCGTGGGCCCCATAGCAGTTGCTGTGGCTGTTACCACTGAAGTTACGCCCCTGCTGTCCTCACACTACTAGGAGCCTGTGACATTATCAGATACAGTTTTCCTGAATTTTAGTCTAATTGCTACAGTTGTACAGTTGGATCAGTGTGTCAGTAGATAAGTTTCATGTATGTGGCTGCAGCATTAGATATATACCGCAGAGATGTTAGTAGCTGGATTAGATATACGGGAGGGTTATAGCCCTTATAATACATACACTACAATTAATTTCCTAGGAAGCCAATTAATATAATCTTAATATATGTTCTCGTAGACCAAGTCTTACCAGTTTGCCTCCACAATGGCAGCATGACATATATTTGCAGTATACATGGCACAAACCTTTTACAAACAAACTATTATTCAATCATTTTTCGTATAACCTAGAGCCGTCAAAGACGTAGAAGATTGGGCTTCAATAAACCGAAAGCCAAATTCCGGCTGTGCTTTTATGACCTGAAAAGCTTTATTGGCGGCGGTGCCCGGTGGGTTGTAGTGCCCGAGGGGTAGCACAATTCTGTAAGTACAATCGCCAGACTCCAGGCAGCGGCAGGGGCTGCGTATTTTCACAGACTCACAATGAGTATTAGTCGATTCATTCTTCCCATTTCTACTTAGTAATTTTATTTTCCTATCTTCCTGTCTATAAATAGATTTTTTTTCTTACAGTTTGTTTGAAGACAAAAACCCTACATCTTATTTTAGCACATTTTGCTATAAACTTCAGAGAGTCATGAGGAAGTAGTTGTAATTTGGGAATTGCTGCCTGGTTCTTATTCTCCAGCTCTTCCGTCAGACAACCAGTCAAAGAGGCAGGAAAAATCTTGGAGGCCGTCAAGCTGTCGAGTTTTTTTCACTGCGCCCCAGCCCCCCCCCCCCCCCTAAAATCTGGCCCTGCTGTAACCAATCACAGGTCTCAGTGGTCACACGAACTATGACCCGGTGGGTATACGTCTGGCACCATGGAGAGGAGAAGGGGTGACTCCTCCCCTCATTGTAGCGATCCATTGCGCACCCCACCGTAGCACCGGTAAACATAGGACATGTCCTATCTTTTCCCCATGTACGTTGGCGGTATGGTGCCGCACGTTTTACGGTGTTTTGGTAGCGCTGCACCATTTTCAACCAGAGGAAAGGTCAGACATAATCAGCGGTCATATCTGTAGGCAGGGAGGTGCAACGGGGAGAAGATGAGGGCAGAAATGTGTCCGGAAACCAGAGTTTCTTCGGGATATAAGAAAGCATTGGCCATATTGTCCTATTCAGTGTGGACTATTACTATACAGTGGGGGTCATTTACTAAGGGCCCGATTCGCGTTTTCCCGACGTGTTACCCGAATATTTCCGATTTGCGCCGATTGTACCTGAATTGCCCCGGGTTTTTGGCGCACGCGATCGGAATTTGGCGCATCGGCGCCGGTATGCACGCGACGGAAATCGGGGGGCGTGGCCGAACGAAAACCCGACGTATTCGGAAAAACCGCCGCATTTAAAAAAAAATTTGTGTCGCGAAAATTTCACTCACCTTCATCTTGGATAGGCCGGTGTATTTCGAGGCATTCCAGCGAACTTCAGCGCAGCAGCGCCACCTGGTGGACGTCAGAGGAACTGCTTTGATGAATCCCGGCCGGACCCGAATCCAGTGCAGAGAACGCGCCGCTGGATCGCGAACGGACCGGGTAAGTAAATGTGCCCCAGTATGTGCAGTAAAACAATGGGCCACATTTACTAAGGGATGTGCGCCAGTTTTCTGTCGGATTTTGCACATTCTTTTTGGTGCAAACTGCTTGCACAGGTATTTAAGAAGTATCGGCGCCACATATGTGTCTCACGCGACCCTTTTGTGGCTGCACTAGTCATCATGCGACAGAAATTAGGGGGGCGTTTCGGTGCGCAGTCAGACCATGTGCCATATTTAACATGCAAAGTCCCATGGTAAAGGTGCACCAAAAAAGTTGTTTTGTTGGAGCAGTGCAGGGGGCACCAGATTCATGAAGAAGGTGCACCAGAAATCCTGAATATGGTGCCCCCTGGACACTACACAATGAGGCAGATTTACTTACCCGGTCCATTCGGGATCCAGCAGCGCGTTCTGTGCGGAGGATTCGGGTCTTCCGGCGATTCACTAAGGCAGTTCCTCCGACGTCCACCAGGTGTCGCTGCTGCGCTGAAGTTCCTCGGAATGCACTGAAGTTTACCAAGTTAAGTGCGTGTCAAGCAACACTTTTTTTTTTTAATGCGGTGGTTTCTCCATATCGGTCGGGTTTTCGTTCGGCCACACCCCCCGATTTCCGTTGCGTGCATGCCGGCGCCGATGCGCCAAAATCCCGGGGCAATTCAGGGAAAATTGGCACAAAACGGAAAAATTCGGGTAACCCGCCGTAAAAACGTGATTCTGGCCCTTAGTAAATGACCCCCAATGTGCCCCAATGTATTCTGCTTTTTTCTATAGTCTTCATTCTTGCAATTCTATCTGTAGGAGGCTTGTTATAGAGCAAACAATGGTGGTAACCAGGGTCGGACTGGGGTGCCAAGGGCCCACCAGTGAAATTAATTCTTGGGGCCCACCAGCTGCTTCATGGATATGTGCGAGCCACCCCCATGTATATTTTCATTGCGTTTCTGAACGTGCTGCAAATGCAAGGTGTGAATGCAGCCTGTGGCCATGTTCACATATTGCATTTTTTGTTGCATTTTCAAAGCTTAGGAAAGACGATCTGTTCCTCTTCCATTTGAATTCAGGTCTTTTTGCCATTCAGCAGACAAACTTTACGTTTCTGCAACAACAAAAAAACGTAATGTGTGAATGCAGCCTCAGGCTTTCTGCACACTACACTGGTGCAGTTCTTGGGATGCAAACAATGGTCCCATGGAATGATGTATGAGGGTTGCTTGTCATCGGGATGTAAGTACATAATAATAGCCTGAACCGCAAAAATGGTTAGGACCTGCTCTGTCATTTGCAGCTCAGACATATTCACAGCCATGTGCAGAAGCCTATAGAAGTGAATGAGGACGTGTAAAACAATCCTGCAGAAAACAGGCCTCAGGCCCCATGCACACTTTTTGTTTTTTTGATGAGTTTGGAAACTGCAAAAGGGAGGGGCTTTGCCAGAGCACATGTGTCTTTCTACTGAAACACTTTTGTTCTGGAATGAGCCCCTCCCTGTTGAGTTTTTAAATGGCATTGAAACAGATCAAGAACTGCAACGTGTGAATGGGGCCTGAGGCTTGTTATTTACCGGACTGTTTAACTTCCTGGAATCAGTATTTAACATCTATCACCAGGATAAAGGATTGTAAACCAAACATACAGACATACTGGTGTGTGCCCCCTCTGGCAGGATCTGCTCTTCTTTTTAAGAAAAAAAGGGCTTTAAAATTATGCAAATTAGTCTGAGGGGCTCCCGGTTCCATTAACTCCTATGTAGCCTGAGCCTGCGGTCACACGTAACGCGGGGTATGCTGGTAATACTGAGGCTGCGGTCACATGTAACGCGGGGTATGCTGGTAATATGGAGGCTGCGGTCACATGTAACACGGGGTATGCTGGTAATACTGAAGCTGCGGTCACATGTAACGCGGGGTATTCTGGTAATACTGAGGCTGCGGTCACATGTAACGTGGGGTATGCTGGTAATATGGAGGCTGCGGTCACAGCAGGGTATGCTGGTAATACTGAGATTGCGGTCACACGTAATGCGGGGTATGCTGGTAATACAGAGGCTGCAGTCACACGTAACGTGGGGTATGCTGGTAATACTGAGGCTGCAGTCACACGTAACACTGGGCATGCTGGTAATACTGAGGCTGCGGTCACACATAACGCAAGGTATGCTGGTAATACCGAGGCTGCGGTCACACGTAACACTGGGTATCAGGGGCGTAACTAGGAGAGGCTGGGCCCCATAGCAGATTTCTGCATGGGGCCCCCCTTCCCCTTAAAATATATATATATGGCAGGCACACGTCGGGCGCGCTGGAGAGGAGGAGAGGTGAGCGCGGCTCACCCCTCCCCTCTCCATAGAGAATAGAGCCGCATGGTCGTTCTTACGGCCATAGATTGAGCACGCTCTATCTCTTTTGCTCAAAACAGTGAGTACTCGTTGTGCTCACCGTGCCGAGCCCTGGCGTATAGAAGCCTATGGGGGAAGTATATCCGGCAGCAAATCTGCGGCCAGATATACGTCCCCCATATGTTCTTGGGAAGGTACCCCTATACAGACATGTTTATACAATTACACACATTTATACACTGATATATACACACCTTTATATACACACATAAAGTTCTACATTCGTATACTCGCACCCTTATACATACAAGTATATACTTATACACACATTTATGCACTCATATACATTTATACACTAATACACAGAGTATATACAAACTAATACAGTATACACATTATATACATATAATACATTTACAATACACACACATATATATATATATATATGCTAATATAAATACATGCATGTAAAAATACAGTATTTGCTTCAATGCATTTATACACAGTATATACATGTATACAGAGTAGATGCATATATACACATATACATAGGGTTTACATATGGAATATGCATAAACAGTATATATATATATATATATATATATATATATATTTATGTATACACACTATATATACAATATATACACATATACACAGTATATACACACATATACACACTATATATACAATATATACACATATACACAGTATATACACACATATACACACTATATATACAATATATACACATATACACAGTATATACACACATATACACACTATATATACAATATATACACATATACACAGTATATATACAATATATACACATATACACACATATTCACAGTATATATGCAATATATACACATATACACAGTATATACACATATACACACATATACACAGTATATATACGATATATACACATATACACAGTATATATATAATATATACCATATACACAGTATATACACACATATACACAGTATATATACAATATATACACATATACACAGTATATACACACATATACACAGTATATATACAATATATACACATATACACAGTATATATACAATATATACAATATATACACATATTCACAGTATATATGCAATATATACACATATACAGAGTATATACACAATATATACACATATACACACATATACAGAGTATATATACAATATATACACATATACACAGTATATACACACATATACACAGTATATATGCAATATATACACATATACAGAGTATATACACAATATATACACATATACACAATATATACACAGTATATACACACATATACACAGTATATATACAATATATACACACATATACACAGTATATATACAATATATACACACATATACACAGTATATATACAATATATACACAGTATATACACACATATACACAGTATATATACAATATATACACACATATACACAGTATATATACAATATATACACAGTATATACACACATATACACAGTATATATACAATATATACACATATACACACATATACACAGTATATACACACATATACACAGTATATACACACATATACACAGTATATATACACAGTATATACACATATACACAGTATATACACACATATACACAGTATATATACAATATATACACATATACACAGTATATACAATATATACACATATACACAGTATATACACACATATACACAGTATATATACAATATATACACAGTATATATACAATATATACAATATATACACAGTATATATACAATATATACACATATACACAGTATATATACAATATATACACATATACACAGTATATACACACATATACACAGTATATATACACAATATATACACATATACACAGTATATATACACAATATATACACATATACACAGTATATATACAATATATACACATATACACAGTATATATACACAATATATACACATATACACTGTATATACACATATACACAGTATATACACACATATACACACTATATATACAATATATACACATATACACTGTATATACACATACACTGTATATACATATGTACACAGTATATGCATATAAATACATATATACATACAGATAAATACATCTGTATATACTTACCTTTTAGGAAGTTTGGGAGCTGTATGGGTGTTCAGGCAGGTGTTCAGGTGGGTGTCAAGATGCATTCAGACGGCGGGGGGGGGGGGGGCGCGAGCGGGGGGGGGGGCGAGCGGGGGAGGGGGGGGCGAGCGGGGGAAGGGGGGGCCGAGCGGGGGAGGGGGGGGGGCCGAGCGGGGGAGGGGGGGGCCGAGCGGGGGAGGGGGGGGGGCGAGCGGGGGAGGGGCCGAGCGGGGGAGGGGCCGAGCGGGGGAGGGGGGGGGGCAGAGAATCAACTGTGCCGCCCTGCAGGCTGATGAGCGGGCAGGTCAGGGAGATGAGGGGGGCGGGTCAGAGAGGTGGCTGGGGGGCAGGTCAAGGATATGAGCAGGCACGGATCCCGGAAAGAGGTGGATGGGTGGGCGGCCGGGCTCAGTATACGTCTCGTGTAGATGCACAGAGCGGGAGGGGCCCGGGGGCACGATCCGGCACTGCAGCCCCGGACCACTTACCCCAGGCCGTGGCAAAGCACTGCAGGGAGCGTGCATCCCCGGGCCCCTGAACCTCACGGGCCCCGTAGCAACCGCTACGGCTGCTACGGCGGTAGTTACGCCACTGCTGGGTATGCTGGTAATACTGAGGCTGCGGTCACAAGTAACGCGGGGTATGCTTGTAATACTGGGGCCACAGTCACACGTAACGTGGGGTATGCTGGTAATACTGAGGCTGCAGTCACAGGTAACGCGGGGTATGCTGGTAATACTGAGGCTGCGGTCACACGTAACACGGTGTATGCTGATTATACTGGGGCTGCGGTCACACGTAACGTGGGGTATGCTGGTAATAATGAGGCTGTGGTCACAGGTAATGCGGGGTATGCTGTTAATACTGAGGCTGCGGTCACACGTAACGAGGGATATGCTGGTAATATTGAGGCTGCGGTCACACGTAACACTGGGTATGCTGGTAATACCGAGACTGCGGTCACACGTAACACGGGGTATGCTGGTAATACTGAGGCTGTGGTCACACGTAACGTGGGGTATGGTGGTAATACTGAGGCTGCGGTCACACGTAATGCCGGGTATGCTGGTTATACTGAGGCTGCGGTCACACGTAACGCAGGGTATGCTGGTAATACTGAGGCTGCGGTCACATGTAACGCAGGGTATGCTGGTAATACTGAGGCTGCGGTCACACGTAACGTGGGGTATGCTGGTAATACTGAGGCTGCGGTCACACATAACGCGGGGTATGCTGGTAATACTGAGGCTGCGGTCACACATAACGCGGGGTATGCTGGTAATACTGAGGCTGCGGTCACACATAACGCGGGGTATGCTGGTAATACAGAGGCTGCGGTCACACATAACGCGGGGTATGCTGGTAATACTGAGGCTGCGGTCACACATAACGCGGGGTCTGCTGGTAATACCGAGGCTGCGGTCACATGTAACGCGGGGTATGCTGGTAAACTGAGACTGCGGTCACACGTAACGTGGGGTCTGCTGGTAATACTGAGACTGCGGTCACACATAACACGGGGTATGCTGGTAATACGGAGGCTGCGGTCACACGTAACGTGGGGTATGCTGGTAATACTGAGGCTGCGGTCACACGTAACTCGGTGTATGCTGGTAATAAGGAGGCTGCGGTCACACGTAACGTGGGGTATGCTGGTAATACTGAGGCTGCGGTTACACGTAACGTGGGGTATGCTAGCAATACTGAGGCTGCGGACACACATAACGTGGGGTATGCTGGTAATACTGAGGCTGCGGTCACACGTAATGCGGGGTATGCTGGTAATACCGAGGCTGCGGTCACACGTAACGTGGGGTCTGCTGGTAATACTGAGGCTGTGGTCACACGTAATGCGGGGTATGCTGGTAATACCGAGGCTGCGGTCACATGCAACGCGGGGTATGCTGGTAAACTGACACTGCGGTCACACGTAACGTGGGGTCTGCTGGTAATACTGAGGCTGCGGTCACACGTAACGTGGGGTCTGCTGGTAATACAGAGGCTGCGGTCACACGTAATGTGGGGTATGCTGGTAATACTGAGGCTGCGGTTACACGTAACGTGGGGTATGCTGGTAATACTGAGGCTGCGGTCACACATAACGCGGGCTATGCTGGTAATACAGAGGCTGCGGTCACACATAACGCGGGGTATGCTGGTAATACTGAGGCTGCGGTCACACGTAACACGGGGTATGCTGGTAATACTGAGACTGCGGTCACACATAACGCGGGGTATACTGGTAATACCGAGGCTGCGGTCACATGCAATGCGGGGTATGCTGGTAAACTGAGACTGCGGTCACACGTAACGTGGGGTCTGCTGGTAATACTGAGGCTGCGGTCACACGTAACACGGGGTATGCTGGTAATACGGAGGCTGCGGTCACACGTAACGCAGGGTATGCAGGTAATACTGGGACTGCGGTCACACATAACGAGGGATATGCTGGTAATACAGAGGCTGCGGTCACATGTAACGCTTCCTCCAGCCCTTGCATTTGGACAATACACCGGGTGCGGGTTAGCGATCGCATGCGTTTACATAGAAACGCATCTCCCCCCCCCCCCCCGGGCGCTTTGATTCCATTTCTAAACACAGTCCGCACGTTACGTGTGACATCAATCCTTATTCTACATCAATACTTAATACAATCAATCAAAGTACTAAAACTTTCAGCATCTCATTCAACTGTTGGGAGTTGTAGTTCTTGAGTGCACTGTTATTCTATAAGTATATACACATTGCAGGGATGTAATAAGGTGCACTGTGTGTGTGTAAATGTGATGCACTTTTATTTTGTACCTTTTTCTTGTGCTGCAAGCCATCAGCAACTCCTCATCCATCCTGAGCTCCTGCACATGAGGGCAGCCTGTGCTGTGCCAGGGGGAGGACGCTCCAGCAGCAGCTCCTCATCCATCCTGAGCTCCTGCACATGAGGGCAGCCTGTGCTGTGCCAGGGGGAGGAAGCTCCAGCAGCAGCTCCTCATCCATCCTGAGCTCCTGCACATGAGGGCAGCCTGTGCTGTGCCAGGGGGAGGAAGCTCCAGCAGCAGCTCCCCATCCATCCTGAGCTCCTGCACATGAGGGCAGCCTGTGCTGTGCCAGGGGGAGGAAGCTCCAGCAGCAGCTCCTCATCCATCCTGAGCTCCTGCACATGAGGGCAGCCTGTGCTGTGCCAGGGGGAGGAAGCTCCAGCAGCAGCTCCTCATCCATCCTGAGCTCCGCACATATGAGGGCAGCCTGTGCTGTGCCAGGGGGAGGACACTCCTGCATGACCAGGAGGAAGGGGGCCCACTGTGACAACTAGGGGGCCCACGTCCTCTGGTCTGTAATTAGTGACAGCTCACTGTCTGCTCCTCCAGTGAATCAGGGGCCAGGTTCTCCTGCAGTGACGCAGGGGCTGAGGTGCTCAGTGCAGGGAGGAGGAAATGTCTTACTCACTGCCCCAGCGCTGCTGTGGGAAGAGCAGAGAACCTGTCTCCCTCCTGCAGGACGTCATAGTCCCCCCTGCTGCCCCCCTCCTCCAGCCTCAGCTGAATGTGCCTGCACTGACACAGGCAGGAGATGGTGACTCATGATAAGGGCCCACCGGGGTTTTGACCGGTATCCCGGCAGGCCAGTCCGGGCCTGGTGGTAACTGAGGCACCTCTGCAAGACATCTGCAACACCCTCGCCGATGCAAGGCAGAGCTGTGTTTGCGAATACGTCCCACCATGTAGCTTGCAGCCTGTGTAGGGTCTGACTAGCCCCACAGCATGTCACTACATAGCACTAGATAACACAGGGGAACACTGCAGCGGTAGAACCTGCCTGGTAAGGCAGGAGTGAAGTGTTTTGTGTGATGTCATATGTGTCAGCCAATCACATGTGTTACACTCTGTTTCTGTGAGCTGAGATGTAATTGGTAGCTGAGATGTAATTGGTAGTAGCCACCACCTGACCAGGGGGAGTAACAAAAACCCCTGGTTAGGAAAGTTCTAGAGAGCAGTTAGCTGAGCAGTAGCTCAGAAGCAGACTGGAGTTAATCCAGTACAGACTCAGAGGAGTCTGTGCTGCCAGCACACCAGACCAGAGCAGGTGAGCCCAGCTCCCTGCCTAAAGCATGGAGCTAATAGCTAGTTAGCGAGAGGAAAGGGGTATCATCCTACCTTTAAGGGTGATACCTGAAGCAATCCAGGATAAAGCTGAAGCATCCTATTAGGACACAGCTACCTCCCAGCCTGCCCTTTGCATCCAGGCTGATGATCTACATCCTGTGGCTCCCTCCAACTACATCTCCAGCATTCCACCATCCTGTTAAGGCACGTTCCTACGGTTCCTGTTGGTTCCAATAAAGAACTGTAAGTTGTTTTTGTTCAACGTCTGCCTCCGTCTGGTCCCTGCTTCTACGGCTGTCACAATCACGGGCACCCTGTCCACCACACAGAGACTCATACTCTAGACACCAAAGGGTTGCCTCAGGAAGAACCCCTATAGCAGCCTCTCCCTCATCATTTCTTGTCAACACCACCCTGCTGGAGACCTGCCAGGCTGTAGGACAGCCCTCCAGTTCCCCAGACCAAGCACCGTGACACTAGCGTGCCTAGGCCGCAACCGCCAGCCACTCAGGTACTGCGGGCCCCGGCGGACTCCAGGCCCCAAGTAAAGGCTAGGCCCCGGTGGGGGATGTTACACATCTCAAATCAGTAAGACTGGATAGTGCCAATGATCCATGTGCAGTCACACAAATCACAACTCATTTTTATTGGCTCCTTTAGGGAAAGGATATCACTTGCTATCACAGTTCAATAAGCAAAGTCATTCCTGAGTAAAACGACATGTACAACGTGTTATCCCTTTAATACGAGCCTGCATTATGTTTATTGGCTGGAAACATCCATAGCTATTAGGAGAGGAGGATCTGCCTGCATTTATTGGATGGCAAAAAGGGTTAATAGACGCCTTGTTAACTCTATGCAATTACAAAATCAATATCGGTAGACAGAAGCCGTGAACCGGTTGGTCGATAATATAATTACTTATTGCAGATATTTCAGGCGAAATTAGTGTCATTACTGCCCTCATTTTAGAAATTTTTACTGTCTATAATATCCATTAACCACATAAACAAACGTGTCCCGAATACACAGAAGGCGGGTGTTCTGCATGGGGAAGGATTTATTCAAAGAAATATTTGTTGATGTTTTTTAGATGCCAAAAGAGTTGGTGCACTCTGTGGGGGCAGTGCAGGGGCACCAGCTTCATGAAGAACATGCCCCACAATTCATGTATCTGGCGCCCCCTGCACACTACACAGTAAATTGTACCTAGTGCAGTTTGCACTGTTTTTGACAAATGTGGGTCAATGAGGCTGTCCAGAGGAGTTCCGTAAAGTGCATTGTCCGTGTATAATGCACTGTGCCGCGATTCACTAAGATTGTGCACCCGATATCCTGCATGTGTCGCTCCCCGCTCAGGTCTGACGGAGTTCACCTTCTTCTTCCTGGTGCATGTAAGTGCTTGATGTTGCGACACAATTTGAAAGTTAAATCCCGCGCTCAGTCCGAATCCGTCGGATCATCCAACTGTCGCCCCCCGATTTCTGTTGCATGAAAGCCAGCGCAGCTGAGCCTTAATTTGATCACGTGCTACACAATCCCCTGCTAAATACCTGTCCCAGCGGCGCTAATCCCGAATACCATGACAGTCTGATGGAAATGCGATCCGTGGACCCTTAGTCCTGTAATCCCTAGTCCCAGAATCCCTGGACACCTCTTTAAGCGTGGTTTCCCAGTGGCATGTTTATTGCGCATCTGTTGTGCATCCGTCGCGTTTTGTCTTCACGTTGCTTCCTTTTTAACTCTTCAGCTGCAAAAAAAACTTTAGGCTTCACTTTAGAGTGGTTTCACTTATTGGTAAAAAAATTTCGATACGCATCCATTGCTTTTTGTCTCCACTGGGTCTCCGTTTTGCTTCCGTGTCCGCAAAAACGGAAGGTATAACATTGCTTTGTGCTCACTCCTATTGTTTCACATGACTGTAATGTCTTATTCTATTTCTATGTTACCCATAAATGTTAAGCGCTATGGAATTTGATGGCACCAGATAAATAAAGATTTATTATTTGAAAATATCACATTTGGTTTCTCAGCCTCATCAATGAAAAAAAACTGACCTGCCATAATTTTAATTATTATTTTAATAATGTGAAAACACCCATAAAAATGAATGGCTCAGTAACGCATGCATCCATGAAAATCACTGAACCAGTGATGTGAAAAACAAAGCCAAAGAACAACATATCAAGAAAGAGGAGCTGAACTTTTACGAGTACAGGCGGTCCCCTACTTAAGGACACCCGACTTACAGACAACCCATAGTTACAGACAGACCCCTCTGACCTCTGGTGAAGTCTCTGGATGTTACTATAGTCCCAGGCTGCAATGATCAGCTGTAAGGTGTCTGTAATGAAGCTTTATTGATAATCCTTGATCCCATTACATCAAAAAATGTTTAAACACCAGTTGTCACTGGGGCCAATTTTTTTTTTGTCTGGATCTACAATTATAAAATATATAGTTTCGACTTACATACAAATTCAACTTAAGAACAAACCTCCGGACCCTATCTTGTACGTAACCCGGGACTGTCTGTATATATTATATATTGGTAAATTACCTAATATCTTGCAGCCTGCAGATTAAATCATAACAAAAAAAAATCTTAAACACTTGATTCATATTGGAGAAAACAATGGAGCAATACGTTTATATATATTTTAAGGTCTGTTGCATCTTATAGTTTAATATACATTGTCATTTTTTATATATATATTTTTTTTCATTATCATTTTTGGTACTGGACCGTGTAGTCTCTAATTGTTGTCATATCCATCCATACAGCCTTGTCACTTCATGGAGGGTCAGGCAGCGAGGTTATAACGCGTCTATTGAATGTCACATGCAAATGTCAATGAAAACGGGAGAAACAAGTCATTATGATAATTATAATGCCTGTCCAACCCTTATCTAGACTCTCACCCTCTGCTGAATGTGCCGTATGAAGACTAATCCTGCAATCACATCTCTGCCGACAGGAGGAGCACGAAAATGATTACAACTCATTAGGGGCCCGGAATATACTTCACACTACAGAACACGGATATCCAATCATTCTATTTAAAGGGGATTTCAATTCTCCGCAATTTAGAATCATTTTATGTAATTATCATTTTCTGGGATACTAATGAATGAACTGTAAAGTCTACAAAGTGTTGCATCCCTTTTAGTGTATCCACCTGGATCAAAAAACTGCGGCAAAGTTAGATGGAAAAGAGAGGAGGGAACAGTGCGGGTCGTGGGGATACATAGAAAAAGGTGACCAAAAGAGCTATGCAAAAATTACCATAATCACTACGGAAATGGAATAGAAATTGCTTAAAATTATTGAAGAAAAGAAGCCTGACGTACTCCTTATATGATGGAGGGTAACAGTCCCCAGTAGGATAAGGACATAGAAAAGGGCGTAAGTGGGGTATTTACTGGGTACCAGGGGGTAAAAATACCCTAGTCCAGGTATCTAGAGGGAAGGCTACAAACTAAATCGTTGTCCTGAGATGGAGGAAAACCTTGTTAGAGAACATAATCTGAATTACCGTATTTTTCGGACTATAAGGCGCACAAAAAATCCTTTGATTTTCATAGAAATCAAAGGTGCGCCTTAGAGTCCAGTGCGCCTTATATATGACCTGTGGTTACAGACAACAGCTGCCTTGAACAGGTCTGCCACCTGCTGGTCATTCATCCTTATAATCAGGTGCGCCTTATAATCCGGTGCGCGGATATACACTGGTATATGATATACACTGATAAGATTGACAACTGAAATCTGCCCAAGTTAATAGATAAACAATTGGCTGAATTACAGTACTAGACATGGACAGGTGTGGTATTCTTTGAGTATAATAAAAAAGGTAACAAATTCTCCACTGAAAACTTGCATGAAAAAGTGGTAGTTGGTGAAAGCCTTGTTTCTAAAAATCAAGGGGATTGTGCAAACAATTTATTGGCTTTTGTGCAATTTGTAATGGTTTCTATGGGGCCTTACCTAATTTAAGATTGAAGTAATGGGGGAGTTGGATTGAGAGAGGACAAACAAGAGGGAGGATAGTGAGCCCTGGGCTCCAGCCCCTTAAGTGCCCTGCCTGCTTGCCTCTGTGTATCCTAAGTGATACAGGACAACCATGAAGACAGTTCTTCCCTACGCCAAAGTGAGTCACTAAATGAAACAAAAATACACAAAATAAGCCAATCAGGGTCATAGAAGAGATAGCAATGTAGAGGAACAGAGGTATAGTCACAAAATGTAAGCCAAGATCAGAAAAACATGGACACAAATAACACAAAATAAAACTCGCACAGAATACTAATGAGACAAAGAAGACTATAACCAGGCTGCAGAGAGATGGATGTGGTGAATTCAGTCCAGAGCCAGCAACTAGACTATAGTTCACAATGCTGGACTAAAGTGAACCACAGGAAAACTCTGAATCTCCGCAGTACAAATTAAGGAAGACGCAGACACATTTTCACTTTGTATGTGGAAAAGTTAGCATGCCGCTGAGCAGTTCTTCAGATTTATCAATAATCTCTTTTTAAAATTATGGAAAAAATTTGTGCAAAATCACTTCAATTCAAAGACTTGCAAAAGACCCCAATAAACATGTGTGATGTGTAACATTACACATTATTTCATTTGTGCCAAATTTATTAATACGGTTATGAAAACACCAAAAAGCAGGGATCTGTGAAACATGAAAAACAGAAGATTGCAACATTTCATAAGATAAATGATATTTTACCACCATTCTTCCCGTTTTACAAAATTAATAGAAATCGGGTATGAATTTTAGATATGAGGTGTCAAATAACTATCTCCCACACTGTGCACCTAAATAATATATACATCTAGGAACTTATCATGTTGTTCCCCAGCATATATCAAATAATATACTGTGATACCATAATATATAATAATTAGAGATGAGCGAGCACTAAAATGCTCGGGTGCTCGTTATTCGAGACAAACTTTTCCCGATGCTCGAGTGCTCGTCTCGAGTAACGGACCCCATTGAAGTCAATGGAGACTCGAGCATTTTTCAAGGGGACCAAGGCTCTGCACAGGGAAGCTTGGCCAAACACCACCAATATGCCAAAATTATGGGCAACAGCATGGCGACGACAGAGTGACCGAATGAGGCTAGATAGCATCTAAAACATCCAATAATTGACCCTGACACTATAGGGGACGGCATGCAGAGGCAGCGGCAGCAGGCTAGAGAGTGTCATGGCGACATACCCTAAATGGACTCAGGATTCAAACCAATGGGTGGCAGAGAGGAACCAAAGGAGGTGAGCAAGAAGCGCTGAAATGATTTCCTATGTGAACAAAAGGTTGACGGTGTATTTAGTCGATAACACAGCATGGTGGCGACATAGTGACCAAGTTCCATAACGTATCTGGTGAAACACCCGAAAAATGAGCCTGACACAGCTCGTTTGATAAGGGGACAACATGTGGAGGCAGCCATGGAGACGACTTCCATGATTAAGAGTGACAGTATGGGGCATCCATATAGCACTGCTATGATTGCAACTTAAGGTCTCCAGCATGGAGCTTTCGCCTGTCCAAGCCCCTGTCTCTCGGCTCCTCCCCACCCAAAATGGGCCTGGGGACCAGAAGCGTTTACTTTGAAAAAATGATAATTTTCAAAGCAGGCGGGGGCTACAAACAGCACTTCTAAGAACCTTTTGTATAAGATCAAGTGTAGTACTGTTCTTATAAGTAATTGGCTTGGTTATGGCGGGTGAGGGGAATGTAAACAGATGCGCTGAAATAATATCGGTAAATGATAAAAGTTTGCCAGTATATTTTGTGGATAACACAGCAGGGTGGCGACAAAGTTAACAAGTTTGATGTGGAAGCCATGAAAACAACCCAAAATTCTGCCTGACACAGCTCGTTTGCTAAGGGGACGAAGTATGGAGGCAGCTATATGGACGACTTTGGGAGGCAGCTATGGAGATGATGTGTGGAGGTAGCAATGAAGACAATGTGTGGAGGCAGCTATAAAGACGACGTGTGGAGGCTGCTATGGAGACAATTAAATTTGGATAGTGCCTGTATGTGGCAGTCCAAAAAAGTTTTCAAACCAGAGGAGCAGGTAGGTGGTCCTCCAGAAAAATTAAATAGATTGAGTGCCTGTATGTGGCACTCCCAAAAATTGTTTAAAACAGAGGACCGGGTAGGTGGCTCTCCAGAAAAATTAAATACATAGAGTACTATAGCTAGAGCCAGGCAAAAAATAGCCAGTTTCCTCTGCTTTAGTGTACAAAGAGGAGGAGAAGGAGGAAAATGAGGAGGAGGAGTGCATACATTATTCAGGTTGAGCTTCTTTTACCTGGTGGAGAATGAAAATCCGGAGAAATCCAGGCTTTATTCATCTTGATAAGCGTCAGCCTGTCAGCGCTGTCAGTCGACGCTTATCGGTGATGATGCCACCAGCTGCACTGAAAACCCGCTCGGACAACACGCTAGCGGCAGGGCAGGCAAGAACCTCCAAGGCGTACAGCGCCAGTTCGTGCCACATGTCCAGCTTTGAAACCCATTAGTTGTAGGGAGCTGTGTGATCATTTAGGACGATGGTATGGTCAGCTACGTACTCCCTCACCATCTTTCTGTAAAGATCAGCCCTACTCTGCCGAGACTGGGGACAGGTGACAGTGTCTTGCTGGGGTGACATAAAACTGGCAAAGGCCTTGTAAAGCGTACCCCTGCCAGTGCTGGACAAGCTGCCTGCTCGCCTACTCTCCCTTGCTACTTGTCCCGCAGAACTACGCACTCTGCCGCTAGAGCTGTCAGAAGGGAAATACTGTTTCAGCTTGTGCACCAGGGCCTGCTGGTATTCATGCATTCTCACACTCCTTTCCTCTCCAGGGATGAGAGTGGAAAGATTTTGCTTGTACCGTGGGTCCAGGAGAGTGAATACCCAGTAATCGGTGCTGGAATAAATTCTTTGAACGCAAGGGTCATGGGATAGGCAGCCTAGCATGAAATCTGCCATATGCGCCAGAGTCCCAACTCGCAAGAATTCACTCCCCTCACTGGCCTGACTCTCCATTTCCTCTTCCTCCAACTCCTCTTCTTCTGCCCATACACGCTGAACAGTGAAGGACTGAGCAATGCTCCCCTCTTCTGTCTCGCCAACATTCTCCTCTTCCTCCTCATCCTCCTCCACCTCCTCCGATATGCGCTGAGAAACAGACCTGAGGGTGCTTTGGCTATCAACAAGGGAATCTTCTTCCCCTGTCTCTTGTGACGAGCGCAAAGCTTCCGACTTCATGCTGACCAGAGAGTTTTTCAACAGGCCAAGCAGCGGGATGGTGAGGCTGATGATGGCGGCATCGCCACTGACCATCTGTGTTGACTCCTCAAAGTTACTCAGCACCTGACAGATATCAGACATCCACGTCCACTCCTCATTGTAGACTTGAGGAAGCTGACTGACCTGACTACCACTTCTGGTGGAAGTTGACATCTGGCAGTCTACAATCGCTCTGCGCTGCTGGTAAACTCTGGATAACATGGTTAATGTTGAATTCCACCTCGTGGGCACGTCGCACAACAGTCGGTGAGCGGGCAGTTGGAGGCGGCGCTGCGCTGCCCTGAGAGTGGCAGCATCTGTGCTGGACTTCCTGAAATGCGCACAGATGTGGCGCACCTTCTTGAGCAAATCAGACAGATTGGGGTATGTCTTGAGGAACCGCTGAATTATGAGATTTAACACATGGGCCAGGCATGGCACATCAACTCAGTCTGCCGAGTTGCAGAGCCGCCACCAGGTTACGGTCGTTGTCACACACAACCATGTCTGGCTTCAGGTTCAGCGGTGCCAGCCACAGATCAGTCTGCGCCGTGATGCCCTGTAATAGCTCTTGGGCGGTGTTCCTTTTATCGCCTGGGCGCAGCAGTTTGAGCACTGCCTGCTGTCGCTTACCGCGACTGATGGCGCTATGCCCACGGATGGTAATTCGGAGGAGGAGGTGGAGGAGGGGTGGGAGGAGGAGGAGGCATAGTAGGCCTGATAGACCTGGACGAGGTAGGCTCCGCAATCCTCGGTGTCGGCAGTATATGACCCGCCCCAGGGTCAGACTTGGTCCCAGCCTCCACCAAGTAAACCCAATGTGCCATCAGTGATATATGGTGGCCCTGCCCAGCAGCACTCGTCCACGTGTCCGTGGTCAGGTGGACCTTGTCAGAAATGGCGTTGGTCAGGGCACGGATGATGTTGTCTGACACGTGCTGGTGCAGGGCTGGGATGGCACATCTGGAAAAGTAGTGGAGGCTGGGGACCGAATACCGAGGGGCGGTTGCCGCCATGAGGTTGCGAAAGGCTTCGGTCTCTACCAGCCTATAGGGCAGCATCTCCAGGCTAAGTAATTTGGCGATGTGGACGTTGAGGGCTTGGGCGTGTGGGTGTGTTGCACTGTATTTCCTCTTGTGTCCGCTATCTCGCACTTTGTAGCACTAACTATCTGCAACTGCCCATGACCCAGTTCACACTGTGCTTTTAATCCACTGTTTGTCCTGTGCATCTATTGGTATATGCCACAACAGTTTGCAATATAGTGCAACCTCTTTTAAGAATCTCTAATAAAAGTGATGTTTTATTTTTATTTTTTCACTTGTCCGGATATGGGTCAAGGCAGTTTTATAAAATAATTTCTTGAGCTTAATCCCTGCCGTGACAATAAGGTCCATTGTTTTTGTGTAGTATTTCCTCTTGCGCTCCAGAGTCTGGGGTATAGAGAGCTGGACGCTGCGCATGGAGACATTGATGGATGCTGTGGAGGATCGTGGAGGCGAAGGTGTAGTTTTCGCAAGGGAGGTGTTTGGGCCGGGGTCCTGGGCAGGGGGCTGACTGGCAGAGGCAGCAGATGACACAGGGGAAGGAGCAGTGGTGTGCCCGGCCGGAGGTGAACGGCCTTGGTTCCATTGAGTGGGGTGTTTAGCATTCATATGCCTGTGCATACTGGTGGTAGTTAAGCTAGTAAAGGTGGAACCCCTGCTGATCCTGGTTTGGCACAGGTTGCACACCACAGTCCGTCGGTCATCCGGTGTTTCTTTAAAGAACCTCCAGACTTCCGGAAATCTAGCCCTCGCCACGGGAGCTTCACTACGTGAAACATTTGGCGCTGATGCACCAGCTCTGGCACTGCCTCTCCGTCTGGCCCCACCACTGCCTCTTCCAACCTGTTCTCGTCGAGGACTCTCCTCCGTCTCAGAAGCACTGTGTTCACCCGGCCTATCAACCCAGCTTGGGTCTGTCACCTCATCATCCTCCGATCCCTCAGTCTGCTCCCCCCTCGGACTTCCTGCCCTGACAACAACTTCACCACTGTCTGACAACCGTGTCTCCTCATCGTTCAACACCTCTTTACACACTTCTTCCACTACGTCAATAATGTCATCATCACCCACAGACTGCGACCGGTGGAAAACCTGGGCATCGGAAAAGAGCTCAGCAGCAACCGGACAAGTGGTTTGTGACTCTGGGAAGGATCCAGAAAACAGTTCCTCAGAGTATGCCGGTTCAAATGCCAAATTTTCCTGGGAGGGGGCAGACTGGGGGGAAGGAGGCTGAGGTGGAGGAGCTGGAGGAGTGCTGATTTCGGTGACATGGGTGGACTGCTTGGAAGACTGACTGGTGGAATAATGGCTAGAAGCATTGTCCGCAATCCACGACATCATCTGTTTGCATTGTTCTGGCCTCAACAGTGCTCTACCACGAGTCCCAGTAACTTGAGACATGATGAACCTAGGGAGTGTAGCTCTGCGGCGTTCCCCTGCTCCCTCATCAGCAGGTGGTGTCTCACCCCGCCCAGGACCACGGCCTCTGACCCCTGCAGTAGTTGGACGCCCTCGTCCTCTACCCCTAGCCCTCGGGTTCAACATTTTCAAAATTAAAGTGTAAACTGTAAATTTTTTTTGTGGTTTATTTGTGTGGTTTTTTTTTTTTTACAGAAATTACACAGCAACCACAGAAGATGATGATGATTGCTATGGCTAGTTTCTAACCTACACTGACAGCACACAACAGGATTTTGTGCTGTGCCTGCGATGACTTTTAGTTTTAAAAAAAAAAAAAAAAAGCGGCAGACTGTGCCTAATTCAATCAAACCCCTAATAAATTGTCCCACTTAGGTGTTTGAGATGGATATGTGTGTCACTAAGAGCTAAATAGAACGTTCGCAAGTCTCCCTGCAAATTCGTCACAATATGGTACTGGCTGCACTACTAGTGCCAGCAAGCCCAGCCACAAGCAAATCAACAAAAAAAATATATATAATGCTATTGTAGCCCTAAGAAAGCCGGTTGGGTTCTTGTATGCCTAGTTTCTAACCTACACTGACAGCACACAACTGGATTTTGTGGTGTGCCTGTCACTGTAAGTTTCGTCACAATATGGTACTAGCTGCACTACTAGTGCCAGCAAGCCCAGCCACAAGCAAAGAAATAAAAAAATATTCTAGCCCTAACAAGGGCTGTTGGGTTCTTGTAGAATCACTCCTGCCTAACACTATTCTAATAGAACACCCTAACGCTTTCCCTGACCAGCAGCAGCTCTCTCCCTAGCGGCATCCAGACAGAGAATGACGCGTGCAGCGCGGGCAGGGGCTAGTCTATTCCAGGGTCACCTGATCTGGCCAGCCAACCACTGCTATCGACGTGTAAGGGTACCACGTCATGCTGGGTGGAGTGCAGAGTCTCCTGGCTTGTGATTGGCTCTGTTTCTGGCCGCCAAAAATCACAACAGCGGGAGATGCCATTTTCTCGAGCTGGCAAAAGATTCATCCGAGCAACGAGCAGTTTCGAGTACACTAATGCTCGAACGAGCATCAAGCTCGGACGTGTGTGTTCGCTCATCTCTAATAATAATACATTGTATTTATACATATCCAGACGAGTGTGTTCGCTCATCTCTAAATAAATTATAATATAGTACCTTATTGTATAGTATCCCCTGAGTAAAAACAAGTATATCCCACACTGTGGACCTAAATAATATATAAACCTAATAACTGATTGTGCTGTGTCCCAGCATATATCAAATAATATATTGTGATACCATAATAAATTATAATATAGTACTTTATTCTACAGTATCCCCCTCAGTAAAAACAACTATCTCACACACTGTGCACCTAAATAATATATAAACCTAAGAACTGATCATGTTGTGCCCCAGCATATATCAAACAATATACTGTGATACAATAATAAATGATAATACATTTTACTATATACCCAGAATAAATTTTAATATAGTTCCTTATTGTCTAGAATACCCTGAGTAAAAACATCTATATCCCACACTGTGCACCTAAATAATATATAAACTTAAGAACTAATCATGTTGTACCCCAACATATATCAAACAATATACTGTTGTACCATAATAAATGATAATACATAATACTTTGTACTATAGAATCAGAAGACATTATAATATAGTACCTTATTATATACAGTAGTACCCCCTGAGTAAATGCAAATTTCTAGAACTTAATTAATAAGACTATATACAGTGTCCCACTTTTTTTTACATGCAAATGATCAAGTTTAGATGGTAGGGGCCATTGGGTCAGCAATCTGCCGTCTGAGGCAAGTTACTTAACTCACTTAACTGATCTTCATTCCACAATCTTCATTCCACTGATCTGTTATTGCCTTAACATTCTGACCCCCATAAATCTACAACGTTGTATAGGAATACACCAGTAAGTGGCGGGGGGGGGGGGGGGGGGGGGCGAAGAAGACCCCATAGTGCGAAAAGGTCCCCAGACACAGAAAAAGCATTCTACAAGTCATCTTTCCTTATTTCCAGACAAAATGTGATCTATTGTACAATTCTGCAGCCACAGAAGGTAAATAATAGAGAAGTCCATTGAGTTGTGATAGTCAACACTCATTACCTCATTTATCTCTCTGTTCTCTCACCGGGGGAAGAGCTAATGTTATTTAGCATTTCCCGATCTGACTTGTTATTGTCTCCGCATTAATTCCAGCCTCTATTTATTACAGAATTAACTGAAGAATCATTAACATTCTTCACCATCATCTCCCCCAGATGGCAAATGATGACAACTGTTGGACCACAATCCATTAACTCTTTCATGACCTGGATATGGGCTTGACTTTTCCTCTCACTTACACGTAGATATAAACACCAGACAGAAAATCCGGACAAACAAACCTAAATGTAATAACAAAATTGTCATTTTGTTTGTTCCAAAACCATTAATTCCCTAGTCCCATTCAGTGAAATGTAATTAAAGATACATGTACACACAAAGGAAAAAAATTAAAACTTAATTCTAGGGACGCTGCTATAAGCCACAATTTTGCTGCAGGTTGGAAATTCAATACCCTAATTCTGCAGCAATGATAAAAATGCTATAGGTTTTTATCCAAGCAGGTAGATGGGATTTGTGAGAGAACCTACTGTCTATACCACAAAAAAAAAACAGGTAGGTGATCACGGCACTACCAACCGCAGATCTGAACTAGTATATACATATGGCACATGCGTAAGAAATGGAATCTAAACGGGTGTTGTGCGTTCTAGTGAGTGGTGGTGCTCAAAATCCAAACAGTATTACATCGACATGGAAAAAGTCAAGAGTTTTTATGGAGAGGACGGCACTCACCAACGTCCTGTTGCAAAAATTCTTCTTCTTTATTATCGAAAGAATGATACTCACAAGAAGTAGAACAAGCAAGGGAGGGAGTGGGGGATGATGCTTACAAAAAGGCAATGGCTGTTTCGCGCAGTTCGCGCTTCTTCCGGCCTCCGTGCATGGTCCCATTTAACTTGCAGTGGTTATACCCTGTGTGGCCTTGACCTTAGGTGTGACATATACAGCCTGTACATTATGTACATAGGATATGATGCTTTATGGAAGCCCCCTATAGCCCCTTTATTATTTCCTTACTTGGCCATAATAAAGAGAAGTAAGGACTCTGTGTCCGGCCATACAAGATTCATGTACGTGACTGATGCGTTGACCTCTCTAAATGTATGGATTTTTTATTACTAGGTATCTAAGAAATATAATGTTGTCACATTATTGGTTTGCTTGATGCCATTTATCTATATTATAGAATGAAGAAACATGGACTGTCAAAGGACAAGGTTTCACGTCCTCGACTCTTCTCTATATATAGTAGTTTTAGAGTCAATTGCGCAGAAAATGTGACCACAAATGAGAGTAAATAACACATGATGTAGGAAATCAGCTGGGAAATGAATAAATTGTTTCAATGTATTCAAGGTCCCTACAGGGAAGCAGTCAAACTCCTTAGCTATGCAAATAACATGTACATGTAAGGGCTGGACCTACATTTTGTTTTGTTGCTAACTGGTTTACAATTGCTGAATAATATTATTGGCAATAAAATGTCACTAAAAGTGCACTAAAAATTAAGGTTATGTTCTATGTAGCATAATCCTATTGCAGCTTATTACTAAAATGTAATCATATTTTTACCATATATTTCACATATTTTCCTTATTAAAGGACATTTTTTTCACAATCCAATAGTTCTTGGGATGTAGAACAACTTAGCCTATTATCTTTGTTACCTATATCCAGCAGTTTCTTTGCTATCCTCCTCAGTTTAGCCTGGCTCTATACTAGCTGGGTCTTTTCTGGTTACTCTTATGTCTGCATCCATCACTGTGATAAATCTAGTACATTAATTTTTTCCCTGCCTTTAGCAGGACACTGACAACTGATAGATAAGGAGAAGCTGGTTTTTAATAACAAAACTTTCCAATTCAATCTGCTGTGTTCAGAAAGCTTTTCAGATACAATGCTCACGACTGGAGAAGAAAGAAGCAAAACATGGGGCAAAGAAGATTTTTCTTAATAAAATTCATAGCAATGTTAACTATTATCTTATGCTGTATTCGTGTCTGAGATAGGAAAACATTCTCATCAATGGTTTAGTTATTATTTAAAGGGGTTGGCCTCTTTATGTTAGTATTTTATTACATATATGAGGCTCATTATATTAAGCCACTTACCAATAGATATTTGGTTAGTGGTTCAGCACCATTTTCATGGAATCATTAGCCACAACCCTAGTTCAGAACTGTCATCACGGGCAGAAGCGTCCTTCTCCATTCCATAAAATGGCAGGAGATGGAGGGTCCTGGGACCACAGACATCAATGAGCACTCATTCCTCTACAGCGTCCTGTGAGCTACCTTCGCAGGGATCTCCTTTCCCTGTTACAGAGGCTGTCACTGCTACATCACAGAAGTTGTGTGCAGCTTTTTCAACTGTTTTAGACCTGATGAAGCACCCGCAGCAGAGGTGCGAAATGCGTTGTTATTTGCTCAAATCTCCAAATAAATGGAGTTCATGTTACCCAGAATTTGAGTGGCTCTCCGTGGAACGCCAATGTTTTGCTTTGCGTTTCCTTTCACACCATTGCCTCATGGTATATTCCCAGCACTAGTTATTTGCTAAATGCCTGGGATATGCTGATATATCCAAGGTCTAGGCTGCAACACTCCAACAGTCTATTCACACCTATACCCTTACCAGAGTTGTGCCTGAATTGCAGCACAACCAAAAAAGGTTATTGTACCTACTTATCCTCTAACGTTTTCATTTTACTATAAGGGTAACCTTGCGCTACGTGGCAGATTGCGCTAGAAAGGGAGATTTTTTTTCTCCTTTTCCTCTTTTGGAACACTTATTGGATTTTATAATAAAAAATTAACACAAAGTGACCAACCCCTTTAAGGGGCTCTACCTGACAGTAGGAATACTGCTGCCAAAGTCACTTCTTTTTGGAAATAGTCTTTAGTGGCAAAATGTGGAGAAAACCAATGCTAATTGTTTCTGGTGTAATAAAAATTATATATACTAATAATTCCTATATTCATATAGCGCACACGGATTACCCAGCACTGCACAGAGCTTTGCCAAATTAGTCCCTCTCCCCAATGGGGCTCACAATCTGATCAACCTACCAGTATATTTTGGAGTGTGGGAGGAAACCGGAGGCCCCCGGAGGAAACCCACATAAACATGGAGAGAACATACAAACTCTTTGCAGATTTTGAACCCAAGTCTCCAGCGCTGCAAGGATGTAATGCTTAACCACTAAGCCACCGTGCTAGTGTAATTCAACAGCAGAGGCAACAGAGCTGAATAATGGAATAGAATAATATAAAGACAATTCTTTTTTTTTTCATCATTTTGTATTTGTGATTCACAGGTCGGAGATCAAATCCGTTATTAGATTCCTAACAATGCCATGGAATAATCTGTATTTCCATCACTCTTCGGATACGCCACGAGCACGTTCTCATCCAGAGCTGAAAATATATTCACGAAGGATCTCATAGGGGGGGGCTCTGTCACTCCAGAGACTATAAAAGAGTCTTCCGAAGGTATTAGAGCGGATTCTTCAAACGATCAGATAACAGTAATTCGCCAGTCCTTTCATATGAGAAACTCATTAGGATGAATTCATTGCCATACAGATAAGCATTTGCTCTCAGACCTCAGTGTTCCCAACCTCTCCGCTCCCGTGTACTAATGCCGCCTCATTAAGCAGCATGTATAATTAAACCCGCCTGTATCCCCTGTGCTCCAGGTAGCAAACAGCGAGCCGGCCACCTGTAATCCCACAAAGAGTGTCACTGAATACATTAGCGAGAGACGCCGGATTACAGTTCATCCATCCGGGAATTCATATCTCGCCGCTATAAAGAGAAGCGATAGAATAACAGTTTGGGAACTTTTCATATGGATGAGCTCATTCACACACAGTTGTGTTGTTGTTTCTTTCCCATTTCGCTGTATTTTTAGGCATCTTTGAGTATGTCCACACAGCATGTCGCACAGGCTCTAAAAGATCCTGGAGGGTTTTTTGGTGTTTTTATTTTTATAGTCAAATCTTTAAACCCATTTAAGCGTTTTTTTTTTGGAATTTTTTTTTGCATCCCTGTTTCTACGCCCCGCATTTCAAGAGCCATTACTTTGTATTTTTTCCATTTACAGAGCTGTATGAGGGCTTGTTATCTGCGGGACAAATTGTTCTTCCTAGCAGCATCGTTTAATATTATTGTCCTGTATACTGATAAAAAATTCCAAATGCAGTGTAATGCACAAAAAAAAAATTCAGTCCAATTTTCTTTTGGACTTTGCTTTTATGGCTTTGTAGTCCAAATGACACATTGGGGCTCATTTACTAAGGGCTCCGCGGCCGCACTTTCGTCGGGTTTCCCGAATTTTTCTGTTTCGCACCGAATTCCGCCGGGATTTTGGCGCAATCGCGCTGGCTTTCACGCATCAGAAATTGGGGAGTGTGGCCTTCGGACAACCCGACGGATTTGGAAAAACTGTGGAATAAAAAAAACTAAATGAGTCGCAAGATCAAGCACTCACATGCACAGAGAAGAAGCAGGTGAACTCCGGCGGACCTCGGCGCAGCAGCGACAACTACTGGATATCGGGCGCACGACCTTAGTGAATCGCGGCAGGCCCGAATCCTCGTTGGACATCGCGCCACGGGATCGCGACAGGACCTGGTAAGTAAATGAGCCCCATTCCCTTTAGTCTTTGCGTTAGTTCGATCACAGAGATAACTAGTATATAGGGGGAGATTTATCAGATGTGTCAACCATTCAGAGCTCAGCCTTAATTTTAAAAACAGCTGTGGGAAAATGAAAAAACAAGCTGTAATTGGTTGTCATGGGTGACTAGAAAACGTCTGCTCTCAGCAGTGTTAAACTGGGGTTCCTTGGACCCACCAGATAATTTACACTGGGTGCCCACCCTCCAACAACTTTTAGAAAACATACTCTAGTAGCCTTTTCTGCTGCTGTACCTCTGGGGTCCAGTACCGGGTAGAGCCTGGGCCCACCGGGGGATCCTCTGGTACTCTGGTGGGCCAGTCCGACACTGGCTCTCAGTGTCTCCCCCTAATAATTAGTATGTTTTAAAAGCTTAAAAATGAAAATAAAAAAAAAACATTTTTTCCGTATTGTAACCTGGATCCTGATGCATGCAACTGTGTGTGGAGAATTTTTTGCAGAACGTTTTGTTGTTTGCATGTACCACTATGTACAGCAGACTTCCCCTGTTGATTTCTTCTAAAATTCCCCAGTAAAATTCCTCAATCAACTCCAACTCTCCGCACAAACATCAGCTACAAGCTCCAGCATTCCCTGCTGCTTCCCTTCCTCAGCCATATCCTCTCCTTCTCCTATTTCATACCAGACAGCTCAGTCTGAAGTCATGTCACGCTGCTCCTCTAATCTAGACACACCCCTTCTTCTCCCATCTCACAGCAGACTGCTCAGTTTGATAAAGTACGTCCAGCTGCACTGGTCCATAAGCCACTCCCACCTCCTTCTCCCATTTCACAGCAGATTGCTCAGTCTGATAAAGTACGTCCAGCTGCTCTCGTCCATAAGCCACTCCCACCTCACAGCAGACTGCTCAGTCTGATAAAGTACGTCCAGGTGCTCTCGTCCATAAGCCACTCCCACCTCCTTCTCCCATCTCACAGAAGACTGCTCAGTCTGCAGCAAGTCCTCCTGTTTCCCTTACATTCTCTCATTGAGCAATGCAATTTCCCCCTTCCAACTTACAGTTGTCAGCTCAGTCTTATATAGCAAGTTCAGCTGCTCCTCTACCTAAGCCACTCCCATCTCCTTCTCCTATCTCACAGCAGACTGCTCAGTCTGATAAAGTACGTCCAGCTGCTCTCGTCCATAAGCCACTCCCATCTCCTTCTCC
Organism: Engystomops pustulosus; assembly: GCF_040894005.1. NCBI lineage: Eukaryota > Metazoa > Chordata > Amphibia > Anura > Leptodactylidae > Engystomops > Engystomops pustulosus. Next base: position 30,929,521 of record NC_092417.1, read on the forward strand.
TATCTCACAGCAGACTGCTCAGTCTGAAGCAAGTCCTCTTGCTTCCCTCACATTCTCTCACTCAGCAATGGGATTTCCCCCTCTTATCTTACAGCTGTCAGCTCAGTCTTATACAGTACGTCCAGCTGCTCCCACCTCCTTCACCTATCTCACAGCAGACTGCTCAAGCAAGTCCTGCTGCTTCCTTCACGCTGAATGCGTTTGTCTGCAGCCGGCATTAGAGAATGATTATATAACTACTGTGTCCTATTCGCGCTCTTAAAAGTAGAACATTCTGCAGTATGAATAGCGCCAAAGGTGCAGGAGCCTCCTAAACATTGCATCATGATGTGAAGCGCTGAACCAGTCTAATAATTATCCCCTATGTTAAGAATAAATACAGGCGGTCCCCTACTTTAGAACACCCGACTTACATACGACCCCTAGTTACAAACGGACCTCTGGATGTTGGTAATTTACTGTACTTTAGTCCCAGGCTACAATAATCAGCTGTAACAGTTATCACAGGTGTCTGTAATGAAGATTTATTATTAATCCTAATTCTTATGACAACCCAACATTTTTAAAATCCAATTGTCACAGAGACCAAAAAAGTTCTGTCTGGTATTACAATGATAAAATATACAGTTCCGACTTACATACAAATTCAACTTAAGAACAAACCTACAGACCCTATCCTGTATGTAACCCGGGGACTGCCTGTACTGCAAATTAGTTGTTACTGTACGGCCAATTACCTGTATCATATTAGTATAGAACATATCATATCTTTTATTTATAGTTACGTTGCTATTTCGTTTCCTCGCTGTCACTTTTTTTTTTCATTGTAATAGACAAATGTAACCTTTGCCATTTTACGCTCGTCCTGCTTTTAGAAGGTTAAGTTGCTTTTTTTTTACTGCTGTCAAGTTCTTTTTGTGTCCTGTGGGTTAGATAAGTCCTGCAGAAATCATTAGACTAATTATAGTCAATTATAATAGCAGCAGAATATCCTTTGTGGTGTGACAAGCGCAGGGATCGGGCTCTATGCAGATCCCTGGTCACAAGCCCGGTAGACGCCAGATACTAATTGCTTTCATTTGCCAGCAGATCAAAAGCCAAAATTTACCCCCGTCGCCCCTGAATGTTTGTTACTCACGGTCCCTATTTGTGTGACACAAGGTGTGATTTGTTTCCTCATTAAAAAATATACAGCCAGAAGTCTTCAAGGGCTTGAATAAAAAAAAAATTCCCTTTCAGGTTCAGTGAAAAAAGCCAATTAGCAGTGTCATGCTCTGAATGGGGTCAGGACTTGTTAAAATACAATGAATCATGATGAAAAATAGAATATAAAATAAGAACATTTCACTAAACCCAAGACCTATCACAATGGCCATACAGTATTATAAGAATGTATTGTAGGGCAGTAATATGAGTGTCAGTCTATGTTGTCTTCCAATCTCATCTGATAATAGTCGGATTTTGCATTTCCCGGCATCATTCTTGAGAACTATTCAGCATGTTTTTGTTATGGATATCTTTAATTGCTTCTTTATATTATTTGTGATTACCAGGCGATCAATTTTACATGGACATATGGGGGGTATTTATCAGGGTTTCTATAAAATACTATCAGTACTATTACTAATATCAGTAGTGCCAGATATCAACTAACTCCCCTCCGGGATTAGGACTACCATGGGTCCTGGGCTGTATGAATATTATAGCCCAGTGGTGGCGAACCTATGGTACGGGGATTAGGACTACCATGGGTCCTGGGCTGTATGAATATTATAGCAGTGGTGGCGAACCTATGGCCTCTTTCTGCAGTCCCAAGCAGCCCAGGACTTTTTGTGTACAGAGCTATTTTAAAGTGACAGGACTACCTGGGACTACTGGAGGAGTGGGAAGATCTGGATTATCATTGTAGCTCCTGCTCCGGCCCTGACAATTTTTCCTGTTTATGGGACCCTGGAGGGAAGCTACAATGATCCAAATTTCTTTTATTTTCTGCTTTATTGGTGTCCTCAGGGGGCTGATATGAATGAAAACTGTGACAGAGCAGGGAGTATAAATCACAAATTACATTTCTATGTTGGCACTTTGCAATGGGTCTTAGTTGTAGTTTGGGCACTCGGTCTCTAAAAAGGTTCGCCATCACTGTTATAGCCCCTACAAGTCTGGAGTCACTTCCTACTAGTACTTCTTGGAGTTCTTCCTGGTCCATAAGCCACTCCTGTGTCCCTTCTGCTGCTTTAGATCTGTGATTTCAGGACCTTTGGAGGACAGTCAAAGGTCCTGAATGGACCAATACGTATATTGAGAGCAAGAACAGATGTACAGAGATGTGTGCAAGTCCTTCTCAGTATAAAATTTGGTGGGTGGTTTGAGTGGCCATTGACCCCCTAGAAGGCTTGAGCCTAGGGCTACCACCCAAACCGGGTGAAAAAAAAGCTGGCTTCTGCACAATACTGCGCAAAAAAATAGAATGATCACTTGTCAAAATGCAAAGTTAATGAACAAAGAAATCTTAATAATATACATTATTTCTTTCACTTGCTGTTTCCTTAGCTGACTACTTTGTGGTCCTCAGACTTGCCTCATTCTTTGTGTTCTTGAGCACCACATTGTTAGTCTGCATAGAGCTCAAGATTGGGAGGAGGCTGAGGAGCAAATTTTGGGGTATTTGGAGCTGAGATGGGCGGTATGAGGAGCTGATTTGGATTGGCTGAGGAGCTGATGTGGGGAACTAACTAGTTAATTTGGGGGAGTTTGAAGAACTGAGATGGGGACGAGGAGCTAAGATGAAGGGGAGGCTGAGGAGCAAAGTTGGAGGGTGGTAGGGGGTTGAGGAGCTGATTTGGGGGAGGTTAGGAGCTGTTTGGGGGCTGAGGAACTTATTTGGGGTATGAGTGACTTAGGTAGGTGGGCTGAGGAGCCAAATTGAGTGGGGGGGGGTGCTGATGAGCTGAGATAGGGGGAAATAGAACCTGAGATGAAGGTTTGGGGACTAATTATCTGATTTGTGGGGTCAGAGGAGCTGAGATGGGGGATGAGGAGCTGGTGGGGTAGCTAAAAGAATAATTCCTGTGTAATTGATGCCGTGTTTAAGGCAAAGGAAGGTCACATCAATTATATACTTAGCTTAATCGTTAAACTCTAAAACACTATTGAAAATATTTTTTCCATACCGCCTAAAAGTTTTTCACAGAACCAATGGACGTTTGTTTTGGCCGTAACAAAAAACATTGTAGTACAAGAACACAAAAAGAAAAGTTCCATGTGATATACATTTTTATACAATTCTATTCCAAAAGTGACCTATGCAGCTGTATTTCCTTCTGTATTTGAGTGGTGAAACATTTGGGATTTTTGGACATCCACTCAATGGGTTTGGATGGATGGGCAGCATGGCGGCTTAGTGAGTAGCACTTCTGCCTTGCAGCGCTGGAGTCCTGGGTTCTAGTCCCAGGTCAACATCTGCAAAGTGTTTATATGTTCTCCCCATGTTTACGTGGGTTTCCTCCGGGTCCTCCAGCTTCCTCCCACACTCCAAAACATAAGATAAGATAATCCTTTATTAGTCCCACAGTGGGGAAATTCACAGCGTTACAGCAGCAGAGAGGGTACACTGGTAGGTTGATTAGATTGTGAGCCCCATGGGGGCAGTGAGCAGTTTGTCATGCTTTGTGCAGCGCTGCGTAATCTGTAGGTGCTATATAAACAAAGAAAAATTATAAGTCTGAAATCCCTTTTTCCCGTTTTCGTATGTCCAGTGGATCATTGTTCTGTTTATAGTAATACGGTACTTATAATGAGAAAACTATGTACATTGTAAGTGTAAGGTTAGAGACATGTTCCCTGTATCTGAGCACGCGGCTCTTTTCGTGGCAATGATACGACGACAGAACGGGAAAAGGTCAGGAAATAATCCTAATACCGTAATGTTATCAGATACACAATGGAAGACGTTGTCTAAAGGTCATGGAAACAGGATATTTCTCTATTATTGTTTCTGTTTTCTTCACGGAAAGCATTATAATCTGATTATTGTATAAATTCGACATTTCACAAAGATAGATTAAGCCTTTAAAATCCTGTCAACCCAAAATGGTTGACACCTTAGGTGCATCCCTTCCTTACATGCATAACTCCTACTTCTGCGAAAAATTGTTGTTTTACTATAATAATGGTAAAAATATTCATACTCTTTATGTATATAGCGCCTTTGTATTCCATACTAAATTTAATTAGTTTGATTTTATGTGATTTGTTGTTGGATTATCTCCATTGACAATAGGTGAGGGTAATTTCCTCATATGATAGGGAAAGAAATCGGGCATCCAATCAGGAATCATTACGCCCCTAGCAACTAGGTATGACTGTGAATGGCCAGGAGTGTCCACCTGGCCAATCACAGCCATGCCTAGTCACTAGGGGCGTAAAGCCGGGTTAGGTAGATCTGCTGAATGGAGGAAGCCAAACTTCAAGTTCTGTTCCACTCATCCCTAATTGGGAGGCATGGAGGGATGCTTGTGAGTAGAAGTGTGCGAGAATTGTTATTTTAAGGAGATTCTTTAAAAAAAAACTTGATACAATTTCTTAATAAACCTAGAGGACTCCACATCATAAGTCCAATGTTTACAAAGAGATAACTGTAGTCAGAGTGGGGGATGGGCAACTCACAAAAGTAATATATTTCTTTATGGTGGCTTAGTGGTTAAGCATTACAGCCTTGCAGTGCTGGAGACCAAGGGTCAACATCTGCAAAGAGTTTGTATATTCTCTCCATGTTTATGTGGGTTTCCTCCAGGTCCTCTGGTTTCCTCCCACACTCCAAAAACACACTGGTAGGTTGATTAGATTGTAAGCACCCATGGGGACAGGGACTGATTTGGCAAGTTCTGTGCAGCGCTACGTAATCTGTGTGCGCTATATAAATAAAGGAATTATTATTATTTGTGGCTCAATAAAAATAGAATTAAACTAGGGTTTTGAAGTTGTATAAACTACTATAAATATAATATTGCTACACTTGTGACAAGATGAGATAGAAGTGACTGCACATGTCCCATCTCGTGTCATCATCTATTCCATTATCACCATTATTTACACAGCCGGAGTAGATGCCAGCGAGTTCATCCATCCCTGGGAGACCTCCTGTGTAAAGGATCATCCGTGTCATAAACCAAGGATTTGCTTTCTTCCATCTTACTCTCTGTGACATCTAGAAATAAACACTAGAAAGGGAGAAGAAAGATCTTTCCTAACAAAAAGTGCTCACATGTGGCTTTGGACGTGACCTCTCTGAAGCCAACATTCAATGAGAAGAGAGTGAGCTCAATTACCTGGGAATGACAGCTGGAAGACCCGTATTTCTGGCAGGAGGTTATAGACCCTTTATGTTCTGCTGGAGGTGTATATTCCCTCTCTGTATACCAGCAATCACTATGCCTGTAAAGAAGCAAAAGCATGGACAATGGGGGGAAATGAAGTATTTATCAATCCCTCCCGAACACAGCAAAAGTCACTCCACTTTGATTTGCAAACAATTTAAAGGGCATCTACCACCAGGATCAAAGATTGTAAACCAATCACACTTATATACTGGTGTGTGCCCTCTCTGGCAGGATTGGCTCTTCTTTAAGCGTTTTATGCCCTGGTTTTTCCTAAAAAGGGCTTTTAAAATTATGCAAATGAGCCTGAGGGGCTACGGACTCCATTGGTGTTTAATGGAGCCTGGAGCCCCATTAGGCTCATTTGCATAATTTAAAGATTTTTTTTTCTTAAAAACAAGGGCAAAAGAAGCTTAAAGAAGAGTGGATCCTGTCAGAGAGGGCACACACCAGTATATAAGTGTGCTTGGTTTACAATCCTTAAACCTGGTGGTAGATGGTGGAAATGCAACATTTATGTTAAAGTCTCACCCGATTTTTTATAACACCTGAGGGCAAAAAACAGGTCTTGAGAAGTTGTGATTCTAGAACTATTAATATCCATCATGATAAACCAGGGACATTACTGTACTCATAGACCCAGGCACCGTGACTGTGGTCATCTTATTATATGTGTTATCCATGGCCAACTACCTTCTAATATCAAAATGTAAAATTATGCTAATCGGCCTGATGGGCGTGTTATCACATCCTGTAAATCCAGAGCACAGAGGGCTTCTGTAATATGCCCATAGCCCTTCAGGCATATTTATAAAAGTTGATATTAGAAGGAAGGAGACCATGGATAACACATATAAGTAGATTATCACAGTCACAGGGCCTGGATCTATGAGTGCTTAATTTTGATGGTAGATTTCCCAAAAATGTTTTCCAGTTTATTTATTTTGATAACTTATTAATCAAACGGTTATGAATATCAGTTGCTTATCAAAAAGGTGATCAATATCAGTTCAATGGGGGTCTGACATCTGTCTGTTTCTGATTCCAATGTAAGAATAAACAGAGAGCGGAGCCAAAAGAACAGCTCAGTTCTCTGTGGAGTGGACAAACTATGTTACTACAGCTAAGCTCCAATAAAAGTGAACAGGAGATGCCGTTATCCAACATGGCCACGCTGCAAGAGACGTTTGAAGTAAAACTGTTCCAGTTGCCCATGGAAACCAATCAGAGCTCAGATTTTGGTTTAGAAACAGCTGTGAGAAAATGAAAGCTGAGTTTTGATTGGTTTCCATGGGCTACTAGAACAGTTTTACCTCTTATAAATCTCCCCTAGCATGTCAGAGTTTACATTTTCAGCGCATGTACAGTGGATTTAATGAGCTGGTAGAAAGAGATTGCCCTCACACTTAAAGGAAATCTACCATTTGTATTTCATGCAATGTGAACCAAACATACCTTGAGAAGGCTGTAGCTACACTGACGCAGAAACATATCTTTTTTTAATTCCTGAACTTTGTTCAAAAAACTATTATAAAATTCAGGACCTTGGAAAAGCTGGGTGCACTGACTTAGGTACATAAACACATTCCTTCCACCTACACAGGAGCTTCCTGGACTGTCCAGACAGGACTAATCAACCTGAGCTGGATGACTCATACACAGCAGCTGGCGGAGCAATTGATTACTCCTGCCTGTTAGGGACAATACAGTGATTACATATTCTGGGCAGGACAAGGCTGGAGCAGTGCATAACTATGGTAAGAGGAGAAGCGCCAGGGCAGCTGCAGGAGCAACAGGGCCTCATTATCATAATTTTATCATTGTTTTTTGAGCAAAACCACTCAGTTTGACAGTTAAACAAGATATGTTTCTGCATCAGTGTAGCTACAGCATTCTCAAAGTATGTTTGGTTCACAATGCATATAAGTGAATGGTAGATTTCCTTTAATGAATGGGACATGTTGAGAACAGCGTGTTTGAGGGGAGACACTGTGTGATGTCATGGCGATAGGATGGTTGAGATGCAGGAATGCATCCCTCTCCAAGTCTACACAGTAAAGCTAAAAGAAAGTGAAGATTTATTAGGTCTGCTTCAGTGCCTATCGCAAATATAAAAAACACTGGGGAACATTTACTTATCCGCTCCATGGAGTTCACAGAATGTGCATTGTCCGGCGATGATGCACTCTGCCGCGATTCATTACATATAGAAAATAGCGGGGATGTGCATGAAAAACTGGCCTCAAGAAGTAGATATCAAATATACATTTATAAATTCCTTACTTTATTGTGATGCCATAGCACTAACATAAAAACATTTAAAAACATCTGGCCACAAATGCCATAATACAGTGCATAAATGCATACAATTCGTGCAATATGCTGACAACCCCCAATGGGTCCGGTATGGACTAACTCTGGTGTGGATCTAGAAATCCTGGTCTGTTAGGACTAATTATGTAAACAATGCAGATTGATCCAACAAATAAAGTGGCAAGTGCCTGAAAAGTGATGAGTGTGCATCCTATGCCATAGGCAGTCTAACACATAAAGTCCAAAACAGTTTAGAATGATATCACCGTGTTGTTGTTGGGGGATGGAAGGTTGTGCCCCACGCGTTCCGCCTCCACAGGCTTCCTCAGGGGTATGATTTGTGTGGGGTGCTGAGCGTTGTTTATATCCTAAAAGTAAGTGGCATGAGAGGACTCACCTGTGTGATTCTTCTGTGTGAAGTCGCATGTAGTGCGTGTGATCGCGGCCGTGGAGGAGCGCACTGCGCATGCGCCCACCCAGCTCTCGCGAGACCGGCACAATCCTCCGCCTCCTGCTTGTGCCGGCCGCGCGTCACCAGGTAGGCGCACCCACAGCACGCCCCCCAGCGCCGCCCCGTGTAATATTGGAAATCTTAAACTTTAGGTAAGTATAGTAGAATAATTGCATGTTGGACACTGTAGGTGGCATAAATCGTGATAAGTATAATTTGTCTGTAGATAAATGATAACGAAAAGCCAGGGGTTAATAGATGTGCATATATATATATGTGTATTGGACAGAGGCAATGGCTCTTACGAAAGATGCCAATGAATGTGAGTAGTGCCCCATCATGTGTGTAAATGTGGGGTAATGGCCTATAATGACTAGATCTGAGGGGATAAGGTAGTGTCGGCTATTGCGGTATACGGGGGAATGCAAGTCTGTATGTGTGCCGCTGATGTGATGTGAGGTGAAAGAATTTTTTAAATCTAGTGGACAAGGTCCTTATACTTAATCTATGTGAGTGAATTGTAAGCATGTTGTGAAGGGTGATAAAGGGACCTATAGTCCATGAATGTCCAATTCTAAAGACCTCGTCATTTGATCCGGACTTTGAATCTTTTCTTGGGTACCAAACTTGACTTTGCTTTTGAATGATGTGCTCCTTGTTGTGCTCTTCTTGTGGTGCTTGATCTTGTGCCATATGGGTCGTTTTTCCGTGTAGATTGTCCTCTTATATTCTCGTTTCACGATGTTGGCCATTTTTTTCTCCAATATGCACACGTCAGTGAAATTACGACTAGTGAAAAAACAAACGACAAAAAAACGTGAGTGCTAAGTGAAACAAACTTGGGATGTCATTATAAAATCAAGACAGCTAAAAAGTGAAATTTAGACTCACAATAGTGATAAAAAATATCTTCTAAATTGTAACCCCTATGTCGAATAAAAGCCTTTTGGATAAACTCAAATCTGAGTAATGCCCTTATATATTAAAGGATAGATGTTATCTAAGAAATGGTATATAATGCCAGTTTCTTAGTGCTGGGCTAGCTCATACCTGTTTGTAGAACCCAGTAAATAGCCATTCTTCATTAAGTCCTTTCGGTGTCATTGTATCTAATTCGTAGATCCACCTTGATTCCTTTTGTAAGAGTAGTGGTGTGGGGTTCCCTCCTCTGATGTTGATGTCCACTTTTTCAAGGCCATATATTTTTATGCCTCTGCAATGACTGTTGTGAGAATTTAGAAAATGCATAGCCACGGATGTAAGGCTCTTATCTTGTTTAAAATGTTTTTTAGCCATGTTGACGGTGGATAAATGTTGCTGAATCCTTTTTTTCAATGGTTGTGTCGTCTGCCCCACATAGAGTTTTGGGCATGTACATTTGATTAAGTAAACAACGTTTCTGGTTTTGCAGTTAATGTATTGCTTTGATCTATAAACACGTTCGTTGATGGGGTTGGTGAAGGAATCTGTGTTGGCCATATATAGACAGACGTTGCATTCGCCACAGGAGAACGTTCCCCTAATTTGATGCCCACCAGTTGTGTGGGTCACTGGTTGTACGAAGTGGCTTCTAGTGAGATGGTCTTTTAGATTTTTTGCTCTCCTGGCTGTTATGGTAGGTCTTGTGCCAATGTATTGATTGAGTTTAGGTTCACTTCGTAGTATATTCCAATTGGTGCCCAGTATTTTGTAGATGTCTTGCCATTGATTATTATATGTTGTAATGAGTCTGCCGCGATTCACTAAGATCGTGCGCCCGATATCCTGCATGTGTCGCTTCCCCGCTCAAGTCTGACAGAGTTCACCTTCTTCTCCCTGGTGCATGTAAGTGCATTGTCTTGTGACACAATTCGAAAGTTAAATCCCGCGCTCAGTCCGAACCAGTCAGATCGTCCGACGGCCCGGCCCTTGATTTCTGTCGCATGGAAGCCGACTGCACCACACTCCGATCACGTGCGACACAATCCCATCACAAACCCCTGTTCAATACCCGTCAAAGCCGCACAAATCCCTAAAACAGCGCACAGTCCGACGACAGTGCAATGCATGAACCTTAGTAAAAGGTCATGACCCAATATATATTGAAATACAATACAGAGTGAAGTTTTTTTTCTATATTATTTGGGCATTACATAAATTGTTTGTACATTGACTGTCTGCAGTGAAAGGTTACTTCCGTTATATTAGGGTAGTTAATTTTATTTTTAGCTTTTAGTCGAGAACATTATGGTAAAGAGCGAGCTTCTGCTTTCCATTCAGACCTACTCCTAGATTGATGTGAAAATAGGTTGTAATTGTACAAATTCAGCTGATTTGAATGGTACAGCCTGTTTTTTTCTGTAACAAGCGTCCTAGATTAGTATCCTAAACCATAGCTGAATATGTGCTGATTTCCAGCTTTCAAACAATGTAGAAGTGGTCATTCAGTATGTAAGCTGAAAAATACATTGACCGTTGAGACAGCTTAGCGCTACAATTACCCGTTCTGCTGACATTACTCAGGTTAAGAGATTGAATTATGACCATACTTGGAGAAAATGGTAGTTTACATGAAAAAAGTTTATCATATCTAATTGTACATCTCCATTGTCACATTTATGAGGCAGTACAAATACCCATTGGGGCCCATTTACTAAGGGTCCGTCGGACACATTTCCGTGGAGTTTCACAATTTTTTCCATTTTGCGCTGAATTGCCCCAGGTTTTTGGGGCACAGGATCGCATTGTGGCTTGGATGAGACACAAATCGGGGGGCGTGGACGTCGGACAACCAGACTGATTCAGACAAACCGCGGAATTTAAAAAGCAAATTGTGTCGCAAGATCAGCACTCACATACACCGGGAAGAAGAAGGTGAACTCCGGCGGACCTCAGCGGGGGAAGCGACACATGCAGGAAATTGGACGCACGATCTTAGTGAATTGCAGCAGCTCCGAATCCTCGTCAGATATTCCGGATCGGCGGTGTTAACGGGATGGGTAAGTAAATGTGCCCCATTGACTACAATTAGAGAAGAGCATATCTATTCTTCAGTTTGTAGATTTGGCCAAACTGAAATCGAAGCCAAATCTATTTTGATTTCCTTTGGACGAAACTTGTAAAATTGTTGCTATCCAGGGTCTGGGGATAAAAAAAGCAATGAAATAAAGGATAAACTTATCCCTTTCTCCCTCCCTCTCCACTAGTGCAGGCTCTTAGTTGGTTTATAGGGGTCATATTATGTCACATCATTCATGTTAGGTATGATATAAGAATTACCCCTGGTTTCCAGGGCTTTCTGCTGGTGGCTGGGCTGTGGTTAGGGATGTAAGTGTAAGCAATCCACACCAACCTACCAATAAGAAAATGCTGAAAACCTTTACAAGAACTGATGACGACCCCACATGCTAGTGTCCCTGCACCACACAGACAAGTCACACTTGGCCCACTGACCCTATGGGTATAACAGTACATAAGCTAGAAACTGTCTCACACTAGAAGGTTAGTCAGTGAATACAATACTGATCTGACACAATCTAGTCAGATCTAGTACCTCACAGGTGACATGTCTCCTCCTTCAAATCCAAAATCATCGTAAAATCTGTGTACTGTTTTTGCTGCTGCAGACGTCCAGAAAGCGATAAGTGACCACTTGATGACGCCATGACACGTCCATGCATCTGGGTTCAGAGAGGAACGTGAGCCATGGACAGCCGCGTCACATTTGCAGGGTCAACATTTGTGTCATATACTGTAAACATGTCCACACATGTGTCTCATCTATATATAGAACCGTAACTCTAAGCTTTTGTGCTGTATTTTCTTTCTGGTTGCTTTTGTTAGACTCAAAATTGATTTTTACTTTCAAACATTGGTCTGGCAATCTTATAGTTTTTGTCCTTGTAGATCAATTGGAAGCTTTTTCACATTGAGGTGGAGGGATTAGCATGTAAAAGGAAAATTGTGCTTTACTAGTGAGTGCTGGATGGCAGGAGGTTATGATACGTAAAGTCATTTATGGATCTGAGCGAAAGAAAACGCCAAGACCGAAAACCTGCAATAATATTCCCCATTTCCTGTTTACTTCAGGAATTCCTGCTGGCTTCAGTTTCTTATGAGTGAAGTTACATGGAAGATTGTATATGTGTATTATATGCAGATTGCTGTGTCCAATGTTGAAGAAGATAAGGGTTGGGCTATTGGGATTTGATCTGCATGGTCCTTTTTTTCCATAGAGAAGTGTCTAGAAATGGCCCTTTCCATTCAACACAACTTCATATTGACCGAGTTGAGTGTACATGTGTATGTGGGGGCAAGATGGCATCAAAAGATGTAATGTCCTGGAGTTGGGGGTCATTACAAAATTCTTAGTCTGGAAATCTTGCTTGATTGGACTCCGTAGGACTGATCACCCTATCCTACTTAAAAAAATTCTAGGGAGTGTAGCTCAGGGGTTTTAGTGTGTGTAATGTGTGAAATATATTTAAAGGGAACTTGTCATCCTGTTCTCCAAATAAAGGAACTATAAGTTTTTTGTATCATCTCTGTATCCATGTGTGAGTCACTTATATCACAGGCCACCCCTGTAACTTTAGCCAGGACCCATAATCACCTGTATCAGAAGTAGCCTGGATGGAACCTTGTTACCACACAGCCCTCATTTTCGTGTTTCAGCCTGCTGTCTCTTTTCGGTGTGGAAGAGGCTTACACGAGGACTATGCTACCAAGACATCCGCACTAGGCGTTAATCAAGCCAGCCACTCATCTCCTGCTTCATTGTTAGCCCCGGTGGTTATTTTGAATCTCCATGAGAAGCATAAAATGAAGACTAATCTACTTTGTATTCTGAATTCTCTCCTAGATTCCATCTTTCCAATAACATGGACAGAACCTTACTTAGATGTCATATTACTAAGAAGCTGTGTACACATACAGGACTACAGATCTAGGCAATATTTGTTTAAAGGTGAGGGTTTTTTACGTCTAATCTGAAGTATATAGAAAGCTTTAGCCTAGATCAGTGGTGGTGAACCTATGGCACAAGTGCAAGAGGTGGCACTCAGAGCCCTCTACATGGGCACCCTCGCCATCACCCCAGGGCAGGGTTGGCCAGACAGGACTTAAGGCCTCTTGCAGTCCCAGGCAGCCCAGGACCCTAGAAGGAAGCTACAATGATAATCCAAACTTCTCCTTCTTTCTACTGTATTGGTGTCCTCAGGTGCCTATACAATTTAAACCTGTGACAGAGCAGGGAGTCAGAAGTTACTGCTTAAATCGTCGCATTGGCACTTTGTGAAAAATACGTGGATTTTGGTTGTAGTTTGGGCACTCTGTGTCTAAAAGGTTTGCTATCACTGGCCTAGATCTTAGGAGTAGAGTAGCAGTCTACACATCGAAAATCTGCAGCACTTCAATAGGACAATTTCTTTTAACTGCATACAATGTCCTAATTTCTATATTCACCCTAATAACACCTCATTCCCTAAGTGCAGGGAGCTTACATTTGGACTTTCTGTTTTCCAGCCCAATAATAACATTTCATGTTCAAAACACATCTAAGAAAACCAGACAATAGATACAAAAGGAGATGGGAAAAAGCTTCTATGTTCATTCAAAGAAATATCCTAAGAGATGTTTTGTGTGAGCTTTTAGGCTTACGATGTGGAGGTGCGGGGATACGTTCTGTGACGATGTGACGTGGAGGAGTAGAGTGATTTTGTTGCAGATTATAATGTACGTTGCAGACAAGGGAAGAATATATCGGGACTGCGGGAAGGAAAATTTCATCTTTATCTTACCCTATTACAGGTAACATTTCAGGTGATTGTGAACATCGATAGAAAGGCTGATGGAACGTCACATAGGGATTTATTATAAAATGTTAGAACTGGTCTGGATTGATCTTCTTAGTGCACCTAGCATGAGGTCATGTGCTCAGGTGCACCCATACTATTCAATCTTCAATATAAAATATATAAATATTCATCCCAGAGCTTAGGTAGGGGGGGGCTGGTGAGGGAAGATTAAAAATTAAAAAACCTTAACAAAACGAGAAAGGAGCTGTTCATTCAGCAATTTTAGAAACATTTAAAAAAGATTTGGCCCCTAATCAAATCTTTTTTAAAATATTGGATGAATTTTCTCATCTCATATATACCAGGGGCCCCAATATAATATACAGACAGTCCCCGGGTTATGTACAAGATAGGGTTTTTAGGTTTGTACTTAAGTTAAATTTGTATGTGAGCCGGAACTGGTATATTTTAGAATTGTAACCCCACATAAAACTTTTTTTGTCCCTGTGACAATTGGATATTACAAGTTTTGTGCTGTTATTGGACCAAGGATTATCAATAAATCTTCATTACAGACACCTTACAGCTGATCATTGCAGTCTGGGACTATAGTAACATCCAGAGACTTCACCAGAGGTCACAGGGGGCAGAGAGACCTGTCTGTAACTAGGGGCTGTCTGTAAGCTTGAGGTCAGTCCAAAGTTCTAGAAGACACATGATTTATTCTTTTGAAGAACCAGGATCATATATTATCCCAATTTAGACATTTATATAGGAAAGGATTATTTACTGAAAGACAACTATGGAATCCTCTACCCCAAGATGTAGTACAGGCAGTCCCAGTATTATGTACAACATAGGTTCTGTAGGTTTGTTCTTAAATTGAATTTGTACTGTATATTTTATCATTGTAATCCCAGCCAGAACTTTTTTTTATCTCTGTGACAATTGGATTTTAAAAATGTTGGGTTGTCATAAGAACCAGGATTATCAATAAAGCTTCATTACAGACACCTGTGATAATTGTTATAGCTGATTATTGTAGCCTAGGACTAAAGTACAGTAATCACCAACATCCAGAGGTCCGTTTGTAACTAGGGGTCGTTTGTAGGTTGCGTGTTCTTAAAGGGCACCTACCACCACAAATCTACCTATAAAGGTAGATCGGGTGGTAGGTGAATCAATGGGACGTGAGGATAGCCCTTTTAAGGGCTAATCCTCACGTCCCCGCACTTTTTTGTAAACTTTTATTACCCTAATATGTTAATTTTGTTATGCGGCTACTTGGGCGTGGAGTAGCCGCATCTGAGGTTACAAGAGGCGGCTACTCCACGCCCCGGTAGCCACTTTACCCCTCCTACTCACCATGTTCGGCGCGCAGCTGCTCGTACCTGCGCGCCCTCGTCCGACGATCCTGCCGTCTGCGCATGCGCAGAATAGCAGGCCCGCGCCTGTGCAGCCCCGGCTTCGGAGCAGTGACCGCGCAGGCGCGGGCCTGCTGTTCTGCGCATGCGCAGACGGCAGGATCGGTGGACGAGGGCGCGCAGCTACGAGCAGCTGCGCACCGAACATGGTGAGTAGGAGGGTAAAGTGGCTACCGGGGCGTGGAGTAGCCGCCTCGTGTAACCTCAGATGCGGCTGCTCCACGCCCCAGTAGCCGCATAACAAAATTAACATATTAGGGTAATAAAAGTTTACAAAAAAGTGCGGGGACGTGAGGATTAGCCCTTAAAAGGGCTATCCTCACGTCCCATTGATTCACCTACCACCAGATCTACCTTTATAGGTAGATTTGTGGTGGTAGGTTTCCTTTAAGTAGGGGACTGTCTGTAATGAAAGAGACTACAACAGCGAGTTCCATAGTCCTACCAGATGACATACATCACAAATGAATGTTGTTGAAGTCTGTTGTTCTATAACATATATGGGGATTACACCAAGCTGGGCTGTATGTATAGTTCATACTGGTCTACCCACCAATCTTATATTCTATGCACACAGACACTTTTTATATACTATATACTATGTCTTGGACGTCCTATGTGCCACCACTAGTATATACTGTGACCAGATTTCTGTAGACTATTCTTGTCTTTACACTGTTCTTCTAAATAATGACCTCCCTGGCTCCACCACTGTCATAACGATGGGAGCATAATCTGATCAGGTGTGGAAGGATTTTTCCTTAACCACAATTTGAACTTTCTTCAAATTCTGACCTTTTTCAGAGGGATATACAACCGCTTTAAAGAAGTATTGACATATGGGAACTCATATTCAATTTAATTTGTTTGCCATATATATATATATATATATACATTAGTTAAATTGGATCTAATTATAAAATTGACCTGTGTGAAGATAATTTCATATAAATGTAGCCATGTTCTCCCTCTCAAGATTGTTGTCCTTTGATACAACCACCCCCGCACACTAGCAGAGGCCACATATGCGCTATTGAGTCCTGCCTGACCCCCGTTCTTTACCAGAGGATGGCTGTGGGATATGCAGTAACTCCCAGACATTTGTTTTTCTATGTGCAATCACTCCAGGAGCGGTGGTTGCATCCAAGGACAACAATCTAGTTTGTAAGGCACAAAATGGCTACATTTATAGGAAATTATCTTCACACAGGGATATTTTTTAATGACATCCAATTGAAGAAAGTGATCTATATGGCAGATGAATTCAATTAAATCTGAGTGTCCACATGAGAATACCCCTTTAAGCAATGTTTTTACTGTTCCTTAGACATGTTCTGAGAGTGTACAGTTTTTTCAGCTCGCAGATATATTTAGCAGTAGAAGGGATTTACTTGCAGCCTCTTGTAGCCTCAATACTATATTGGTTGGCCCTTCATCAGGGTGCCTAGGAATAGTTGTGTATTAGGGTATTGCACTCTATATAGTTCCCTAATACAGAAGCTTAGTCTCTCCTGCACTTTGTGTTCTGTATTATCCCACGTCTCACAGCTTGGCCTGAAAATTAATAAGAAAATCAACAATACTGATTAAACCATAAGGATATTACAAATCCCGAGCATCGCAGTAGAAGAGCCTTTGATTTCATTGTAAAGAATTGCTTTGGTTTTTTGCAGAACACAATGTTCCGAAACAGCTGAGGCTCTGCTAGGTTTAAATGGGGGGGGTGAATGGAACATTTGCTCATGCTGATGCGTCCTCCTCAGGAGGCTGTGCAGAAACAGGCAGCAAATATCGCAACCTATTTTATCCTGGGAAAAATGGTAACGCTCAACATGGATGTAAAAAAAAAAATGTGTCCTTAGAGGACTTCTGTAGTTTAGGGGTTTTTGCTAAATTAAAATTCTTAAAATTTTGGGGAGGTGCAGTAGACTGAACATTCAACAACATTTTATAACTACATTATCCATAATGGAAATAAATTAAACAGGCGCAAAAACAAAAAAAAAAACAATTCCCTGTTTTTTGCAATTCTTTAACTTTTGATTGTGTCTGATCAGCCAATCAGTGGCCACAGCAGTAACTCAGCTCAGTACTTGATTAGTTGAAGTTGCATTTCCTAAACGGGACCAGTGTGGACAAAGTGGAAACATCGGGATCAGTGAGATTATTTATGCTTCTTTTTGTGCTCCAATATACAAACCTGTATAATTTATAATTTATACATTCAGTCTTTGGGTTGAAATTCAGGAATTATTGAGGCTAAAATTGCTGTTTCAAAAAATTATATTTTGAAATAATACAGATGAGTAAGGTTTGAGTAAGTTAATGGGGCAGATTTACTTACCCGGTCCATTCGCGATCCAGCAGCGCGTTCTCTGCGGTGGATTCGGGTCCGGCCGGGATTCACTAAGGTAGTTCCTCCGATGTCCACCAGGTGGGGCTGCTGCGCTGAGGTTCCCCGAGGCCCGCCGGAATGCACTGAAGTTCACCGGCCTATACCTGGTGAAGGTAAGCGCGAGTCCCGCAACACTTTTTTTAAAAAAACGAATCCGTCGGGTTTTCGTTCGGTCATGCCCCCCGATTTCCGTTGCGCGCATGCCAGCGCCGATGCGCCACAATCCGATCGCGTGCGCCAAAATCCCGGGGCAATACAGGGAAAATCGGCACAAATCGGAAATATTAGGGTAACACGTCGGGAAAACGTGAATCGGGCCCTTAGTAAATGACCCCAATGAGTTTTTGAAGAGTTAATTTGCCATGTATAAACAGGTATAACCCTCTTCACTTTTCTGCGTGACAGGACAAGTTTCCGTAGGGTTTTTTGACATTTTCGCGCAGGGGATTGAGTCACAAGCGGTTCGGATTTTGGCACATCTGTGCCGGGTTTCACGTGTGATTTAACATGTAAATTGTGTCGCAATACCAAGCACTTACATGCAACAGGAAGAAGAAGGTGAACTCCGGCGGACCTGAGCGGGGAAGCGACACATGCAGGATATCGGGAGCGCACAATATTAGTGAATCACGCTGTTTTAGCTCCTGCTGGTCAATGTAAAATTCCAGAGTGTGGACAGGGACTTTCCAAGCAGACATGTTATGATTGCTGACAATGTGTTTAGATTATCAGGGTACACGGTTTATCTACACTTTTATTAAGCTTCTGTCATATTAGTGTCTGACACAAAAAAAGAGAGATGAGACAGATCAGAGATGATGAGATCTATGAGATAAATATAAAACACAATGACACTCTAAGCTCTGCTAACGCACATATAGCACACACCGGGTCAGCTCTGCTATATGCCTCCCTCCCAGATAAAGACCTTATCTTATCTGTAGCTTGTAGAGTAAGTCTCTGCACGCTGCTGTTTGCCATCAGGAAGTGCCTGTGTCTGAGCTGGTCTTATAATGCTGGGAAGGGGAGGGAGGGGCAGGAGGCAGAGAGCACTGCAGTTTGCAGACAAGTGAAGCTATTCATGAGAAGAATCCGACCATAGTCAGAAGAATGACGGTCGTATCCAGGGGCAACCAAAATTGTATACACCAGGACTGATAGATACAGGTTGGAATTATATCTGTGAAATGCTGTATTTTCGTTAATAACAGTGAATTAGAAAATGTGTTATTTGGAGTATATTTAAGAATCTTGACTTCGGGGAATACCACTTTAATGACAAATACTGGACAACCCCTTTAACCTTCTTTCAGCAAATTTTCTCTGCACAGCCTGATGACTAGTTGCCTATGTGAACTGTCGACTATAAAGAGGATGTTTTATCAATTTTGACAAGATCGATGGATGTCCCAACGATTCCCACCCCATTGATGATAACATGATGGCATATCCTATCCTGTGAGATGGGACTAACCCAATTTCTGTACATATATTTTCTGTTCAGTAATGAATTTCTGCTTTCTGATTCATATGAGAATACATTAGGGATGCACGAAACTGTGGGAGTGTTACCATAATAATTCGGACAACTGGAGGCCACCAGGTTACTGACAAATCTAAGGGATGACTGTGGAGAGCTCGAAATGACCTGCAGCCCTTCAGTCATTATTGAAACGCTCCCATCGCTAAACAACATTTCTGATAATAACATTATATGAGGTAATTGCAAAATGTTCTTAAAAGCCGCAACTAAGGCCGAAAGACAATCAAAAATTCCTCTAATCACATTGTAAAACCAATGCCATCCCGCACTCCTGTGAGCTCAGGAGATAATTGCCTACAATCATCCTCAGGGTTGTGTTTTGCCGTCCTTGTATAAGTTGGGTTTTGGAAATTTTTTTTATTTTACTTTTGTGTTTTCCAGCTTTTTATTTTACACTTACATTTTGTGATGGTTTTATGATTATCATTTGCAAAAAGGATTAAAAACATGACCATTTTAGAATCTGATCTTGGCTATGTTTATATGGAAAATTCAGGGGCAACAATGTTGGACTATGGTAACTGGAGCCCACCGGAAGTGATGATTCTGATGGCCCAATTACAGGACCGGTTCATCTCAATGAAGATTGTATATGAGTTTATCTTTTGCTGGTGGACCTCTCCAATCCCTAATGTTCTGGCCTTATATTTACATAAAAAATCAAGAATGAGAGGGTTGGACCCATTAGAGATGATGGATCTCGGGCCCACTAGAGGTGTTGGTACTGAGGGACATTGAACCTTGGTCAATACAGGACCTGTCCAATGTACATGAGTTAGCCTTATGCTGAAGGGCTTTGCCAAACTTTAGTATTCTCGCCACATGCTTAGTACTGCTAGAAGGAGATTTGTGGGTCGTAACGTCTATGGGCAGTGCCATATTTAGACTTGATGCTGTCATAGGTCCCCACGCCACCTATGGCCCCTATTGGTGTTATCAAGTTTTTGCTTATGTCCATAAAATATAGCCAGCCAGCCCCCTGCCTCCAGTATATAGCTAGCCCGCCCATGTCCCAGTATATAGCCAGACCCCTGTCTCCAGTATATAGCCAGCCCCCTGACCCAGTATATAGCCTGCCAGCTCCCAGTATATAGCCAGCCCCTGCCTTTAGTATATAGCCAGCCCCCAGTATACAGCCAGCTCTCGCCCCACTATATAGCGAACCAGCCCTCAGTAGCATGTAGCCAGCAAGACCCCAGTAGTATATAGCCTGCCCCAAGTTTCTATCCAGTCCCCAGTAGTATATAGCCTCAGAGGCACATAGAAACACACGGGGTGTGTTTACTTCTCTCTGATTGATGGAGATGCAGCCAAGTGTGCATCTAAGCCAATCAAGGGGAAGTAAACACTGCCATCGTTCATTCCCCACCCTGGAGCCAACGTGCCACTGCTGATTCAGATAAGTGTGTCTGACCTTACACACTGTACCGATCATGCTATGCTGTCAATATTACCACCACGTGCCCCCACTCCTGCCAACCGGGGGAATGGGGGCAGAGGTAGGTGTCCAGAAATTTGGGGGGGGCCATTAGCGCCCCCCCCCTCTTTTGGGCTGCCCTAGGCGAAAATACGCCCCTGTCTATGCGCATGTCAAGTCCAGAGTTTTAAATAGGCCAATTCACTTAGTCCTAATGAACAGACACCACTTGTTATAAAATACACCTTTCCCCGTTATTGAAATGACTCTGATCCATGGATGAACTCCAAATGGTGGACCTTTTATGATAAAACATAACTTTTACTGAATATATAATATTAAAATGATGACAAAGTCAAAGTTCCCAATATTGGTTATGCTTATAGAGCTGTGATCATAAAAAACATGAACAGCCAACAACTCTCCTGCTGTTGTAGAGTAATGGCTCCAAAATGTGCGTTTAAATGAATAAACAAACATGAAGGGTCAGACCGAAATTGGAAAGCAGGTTCAACGGAATCCTTCCTACGGTAGGCCTACAGTAAATTGGATTTGGGGTGGAGTGGTATTAGGTATAGTAGGGTGTTAACTTGCAACAGACAATGAGTGTGATGACCCCAGGACCAGAGAACCTATTCCCTATCCGAGAAAGACCTGAACCACCCTAGAAGCCTCAACTTGGGGCCATAGTCCTAATCTACCACCATCCCAACAGGAACCTGTCCGTAATATTCAAATCCCTAATGCAACCTACTGGTAATGCATGGTCCCAGTTAGATTGTGAAGGGTACATTTCTCCAAAATAACTCTAGCAGTAAGTGTTCCCTGATCCATATCTGCCTGTCCTTACATGTGGCTCGTAGTCTAGATTTTGTCTGCTACTTCCCCTAACTTCTTAGCTCCTATCTGCATCATACCTGTAAACTCCAGAGGGAGCAAGGATGATAAGATCCAATGTAAGAAGAGCAGGAACCACTTTCCTCTTATAAGAAATATTAGAAAACTTCTTGGGGTCACTTGTACTAATCTATTCAGCATGTTGGTGTTCATAACAGTGACCGAAAGCTAGCATCTGTTTGTGCAAAAAACCATTGAACGTGAAGGCTTGTGAACCATCGAACGTGAAGGCAAGTTGGAGGCTTGCTGAACGCACACCCCTTCAACGATACTTATCTAACCGCTTCCAGCCTGCATGTAGACACAGAAAAAGCTATCAGTCCCTGACTAGGACCATGCACTAAGCTCTAATAATGGGGGAAGTTACACCAATAAATTAAAAATTCTACTGAATAGTTTTCTGCAAAATATTTTCACTCCTGGACATTTGGTTTTAGACCTCTTTTAGGGACCCACCTCATCCAATGAGTGGCCTCCTAGCACATGGAACGTTTCTTTCATTTCCAGGGGATGTCACCTCTGTCCTTAAGTCAGAAAAATCTCATAGAAACCTTGGAGACATAGAGCAACCATAGGGCAAGACTATGAGAATCACCCATTTACTAAAAACATCTTCATAAACAAAACAACATAAAAAGACAAAGACATAAATAACTGCAAAACAAACAGCACAAATGTTTTATCTTTTTTTATTTACAAAAGAGAAGAATAATACATTTTAGAATATCAATGTCTCAATAAACATAAACTGTACAAGCAGAACAATGTACAGAGGCAGAAGCAGCTGCAAGATTTTGTAAAAATCCCAAAATGACTAAATTAAAGGGAACCTTTTCCATGCATTTTCACCAAGAAACCTCAGATAGGGCATGGTGTTTTTTGAAATGCATCCAAACCAAAGCCCAACCCCAAGGACTACACAGAGGATTCTGTCAGGATGCAAGGTAAGTTATAACACACAATTATAATGTAATGCAAATGCTTACAGAAAGCAGAAAGGTATCTGTGCACTGCAGGTGTAATGGGCTTCTACAACCTGTCTTTAGTGAAAATGAGGTCCCTGGTGACAGGTTCCCTTTAAGAAGTGTCTCCACATTCATGAAAGTGACATAGAACTCTCTAGACCAGCTTTTAGCTCCTCTGATTGCACCAAAAAGTGTGCCATAAAACGAGTCTGTAAGATATAAGCGATAGAAAAGTGTTGCATTCACAAGTGGCGCCACAATTTTGCAAAAAAAGAACAGAAGTCATGAGTTTCGGAAAACCCACAAAATTGTGGCACAGTTTTTTTTTGCCAGTTTTCCATGTGAACGGCGATAATAAATGCCCCCCCCCCCCATTTTTGCCAGAGAAGAGTCACAATTGCCCACATTTATCAAAACTAGTGCAGTCTGTACTATGTGCAGTTTGCCCTTGGAGTGTGCAGGGGGCCCCATCAAAACTGGTGCACAGTCTTCATTAATCTGGTGCCCCCTGCACGGCTTGGGAAGGGTGCAACATTTTTTATAATAGTGTCACAGGGTCCATGATTTTGGCACACAAATTGTGCTGTAATTTACACTGGGTTCTTAGATTGTGGCGCAAGGAATCATTTTCAAGGACTCAATTCATGAAGGTGATATCTTTGTTGAATTTTGTGCCAAAATAAGTGCAGAGAAAGTGTAGGTATTCCAAATTGAGTGACCAAAAAAGTCGTGGGTGTCGGAAAAGCAGCAATAGATATGTGACTGAAGGCACAGCATGAAAAAAAATTGGCAAAAACTGACAGAAAGCAATAGATAAATGCCTCCATAGTCGGAACTTGGATCTATAATTGTAGCTCGCGTTCCCAATGTGTTTTCTCAGCTGTTAAGGACATCTACGAAGTCCACTTACATGCTGGTATGTGCCCCCTCTGGCAAGCTCTGCTCTTCTCATAGCTTCTTATGCTTGTTTTTTTTCAAAATAAGGCTTTAAAATTATGCAAATGAGTCCAAGGGGCTCCAGGCTCCATAACATCTCTGAAGCCCAGATTCCACCAGGCTCATTTACATAATTTTAAAAGCCTTTTTGAAAAAAAAAGGGCATCTATCAACCCTTCATCCTGCTGGTAGATGTCCTTTAAGTTGATAAAAGAAGCATGCTATAAGAGCATGTAATGCTATAGAGCCCAAGATAGGGGCTTCAGCCTCTCATTATGACATCACGGTAATAGTTTTGTAGGTAAATACCCAAATTTTGGAAAACATAAAAAAGATAATGCTAGGATATTTTACATCTTCCTGGGGGGGGGAGGCTGTTAGTTTATTGGTAAAAAATGCTGGTGACAGGTTCCATTTAAGTATGTTGACCAACAAATACCTATATATATGTATTAACATCTATGTATACCAAATGTATATTTTTTTTATTCAATGGATTTTTATATGATAGTTTCTAGGTCCCTGAGTAAAATCCATTGGTTAAAAAAATCTTGATTGCGTGACGAGAAGGTCAACCAATAACTCCGTACAATGGGTGTGGTGGAAACGGTTGGGTCTGGCCACATGTTGTCAGATCTGATATCACTATGTAATGAGCACTGGGCCAAAACACACAGATGGCAAAGCCGGGCGTCTAGTTGAAAGAGAACCTCCCTTGAAGAGCCATCTTGTCTGACAGCACATTAGGAACATCAGCCAGAGTAGAGCAGGTGTTGAGTCGCGAGTTCTTGCTTGACATTGTGCTTGCTCTCTTCTTATGGTGGAAAAAGTAATTTCGAAGGTGAAAGCGGAATTTGTCGTGTAAAGAAGCATAAATGAAAGGGTTGTAGCAGGCAGAACTCATTGCAATAAGATGGCAGGTGACCTGAATTACATTCACATAATTCTTATCCAAAATTGTAAACTCTTCATCAATGTCCAGGATGAGGTTGACCACTTGAAGAGGCAACCAACATATGGCAAAGGCCATGACTGAGATAAGGAGCATTCGGAACGTTTTTTGCTTCTTTTTAGACCATTTGTCCTGATTGAGGGTCGCCGCTCCTGGGACGTTCCTCTTCCTAAGGTGGTAGGCAATGGCACAGTAGGACACGGTGACAGCAGAAAGTGGCAGCATGTAAGACAACAGCAGCATGGTGCATGAATAGAGAAGTCTTTGGTTCTTTTGGTTCTTCCAAAACTCCTCACAAACGATCATGTTATGGCCAACATTCTTCAGATCCATGTAATGAGTATGCATGGATGTGGGCAAAGAGACTCCGATAGAAACCAACCAGATAACAGTCACAATATAAATACACGATTTACAGCCGATCCTTCTCCGGATAGGATAGACCACTACCACATATCGGTCTACTGCTATGGCAGTCAATGATAACACAGACACAAAAACAGTGGCAGCTTGCATTAAAGGGACAAATCGGCACATGAATTCTCCGAATAGCCATCCTCGGACTTCAAAAGCATAGGAGGCCGTCAGCGGCACACAAAAAATACACATGACAAGATCTGCTGCCGCCAGGTTCCCGATGAGGAAATTGGTGGTGTTGTGAAGCTTCTTGGTAAAGGCAATGAGAAGAATCAGGACGCTGTTTCCTAGGCAAGCCACCGTCACCAACAATGCAAACAAAGGGATGTACAGTGGCTTCAGATCAAGGAGAAGATCGAGACCGGCAAATGATTGCGTTACGTTCATCATAGACTCATTAGATGACTGGGTGGACATCATTTTCTGGCTTGTGTGGTTCCTGATACATTTCTGGAAGAAAAAAAAACAAAAGAGTTTCAGCAACTAATGAATTTCGGGACATTCACATTTATTGACCAAAGAGAGAACAATGCCAGGAACAGGCAACTTCAAACAAGGGATGGTTAAGGGTGCTGACAACCACTGAACTTATCCCAAGAATAGGCCATCATTTTAAAGTGTTATATTGTAATTACAAAGTGTTTATAAGTGTATATTGTAATTATATTGACCATGACAAAACACAACATACTCACCTGTTCCCGTTCCCCAGCAGCTCTCATCTTCCTGTTGGCATCCCAGCTACAGGGGCAAAATGATGAGGAGATTGCTAATAGCTGTCTACAACATCCTGTTTTTCAACTCAATGGTGGTCATTTACTAAGGGCCTGAATCGCGTTTTTCCGTCGTGTTTCCTGAATATTACCGTTTTTCCCTGAATTGCCCCGGGTTTTTGGCGCCCGCAATCGGATTGTGGCATGAACGCGACGGAAATCCGGGGGTGTGGCCGTCGGAAAACCCGACGGATTTGGAAAAACCGCCGTATTTTAAAAAAAAAATGTGTCACTTGACACACGCTTACCTGCGAGCTTGGTAAACTCCAGTGAACTCAGCGCAGCAGCGACACCCGGTGGACATCGGGTGCACTACCAAAGTGAATCGCTGGAAGACACGAATCAGCGTCGGAGAACCCTCTGGATCGCGAATGGACCGGGTAAGTAAATCTACCCCAATCTGTTTTCTCTCCGGACACAGATAGAGTTAAAGTCCAGGACACGGCCGGCAGGGGTGGAGTCAGCAAAAACATGGGTGGTGGCCCGACAGGGGGAGAGCTGAAAGGTGTTGGGGGCGCACCTGCAATTTTAGGTAGAAATGTGGCCTCCAAATCTATTGCCACATTTCTACCTAACATTATCCAAAGCAACATTGGTCATGTGTCATATACAGGTGGTCCCCTACTTAAGAACAACCGACTTACAGACGACCCCTAGTTACAAACCGACCTCTGGATGTTGGTAATTTACTGTACTTTAGCCTGAGGCTATAATGATCAGCTATAACAGTTATCACAGGTGTCTGTAATGAAGATTTATTATTAATTCTGGTTCTTATGACAATCCAACATTTTAAAAATCCAATTGTCACAGAGACCAAAAAAATTTTGGCTGGGATTACAATGATAAAATATACAGTTCCGACTTACATACAAATTCAACTTAAGAAAAAACCTGAAAAACCTATTTTATACGTAACCCGGGGACTGCCGGTATTGCAGTAGTCAGTGGAAAATATATAAAGTGAATATTTAGTAAACATGGAGAATGATTTCTTATCCTAATAGATGCCTTCCTAAAGATTATTTCCATATACAGCTCATTTACTTAGGTCTATTTCTGTATAATTATATGATTCATAGGCCATTTTAATTGGCAGCTTTGTAAACAGGGTCCATGATTATGTTCCATAAATGTTAACAATTACTGTAATGATTGAGTAGGATTTATTTTCACACTAATAAGTACAAAGCGACTCCCTAAAGACGACATCCGGAGACCATGAAACACTACGAGCTGCTTGAAATACCTAAAGTGTGCGGCAATGATCTAACACAGGGACCAAGATATTACAAAATAATACTTTTCTGTAATATATGATGTTGCCCACTTTTCTTTACAACATTCCATCACATCAATGATGTTCTATGGACATTAGTTTCCATATACAGGCAGTCCCCTACTTAAGAACACCTGACTTACAGACGACCCCTAGTTACAAACGGACCTCTGGATTTTGGTAACTTACTGTACTTTATTCCCAGGCTACAATAAACAGCTATAACAGTTATAAATGATGTCTACAATGAAGCTTTAGTGTTAGTCCTGGTTCTTATGACAACCCAACATTTTTAAAATACAGTTGTGACAGACACCTAAAAAATTTTGGCTGGGTTCACAATTATAAAATATACAGTTCTGACTTACATACAAATTCAACTTAAGAACAAACCTACCGACCCTATCTTGTATGTAACCCGGGGACTGCCTGTAGTTCATTACTTTTGGGGGTTGAAGTCTGAACTGTAACTGTAACTTATTTTATTTTTCAGTCACTCTGTTGTAATTTTGCTCCTGGGCTGTCAAAGCATCTGCTTTTATAGAGGTTGTCACATTTGCTGTTGGTCAATACATTAGAGAAAATCAACCATCAAAATCCATCCTGATAAACCAGGGACATTACTCATAGATCCAGGCTCTGTGACTGTGATAATCGTCTTATATTCGTTATCCATGGCCTCCTTCTTTCTGAAATATTAATGAGCCAGAAGAGCTCCTGGGGGTCGTTACCAGAGCCACTTTCTGCTGTAGCTTCACAGGCTGTTGCAATGTTTTCCCCTCCCCCTGCTCCTTCTGCACTTACTCCTCCCTCTGTCTACTGTAATCTCTCACAGAGAGAGTGGGGAGTGCTCCTTGCACAGTGTAACAGCCTGTGAACACCTGGGGGTGTTACAGAAGCTCTAACTTCACCAGCATTTAGACGGTCTCCCCCTGCTCCCTTAACACTTACCTCCCTTCTCTCTGCCTGATGAAATCTCACTGCAGTAGAAGTTTCAGCACACAGTGGGAGGAGGGAAGTGCTCCTTGCACACTGTAACAACATGTGAATCTACAGAGGAGCTCTGGTAACACCCCCAGGAGCCCTTCAGGTTTATTAGCGTTATTTTAAAAGTTGATTTTAGAAGGAAGGAGGCCATGGATAACAAATATAAGAAGATACCACAGTCACGGTGCCTGGAATTATGTTTCTGGTTTATTTAGCAGTACTTTGATTCAGGAATCACACTGCTTCTGTATTTTGTCCTAGTGTTTCTTCAATTAATCCTTACAGTGAATAAGATGTATTTAAATAAACATATTTTATTCTGCTGGATTTACATAGCTCCATCATTGTCTCACAAGGCAGCAGCAGATTATGGCGGGGGGAGGGGATTTATAAAAAAAAACTTTTGACACCAATGTTTTCATTTACAAAGTTTATAAAGTTGTCATTCGTGTCCCTGATATTCTCTTGTTAATTGGTTTCTGGAGGATTATAGCACCTAACAATGATATGTATAATCCAATGTAATGTAAGGTGCAGTCAAAAGTTAATCACCTTCCAGTACTTTACATGGAAATTGCACCTCATTAGTGAAATGTTCTCATGAAGGAAGATCAAATTAACCAAAAAGAGCTGAAAACTGCTTGAGCTATAGAATAATATTATGATATATTTTTTATTACACTTAGGTAGCATAGAGCTATTTTGTAAATATTTTATATATATATATATAATACTATCTGAATAAAGTGGCAAACCCCATAATGAAATTTAAGAGATCAGAAAATAAAAAGATCACTAACACTTTTTACTTCTTTATACTTCTGTCGAAGGAGGTTTGTAGGACTTATTTTTTGTGGGACAACCTGAATTTGGGTGATTTTAATGATCAATTTTTATGGATATTTACCTCTGTAGTCGAGCAGCTTCAATTCACAGTTGAACTTTTAGTCTGGATTTATGACATTAGGTTTGCATGGATTCGTGTTGATGGTCATGTTGAGATTCAAATTCTTACCATGCCACCAACATGGATACAACAATCTGGATACATCTAGGACTAGGACCTTGCCTTTATGTGTCCCTTATACAGCAATGGTAGAGGACCTGCCCACTTGCGTAAAGTTAACAATTTGGATGGCACTGGCAAAGTCGCCAGCGGCATGTATACCACTGCAGGTGCATAATGTTGGCACTAACATGTCGGCAGTGCTGAGTGCCATCATTTTGGGTAGGGATGTCACTCCCAGTGACATCATCAGAGACTGACGATCTTCCCTAAAATGGTGATGCCCAGTGCCGCAGACAGGTCAGTGCTGGCACGCAGAAGCACCAATTTATAAGCAGCTGGGGACTTTGCAAGCAGCATTTAAAGAGTTGACACTGGCACCGATCGTAGGCAATAGTCGCAGGGGAAATTGAGCCAAAACCTGTAAAGTTTGGCACAAACCTGAACTTTACAGTTGGGGTCCACTGAACAATATCTGTGGTCACTGTGCACTGCTATTTCGGGGAGAATTGTCGCTTACCGATGACATCACCGGGAGCGATGCCCCTTCCCAAAATGGCAGTGTAGCCGGCGTATTAGTCCTGGCACGCACTGGGTGCAGCAGCTTAAATGCTGCTGGCGACTCTGTCAACCAAAATTGGTGCCAGTTCGGCACCAATCCCAGGTGTTACTGGTTGGGGTCCAGGTTCCAAACCCAAACACAGTCCTGAACAGGATTTTAAAATTTGAGTTTGTCCAAACTCGCCCGAACCCGTATTTTAACAGGTCCACCCATGACTAGTTACATCCTATCTCTTCAGACACTAAGATATAGGAATGTATCCAAATGGAATTAGGCAAGCAAATTCCATTTGGATACATTCTGATATCTTAGGCTACATTCACACGAACGTATGGGGGACGTATATACGGCCGACGTATATACGGCCGATATACGTCCCCCATACACTCCTATGAGCGCACGGCACCCTACGGGAGCGGTACGGTGCAGCACACGTGCGGCACCGTACCGTTCCGTACCCGGGAAAAAGATAGGACATGTCCTATCTCTTCCCGTAATACGGGGCCGTGCGCTATAGGTTGCTATGGAGAGGGGCGGGGGTGAGCTGCGCTCACCTCCTCCTCCTCTCCCCGTACACTGCCGTTGCCCGCTACGGTACGGTACGGGCGGGCAACGGCAGTGTGAATATAGCCTAAGTGTCTGAAGAGATAGGGTGTAACTAGTGCATCACCTGTTCCTCAGAATAATTCCTGACATCCTCCGCAGACCTCATCATTGATTATTAGCTTATGTCCATTGCCATAATCTCTCCATGTTGTTGCAGAAAAAACCTTAACATTGTCATTTTTAAAAACCTAGCCCCTGCTTCCACTAAGGATCAAGCTTCATTCAAATGACTTGTTTTTTAACATTTTTATGTGGATTTCCCTCTTGATTTTATATTGTACTCCGGGGTCATGTTTCTAATTTCCATGTAGGAAGTTCTAGATGGGAAAGTGCAGGTGTCTACAATAAAGTGGGCAGTCAGGGTATCCAGAACAGATGTCTGAATATGGAGGGTCCTTTATTGATGTATATAGTATACAGATGCCAGCATCATCTTATGTAGTATACAGATGGCAGTATTTGAGAGATACATTATTTATGTATATGGTATACAGATGCTGGCAGTGATTTATATAGTATACACATTGTAGTAATAAAAGAGCTAGATTACTGACTTATATAGTATACAGATGGCAATGCTGGAGGGCGTCTTACTAATAATACTGGCAGATAGATAGATAGATAGATAGATAGATAGATAGATAGATAGATAGATAGAAAAAGGAAAATCGAAGCAGCACAAGAATAAGGGGCATATTTATCATTGCTTGTACGTTTTATTACTTATGTATATGGTATACTGATTCTAGCTCAGAAACCGGATCCTAAAGCAAAATCCTTAGCTGTGATATATTAATTATTGGTCTCCTTATATTTGGAAGACATTTTCTGGATTCCTCTGCTCATGTGCCAATGCATCCACCTTAAAGGGAAGCTGTCAGCATTGGTCCTGGAGATCTGTGTTACCATACCTTTCTGCATGTTGTTAGCAGTTTAGGAGCAGCTCTGTATCTCTTACAAGGGCTCTGGGTAAATTTTTCAGCCTGAAGAGCTTTCTGTTCTCTGCACTGTGCTCTTTCACAGCCCCTCCCATCTGCTATGAGTAGGAGCGGTATTAGAATTTTGGTTGGATGATTACATCAACCACTCAGAGCACAGGGGAGGGGCTGTGGGACAGTTCATTGCAAAGAACAGGAAGCTCTTCAAGCTGAAAGACCTGCCCATAGCGCTTTCAGGAACTGCAAACCTGGATTAAAAATCTGCTCTTCAAAGTCCTGCTGCTATTTACTACACACACAAATGTAGAGTTACACAAATCTACAGGACACCAGGCAGCTATGTGTCTCACCAAGGGGTTTGCAGGGAGGAGGAGGGTTTTCATCCTGTTCCTCCTTGGTTCCACAAACTACAATAATCGGGTGAACTGGAATCCTACCTCTTTGTAGGACCCCTCTGGTCTTCAGGACCCCACGCCATTGCATGAAATGCATTATAGGGAATATATATACATACTACAGGTAGTCCCCGGGTTACGTACAAGATAGGGTCCGGAGGTTTGTTCTTAAGTTGAATTTGTATGCAAGTCGAAACTGTATATTTTAGAATTTTTTTTTTTTTGCCCCAGTGACAATTGCAGTTTTAAAATTCTTTGCTGTAATGGGTCCCAGGATTAACAATAAAGCTTCATTACAGACACTTTACAGCTGATCATTACAGTCTGGGACTATAGTAAAGCATCCAGAGAGCTTCACCAGAGGTCACAGTGGGCAGAGGGGTCCGTCTGTAACTATGGGTCATCTGTGAGTCAGGTGTCCTTAAGTAGGGGACCGCCTGTATACAGATGACATTATTGTCAGACTTCTTTTTTATATTACTACTACCAATATAGGATATAACTACTAGTAAAGGATCAAGAAAAAGTATATCCAGCACTCGAAATTCAATGCAGTTCTTCCAGAATTTATTGATTAAAAAAACTTCACATATCTAGACAAATGTGTAACAAAATATACAGATCAATTCAGAGATTAAGTCTGCTTGCCGAAACACGTCAATCTCTTTATTGAGATAGACATTTGTCTGGATATGTGAAAAATTGTAATCAATAAATTCTGGAAGAAATGCATTGAATTTCAAGTGCTGGATCTATTTTTTATTGGTGCAATATTTTATCTGTTGGAGTCTTGGGTGAGTTGCGTGGATTGGAATATGCCATTATAGAGATAGGTGGACTGTGTTTATGTTAGTATGGGATGGTGTCATTGTAGATTTATTTAGTATATAATTGCTAGTATTGGATGGAGTCTTTATAGATTGATATAGGATATAATTACTAATATAGGATGGTGTCTTTGTAGATTTATTTAGTATATAACTACTAGTATTGGATGGAGTCTTTATAGATTGATATAGTATATAATTACTAGTATGGGATGGTGTTTGTATAGATTGATATAGTATATAACTGCTAGTATAGGATGGTGTCTTTGTAGATTTATTTAGTATATAAGTACTAGTATAAGATGGTGTCTTGGTAAATTAATATGATATAAGTACTAGTATAGGATTGTGTCTTTATAGATTTTTCCGACTATAGGGCGCACCGCATTATAAGGCGCACCATCAACAAATGCCTGCTTAAATGTCTGGGTTCATATATAAAGTGCCCCGTATTATAAGGCGCACCTGATTATAAGGATGAATGACCAGCAGGTGGCAGACTTGTGCACTGTTCAAGGCAGCTGTTGTCTGTAAGTACGGTTCATATACACTCCACCGGCCACTTTATTAGGTACACCTGTCCAACTGCTCGTTAACACTTAATTTCTAATCAGCCAATCACATGGCGGCAACTCAGTGCATTTAGGCATGTAGACATGGTCAAGACAATCTCCTGTAGTTCAAACCGAGCATCAGTATGGGGAAGAAAGGTGATTTGAGGCCTTTGAACGTGGCATGGTTGTTGGTGCCAGAAGGGCTGGTCTGAGTATTTCAGAAACTGCTGATCTACTGGGATTTTCACGCACAACCATCTCTAGGGTTTACAGAGAATGGTCCGAAAAAGAAAAAACATCCAGTGAGCGGCAGTTCTGTGGGCAGAAATGCCTTGTTGATGCCAGAGGTCAGAGGAGAATGGGCAGACTGGTTCGAGCTGATAGAAAGGCAACAGTGACTCAAATCGCCACCCGTTACAACCAAGGTAGGCAGAAGAGCATCTCTGAATGCACAGTACGTCGAACTTTGAGGCAGATGGGCTACAGCAGCAGAAGACCACACCGGGTGCCACTCCTTTCAGCTAAGAACAGGAAACTGAGGCTACAATTTGCACAAGCTCATCGAAATTGGACAGTAGAAGATTGGAAAAACGTTGCCTGGTCTGATGAGTCTCGATTTCTGCTGCGACATTCGGATGGTAGGGTCAGAATTTGGCGTCAACAACATGAAAGCATGGATCCATCCTGCCTTGTATCAACGGTTCAGGCTGGTGGTGGTGGTGTCATGGTGTGGGGAATATTTTCTTGGCACTCTTTGGGCCCCTTGGTACCAATTGAGCATCGTTGCAACGCCACAGCCTACCTGAGTATTGTTGCTGACCATGTCCATCCCTTTATGACCACAATGTACCCTGTAACATCTGATGGCTACTTTCAGCAGGATAATGCGCCATGTCATAAAGCTGGAATCATCTCAGTCTGGTTTCTTGAACATGACAATGAGGTCACTGGACTCAAATGGCCTCCACAGTCACCAGATCTCAATCCAATAGAGCATCTTTGGGATGTGGTGGAACGGGAGATTCGCATCATGGATGTGCAGCCGACAAATCTGCGGCAACTGTGTGATGCCATCATGTCAATATGGACCAAAATCTCTGAGGAGCTTCCAGCACCTTGGTGAATCTATGCCACGAAGAATTGAGGCAGTTCTGAAGGCAAAAGGGGGTCCAACCCGTTACTAGCATGGTGTACCTAATAAAGTGGCCGGTGAGTGTATAAGGCGCACTGGACTATAAGGCGCACTTTGATTTCTGAGAAAATCAAAGGATTTTTTGTGCGCCTTATTGTCCGAAAAATACTAGTATGGGATGGTGTTTGTATAGATTGATATAGTATATAATTACTAGTATAGGATGGTGTTTGTATAGATTGATATAGTATATAATTACTAGTATAGGATGGTGTTTGTATAGATTGATATAGTATATAATTACTAGTATAGGATGGTGTTTGTATAGATTGATATAGTATATAATTACTAGTATAGTATGGTGTTTGTATAGATTGATATAATATATGATTACTGGATGACTATCTTAGACATGTATTTGGTATACGGTCTACATGAAGAAGATGCTCCGGCTCTCATTGGCCGCTATGAGATTAGCAGTGAATAGCGCCTCTCAGGGGAATACTGACTTGTTTCAATTATTTTCCCACTTCTCAGTGTAAGGATGGGACGTGGGTAAATAATGAGAGTTATATAGACTCTCACATTCAGGAGATCCTTAGAGACTACTACACTACTCCTATCACCGGATTAGATTGACTCCATGTAAAAGGGTCTCTTAAAGGATAAGACACTATCTATTTTGGATTACCGTTAAAAGGTCATAATCATTTATTTTCATCGAGGGAAAGGTCAATAATCATCTATGTGACCCAGCAATTAACACAGTAAGCTAACATACATTACCATAAGTGCCGCTTTATTCCTCCGTTATTCATTGTAGATTTCTAAAATCTATTATGTTAATACAACACATTATCAGTCGTCTCATCAGGAAATCATGGATGACCTTTCCCTATTGTATTATTCACGTTTCCCCAGAATTTCAATTATTCTTCACAGGGGGCTTAGGACTTGTCTTCAGTGATTTTGCAGCGCATGGGTGGATGTTGTCCTGTCCGGCTCCTAATTCATTTACAGCTATTGCACATGGTGATAGACCCGTGTGGATCCTCTGCTAAAGGCTACAGGTTAGGGATTATCAGTCAATATAAATCTAACCGGTGGCATCTTATCTGTCACACGCAGCCTGTTATACATCCACAATCTGATTATACCCTGTGCTATTTACGGACCGCCAGGACCCCAGAGGTCCACACAATGATACATGGGAGACAGAAGCAAGATGTGCACAAAGTAGGAATAGAGGTTTAATGTATTCATAGCGGTAGGTGAGATCGATATGAGAGATATATGGATAGACATGTCAGAGATAGATGATAGATAGATAGATATGAGATAGATAGATAGATAGATAGATAGATAGATAGATATGAGATAGATAGATATATAGATATGAGATAGATAGATAGATAGAATAAGTTGATAGATAGATAGATAGAATAAGTAGATAGATAGATAGATAGATAGATAGAATAAGTAGATAGATAGATAGATAGATAGATAGATAGATAGATAGATAGATAGATAGATAGATAGATAAAACAGACAGAAGGATAGATAGGAGATAGATAGATAGATAGATAGATAGATAGATAGATAGATAGATAGATAGATAGATAGATAGATAGATAGATAGATTGATAGATTGATAGATAGATAGATTGATTGATAGATAGATAGATAGATAGATAGATAGATAGATAGATAGATAGATAGATAGATAGATAGTGAAATAAAGAAGAATCCCAAGGACTCCAACCAAGAAGTCCAACATAATATAATGCAAAAAATATGAAGTGCTTCAAATGTAGGGATGTTTCAGCTGTTCCATACAGTATTTGTCATGCGGTGTAGAACAGTTAAAAAATCATTATATAAGGTGAATATAATGCCATTTTCTCCTGTATTTTGGAGGGCTACCTTTTTTTGTACATTAGTTAGATATATGGCTAAATAGGTAGGTATACATAATGATAGGTAAGTAAATTATAGAGAGTTAGCTATAGACTACAAAAATGGAAGAGGATGGATGGATAGATAGATAGATAGATAGATAGATAGATAGATAGATATGTGATAGATAGATAGATAGATAGATAGATAGATAGATAGATAGATAGATAGATAGGTTGGGAGACACAGATAAGTGATAGGTTGGCAGAGACTGTCACAGATAAGTGAAAGATAGATAAGCATCCTATCTATCCACCCTAGGATAGATAGGGTGGACTTGATTGATCAGAAATGATTGATTGATAGATAAGAGATAGATAGGAAATGATAGATATATTGAAAATGATTGAAAGACTGAAAAAGAAAGAAAGAAAGAAAGAAAGACAGGCAGACAGAGTTAGATAGATAATAGATAGATAGATATGAGATAGATAGATAGATAGATAGATAGATAGATAGATAGATATTAGATAGATAGGCACATGGGTCGTAAAAATATAGATATAGATAGTTAAGAGGAATGATAAAGATGGATAAGAAGAGATAGCTTTTAAGAACAATTGAGAAGATAATGGAGTAAATAGATAGATAAGGAACATATGGATAGGTAGAGGTATAAGACTAAAAAATGAGAGATAAGCGAAGGACAGATAGATGCATAGACATACTTTTTTCTAGATAGATAGGTTGGCAGAGACTCTCAGACATAAGTTAGATTACTAAAATAGATAAGGGAAACACAATTGGAAAAGAGAGATAGATAGATAGATAGATAGATAGATAGACAGATAGAATATATAATGGAGATATATGAGAGAACACATATATACATAGACTCTCTATTTTATCATTTGCAGAGTGTGACTTTTCATACATTTATACTACCACATAAGTATCATCTAATCTCTGAATACAATATCACCCCCACAACAGTCAGAGGACTAGGAGTGTGTTCCCCACACATTAGATAGGACAGGGCAGACCTGTTGCTCTATACTTACATAGTTAGGGGAATCCAATGTTCTGGCCGCCTGGTGGAGAGCCGGATCCCCAGGTAGTCAATCCCCCTAATTCTGGAGCGGTGGTCTCTACGCAGACATCCCCTCTCTCAGAGCGATCATTGTGCTGTGAGAGTTGCCTGTCAGTCCCTGGCTGCATATAGTGTGATGAGGGAATAGTCCAGCCCTGAGCCAGTGATGTATGAAGACCCTGAGCTCAGCCCCCAGAGCTAAGACTGGAGCTGGAGGAGCTGGCCAGTGCTCCGGTGCTGAAGTCACCCCCTCCCTGTCCTGCACCCCCCTTACATGGCCAATAACTTCCCAGGGGGGAGGATTCACTTCTGGCAATTGTGATTTTATAAGCTGCAATGCCATAGACTTTGAATGGAGTGGCCGGACACATGGAGCCTCCGGTTGTGGAAATTGGTGGCGGGTCCTGGATAGGAGATAAATACTCTAGGTTGTAATAGCCCCTTAGGGTACCCACAGAACGAAATAGTGATCGAAGCATGAAACATGTAGCAAACACCAACTTAGACCTATAATCCTAGAGTGGACTGCAATTGATATTGCACTGATAAAATTGGGGTACAGAGTGTAATGTCCATATTCCAAAATTTTTTAACTGAGGTTGCAGAGTCCTGGTATTGACCCCTCAAGCCCATAAGGAGGTATGGACTATGTTGTAGGATGCTCACCTTGGACATGGATGGATTACAGCATGTAGTAGTATGGGTCAAGAGTCACCCAGAGAGTGGTCAGGATGTGACCGCTCAAAGGATGAGATTAAAGTGTAAAGTAAGGGATCAGATCAAGGAGAAGAACTAAAGGAACCAGAGAAAATATTCATTGATGATATACAACCAATGTCCATCAGGGTCAGTTTAGAGTCAAATCAGAGTCAAATCATATGACCAGGTTACACTAGTCAGGTGTATTGCAATATTCATCAAGCTGACATTGCAGAGGACCCCGAGTAGTAGATCCAAACCAGGGAGGTCAAGGATCCAGTTGACCCGATGCATCTATTTGTAAAAATATATGGCACTTAGATGTGATAAGTGATCTGAGAGCTATGATGTTTGACGATTTTACATTTTAGGAGTAGACAGACAGATAGATAGATAGATAGATATGTGATAGATAGATAGATAGATAGATAGATAGATAGATAGATAGATAGATAATGAAAATAGATGATTTATGAAAGATAGATAGAACCTGTAGATAAATAATGAAGATGGCGATATGATAATAGACAGATAGATAATAGAAGAGAGATAGATAGATAGATAGATAGATAGATAGATGACAGATAGATAGATAGATAGATAGATAGATACATAGATAAATAGATAGATGATAGATAGATAGATAGATAGATAGATGAAAGATAGATAGATAGATAGATAGATAGATAGATAGATAGATAGATATGAGATAGATAGATATGAGATAGATAAATGATAGATAGATAGATAGATAGATAATAGATAGAAGATAGATAGATAGATAGATGATAGATAGATAGATAGATGACAGATAGATAGATAGATAGATAGATAGATAGATAGATAGATAGATAGATAGATAGATAATAGACAGATATTAGATAGATGATAGATAGATAGATAGATGACAGATAGATAGATAGATAGATAGATAGATAGATAGATAGATAGACAGATAGACAGATAGATAGATAATAGATAGAAGATAGATAGATAGATAGATAGATGATTTATGAAAGATAAATAGATAATGAAGATGGACGATATGACAGATAATGAAGATAGATAATAGATAGATAGAAGATAGATAAGGAATATGGGTAGATAGATAATAGATAGAAGATAGACAGATAAATAGATAGATAGAAATACTTTAGATTCGTTACTACATCCTCCACGTAGCTGCTTTTTATACTGTAATTTTGGCAGCATACCAGTTTACACGTATCTCGTACCATCATGAGCATTACTCAGTTCTAGATACAAACACAAGGCTGCCACCTGGATTTTACAATGTGTATAGAAGGACATTGTAGAATCCTTCACCTTGGTGCTTTATACATATTCATGAGGTTCGCACGTCGTTTCCATCATTCGCCGAGCGCTCATTTACACGTTTGTCAGGTCATGACATGTATCCGCCATGACAGGAATAACACCTGCTGGTACAGAACGTGGGACACAATGGATAATGAATGAGAATTGTCACAACAATCTTACAATTTATTTACCTGCTTATATACTACACATACATCTATATATATGTATGTAAGCAAAGATGCATTTAAGGTATGTTAAAGGGTTTGGCCAATTAAACATATAGGGGTCCATTTACTGGGGGTCTGACTGGATTGGACTGGAACCTTCACCGATCACAAGTCCCTTGTCCCCCATTCCGATGGAGCAGTATTTTTGGATGGTTTCCTCAGGATGGTTGGCAGCCATCTAACCAAGGCTTTTTAAGAGATACAGGTGTGAGTTAGTCTTCAGATGCAAGCTAAGCTTAGAAAAGTTCAAGCCAGTCTAGAGTCAGGCCATAGGTTGGGGTAGGAAAACTAGAATTGTCATAAGAGATCAGCAGGTTCTGGGTGAGACACAGAGATGAAGCTGTGGAGCAATGTCAGGAACATAGACAAGCTAGAGAGGGCCTTAATGCTCAAGTACTATCGTTGTGGCTTATACCACCAGGGGTAACATGATCATGTAAATCTGAATGGCACATGCGCTACCTTTGGCCTAGGAGAGCCGTGGGACACACATAGCTATGGGAGAAGGCAGCATGATAGGCACAATAGTGGTCATGGACAGCTGGTTTTACAACTACATCAGGAGGACCTCTGGACCAAGCAGTGGCCTCAGTTGGTGGCAGAAAAGTCCTCCTTGTACTCCACCATGGCCTACTGAAGCTATTCATTGGATAAAGACAAAAAACATACTGGAACCAAGCAGGGTAGGTACTTGTTATTTTTGTCAGGTATTCATTACACCTTATTATATCTGGTTTATAGGTTATGGACTGATAATCTAGGATGAGTATTCTGTATAATAGGTCTTAACGATGTATCCTACACAGAAGATCTCTGTATAGAGGGATAGCAGTCACCATAACCAATCCTTCTGCCGGGCTGTCAAAGCTTCCACCTCACACTCCGAATGTTTTTCCTGTGATGATTATTGAACTCCCAATGTCCTCCACTTAAACTGAGATGGTGGAGAGATTGTCGTATTGATGTGTCCCCGAATATCACTAAATGTGAACGATTGCTTGTTAAAAAAGAGCCTTTACCCCTCCTCTGCATCAATGTGTTTACAGCCCAGCGCTCTCATGTGACATCAGTGTATACCTGCAGATAGTAACAGCAGTGCTATCGCTATCTGGACGCAGCTGATAAATCAGATACAGGCATGGCTAATTATCATGTACTCATATTAAAGTAGCCAAAGGGTCAGTGTGAGACCACAGAGAACATGTTGTTCCATCCTTATCTTTTCTGTCATATGTCTATTTACACATTGGGGCAGATTTACTTACCTGATCCTGTCGCAATCCCGTGGTGCGTTGTCCGCCGAGGATTGGGGTCTGCCGCGATTCACTAAGTTTGTGCGTCCAATTTCCTGCTTGTGTCGCTCTCGCGCTGAGATCCACCGGAGTTCACCTGCTACTTCCTGGTGCATGTAAGTGCTTGATCTTGCGACATAATTTCCTTTTTAAATTCTGCGGTTTGTCCGATTCCGTCGGGTTGTCCGACGTGCAGCCCCTTCACCCCCCGATTTCTGTTGCATGCAAGCCGGAGCGCCACAATCCGATTGTGTGTGCCAAAAACCTGGGGCAATTCGTCCCAAAAAGGAAATATTTGGGAAACCCAACAGAATCATATTTTATAGACAAGTTCATAAGCATCAATAAAACATGCATT
This sequence comes from Engystomops pustulosus, assembly GCF_040894005.1. Classification (NCBI taxonomy): domain Eukaryota; kingdom Metazoa; phylum Chordata; class Amphibia; order Anura; family Leptodactylidae; genus Engystomops; species Engystomops pustulosus. The sequence continues at coordinate 30,970,321 of NC_092417.1, forward strand.
AAAAGGAGCAAAAAGTCCCATAATTATAACATATTCCCTAAAAGAGAACCCCCTGCTAACCTTAACTTTACAAGGACAATGTTTACATTCTGGAAAAACACAAATATATAACATGAAGTATAAAATTATTAAAAACTATCATCTATGGAAGTAGAAGTGGTACATTGTAAAAATGCCAAACAATCAGAGGCACCTTCAGTCGCCTCATGGCACCCCATGGCAAGATTCATCATGGGGCCCCCATTCCCATTCGTGAACACCATAACTGAACACCAGTTAACGACTTTAGAATAAAAACATGGGTAGCAAATTGAAAAAAGATTGGTCTTTATTATGATATAGTAACATACAGCGACATGACAATCCGTACTAAGCAGCTGACACGTTTCAGGCACAAGAGAAATCAAATGCCCTTAGTTATAAACAGCTAGCACACATCCTAAGGGTGCAGACACAATTAGGAATGGTGAGCGACTTGTTCCGATGTAATATATATAATTGTGCACCACCTCCATTCTTTAGTGTGTGAGGTCTGAAGCCGTTCAAGGACCCGTGACGCTGTGGGCCCCATAGCAGCTGCCCGTGGGCCCATTAAAGGAAACCTACCATGAGGAATGTACTATTAGAAGGAGATGTGATGGAATATATGGCTACAAACTTATTGTTTATAGCTGAGTTACCGTAACTTGTGGGCACATACCAACATTTGTTTAGTAAAAATTGGGAGTCTTTAGTAAAAATTGGGAGTCCACTATCTTGTGAACAATTTTGACATGGTCCTCATCACTTCACATGAAGTCTTGAGAAAAAAAACCCTCTTTGAATGCTATTGTTTTATGTATCAGGACATAATAAAAAGAAAGCAGTGCCTTTTTGGTATTGTGTTAACATAAGCCCGAATGCTCCCGACCAGCAAACTGGTCACACTTACTGGTCACACTTACTGATGGTCAATTAAACACAGGCATTTCAAAATCAGCACCTGAATGTCGATTATCCTCTTGATATTTATGGAACAAGTAGAAGTGTGAAAATATTTTGTAACATTCTCTTGCAAATTAAAGAAACCAAACCTGTGTGCATCTACCAGATATCCATCATCTGGCTTTCTTACACAATCTTAATAAAGTTTTGAAAGTTCCTACAATGTACATTCTCAATAATTTCTGGTTTACTAAGCATTGGCACAATGCAATATACCCATTTATTACAGTTCAATTCTATAAAACTCTTCACCTTTTCTATCTCCGGGTTTGGATTCATCTTTGATATTTTACCAATTGGCCAAGATCGCCTGATAAACTTTGCTAAATGATCTCTTTAGAAACAATTTGAATGTCTTGAGCTAGAGCAAGGATTAGAGCACTGAATCAATCTCGTTTGACAAAAAGAAGTCGGGCATCTGGTAATAGAGGTTTACAATATGCTCTTCTGCTGCTCTAAATTGTACCTCTTCACTCCAATTCCCAGGCTGCAGACAGAGAATATACGTGACATTGTGTATTCTGGAGGAACTTTAATCTTCTGGAAGAAAGGAGAATATCATAATGAAATCTAATTACTATATTATCAGGAAATGATATGCATCTCCTATTATATGGCTTTCATCACCAGATATCCTACTGTAGTGCAGATCCCTCGGTGAGGCTCCTATAGGGATTCTTCCTGATATTGATATGCATGCTACAAAAATAGCTACACAAACATCTGTCACTGAGTAGTCAGGAGGTTGGGTACCTTGGCTTTAAGACACATAGGGGCACATTTACTAAGGGTCTGCGGACTGCATTTTCGTTGGGTTTCCCAGACTTTTTCCGTTTTGCATTGCATTTAACTGGGGGTTTTGGCGCACGCGATCGGATTTTGGCGCAATCGTGCGATACAAATCGGGGGCCTGGCCATCGGAGAAAGCGCGGGATTTAACATTCAAAATTGTGTCGCATCCAATGCACTTACATGCACCGGGAAGAAGATGGTGAACTCCAGCAGACCTGAGCGGTGGAAGCGACACATGCAGGAAATTGGACGCAGGATCTTAGTGAATCGCGGCAGACCCAAATCCTCGTTGGGCAATGCACAGGGGGGATCGCGACGGGACGGCTAAGTAAATGTGCCCCATAATCATTCTAGGATAGAATGATGCACAGACAAATGTGCAAATGAGTGCAACCTATAGGACGCTTCCGTGCAAATCAACGTCCAGCCCTTAGAAGAGCCTTGAAATAGTGTATAAACCTTGGAGCTGCTCCTTGTTTGTGGTTGTCATCAAGTTAAAATGTGCAAGAATTCGGGGCCAATTTGTGGGAAAAAAAGTGTCCTGCATGCTGTGAATTCAATTTTTAAAGTGTTTGTCCAGTAAAGAATTATCCTCCATCCACAGAATAGGAGATGGGGTTTGGGTCTCTAAGGGTTGGAAACACTTATTATCTGGCAACACAATACAGTGAGACTGGTGTTGTTTGACATATCACAAGAGAAAATTTATTTGGAGTGTCCACTCTCCATTATCCCTTTGAAAATAGGCCTCTGTAGTCTCCAAATTGGATTGTCCTTTCCTAGTCTTCTGAGGTCCAGTATTGGGTTAGAGGCTGGGTCCATGGAGGATTCTCTACTTCTATGACGCTACCGTGTGAATGGTCCACCGTCAACCCAAAGAAGGTCCCAGGCATGCATGAACACAGGTGCTTCATTCATATGGGGAATTTCATTCCCCAGAGGTCTATGGCTTGCATTTACACTAACATTATGGGGCACATTTACTTACCTGTCTGACAAAGTTCACACAAAGTGCATTGTCCAAAGATAATGCACTGTGCCGCGATTCATTAAGATCGTGCGCCGGATATCCTGCATGTGTCGCTTCCCCGCTCAGGTCCAGTAGAGTTCACCTTCTTCTTCCTGGTGCATGTAAGTGCATTGTCTTGCGACACAATTTGAAAGTTAAATCCCGCGCTCAGTCCGAATCAGTCGGATTGTCCGATGGCGCGCCACAATCCGATCGCGTGCGACACAATCCCTTGTTAAATACCTGTCACAGCCGCGCAAATCCCCAAAAAGTCAGAAAGTCCGACAAAAGTGCGTCCGCGGACAATTAGTAAATAAGCCTCTATGTTGGTAAGCTAATTTACATAGATTTTTCCTATGGCCCACTTTCTCAGTTGGATCTCATCACAGAAAACCAATACCAGCCACAGATGGTTGAAGGCACAAGAAAAGTCCACACATTGCAAAATTAAAATCAATATTTTATTATATAGTGAAAATCCCAGACTACGACTACATTGTCAAATTGACAACTGGGTGTTAACATTCGGGGGTTGTTTCTTTTTACACTTGGACATTCAGGAATAAGAGTTTTATAGTGTTTCGCCTTTTTGGAAAGATTCCAACAATATTAGAGGAACAGCACAAAAAAACGTATTCCGTATTATAGTAGAAAAGTTACACTGAACTTCAAGTTTTAAGTAAAGTTTTTAAACTGCAATTTTACAACTATTAAAACTTCAGAGGCCAATATGATGATATGGCAGCCAAGGTTTTCCTCTTGTAACCTATCCGTTATTACATTTTGAAGGCAATCGCGCCAACAATGTCACTGTGCACCCCTGTGGAGCACATCTTGATGGGTCCTCAGCTTTCGGAATGATTATACACCACCACGGATCTCTCACACTCCAAGGCAAAGACTTATATAACGTTCCATAGAAAGGCTCTTCTGGGTCAGAGGCATTTACGGCTTTTGTCTTACTTACATTCACTTTGATAAAAATGAAAACATAATTTAGGAGCGCTGGCAGCTCTGACATATTTATGTCTATTGCAAAGCTCGAGCGACTGGGTAAGAATTAGCAGAAATTACTCAAATTGCAGATCATTAGAGGAGATTAGATCTCTATTGAACAGAATCGGGCTGCCTCAAACTGCTAAATGCTTCTGGAAAATGGGAAAATGCTGACATTATGAGCTGAAAACCCTGAACTATAAAGTTTCAATGAGAAACAGGAGTTTTGATTCGGGGCCCAACATTTTGAAAATTGCAAAGTTTTAAAAATATCCAAAAATGGAATTGAAAATGTAGACTATTATCAGGTTGCCCCCCTATCCACTATCTATCATAATAGAAAAAAAAAATCTTTTTAGAAGTTTTTGGCTATCAATTTTTATTATGACATTGGACAAAAAGGACCTGGCAGCGCGGCACAAAGAAGCTCCAGCACCGATTTTTTTTCTTTCACCTTGGAATGTCTTATTTTCATGTGTGGCCACATCAGCCGGGGGGTTGCCTTACATACATAGCTATTCCTTAGCAGTTAATCAAGCTGTTTAACAGTAACATTTATACAGTATTACCATTATTGGTAGGACCATTTTTTGGGTCCTGTACTATAGTGTCACAGTTCTGCCCAGTATCCATCTCCCAGTGCTCCCCAGTAGCCATGTCACAGTGCTCCAAAGTAGCCATATCCCGGTGCTCATCAGTAGCCATATGCAGGTGCTCCCCAGTAGCCATGTCACAGTGCTCCCCAGTAGCCATATCCAGGTGCTCCCCAGTAGCCATGTCACAGTGCTCCCCAGTAGCCATATCCAGGTGCTCCCCAGTAGCCATATCCAGGTGCTCCCCAGTAGCCATGTCACAGTGCTCCCCAGTAGCCATATCCAGGTGCTCCCCAGTAGCCATGTCACAGTGCTCCCCAGTAGCCATATCCAGGTGCTCCCCAGTAGCAATGTCACAGTGCTCCCCAGTAGCCATATCCAGGTGCTCCCAAGTAGCAATGTCACAGTGCTCCCCAGTAGCCATATCCAGGCGCTTCCCAGTAGCCAAGTTACAGTGCTCCCCAGTAGGCATATCCAGGTGCTCCCCAGGAGCCATGTCACAGTGCTCCCCAGTAGCCATATCCAGGTGCTCCCCAGTAGCCATATCCAGGTGCTCCCCAGTAGCCATGTCACAGTGCTCCCCAGTAGCCATATCCAGGTGCTCCCCAGTAGCCATGTCACAGTGCTCCCCAGTAGCCATATCCAGGTGCTCCCCAGTAGCAATGTCACAGTGCTCCCCAGTAGCCATATCCAGGTGCTCCCAAGTAGCAATGTCACAGTGCTCCCCAGTAGCCATATCCAGGCGCTTCCCAGTAGCCAAGTTACAGTGCTCCCCAGTAGGCATATCCAGGTGCTCCCCAGGAGCCATGTACCATTGCCCCCCAGTAGCCGCCTCACAGTTCTGTCCAGAATCCATCTCCCAGTGCTCCCCAGTGGCCAAGTTACAGTTCTCCCCAGTATCCAACTTATAGTACTCCCCAGTAGCCATGTCACAGTGCTCCCCAGTAGCCATGTCACAGTGCTCCCCAGTAGCCATGTCACAGTGCTCCCCAGTAGCCATGTCACAGTGCTCCCCAGTAGCCATGTCACAGTGTTCCCCAGTAGCCATGTCACAGTGCTCCCCAGTAGCCATGTCACAGTGCTCTCCAGTAGCCATCTCACAGTGCTCCCCAGTAGCCATGTCACAGTGCTCCCCAGTAACCATGTCACAGTGTTCCCCAGTAGCCATGTCACAGTGCTCTCCAGTAGCCATGTCACAGTGCTCCCCAGTAGCCATGTCACAGTGCTCTCCACTAGCCATGTCACAGTGCTCCCCAGTAGCCATGTCACAGTGCTCCCCAGTAACCATGTCACAGTGCTCCGCAGTAGCCATGTCACAGTGCTCCCCAGTAACCATGTCACAGTGCTCCCCAGTAGCCATGTCGCAGTGCTCCCCAGTACCCATGTCACAGTGCTCCCCAGTAGCCATGTCCCATTGCTCCCCAGTAGCCATGTCAAAGTGCTCCCCAGTAGCCATGTCACAGTGCTCCCCAGTAACCATGTCACAGTGCTCCCCAGTAGCCATGTCACAGTGCTCCCCAGTAGCCATGTCACAGTGCTCCCCATTAGACATGTCACAGTGCTCTCCAGTAGCCATGTCACAGTGTTCCCCAGTAGCTATGTCACAGTGCTCCCCAGTACCCATATCACAGTGCTCTCCAGTAGCCATGTCACAGTGCTCTCCAGTAGCCATGTCACAGTGCTCCCCAGTAGCTATGTCACAGTGCTCTCCAGTACCATATAACAGTGTTCCCCAGTAGCCATGTCACAGTGCTCCCCAGTAGCCATGTCCCAGTGCTCCCCAGTAGCCATGTTCCAGGGCTCCCCAGTAGCCATGTCACAGTGCTCCCCAGTAGCCATGTCACAGTGCTCCCCAGTAGCCATGTCACAGTGCTCTCCAGTAGCCATGTCACAGTGTTCCCCAGTAGCCATGTCACAGTGCTCTCCAGTAGCCATGTCACAGTGCTCCCCAGTGTCCATGTCATAGTGCTCCCCAGTACCCATGTCACAGTGCTCCCCAGTAGCCATGTCACAGTGCTCTCCATTAGCCATGTCACAGTGCTCCCCAGTAGCCATGTCACAGTGCTCCCCAGTAACCATGTCACAGTGCTCCCCAGTAGCCATATCCAGGTGCTCCCCAGTAGCCATGTCACACTGCTCCCCAGTAGCCATATCCAGGTGCTCCCCAGTAGCCATATCCAGGTGCTCCCCAGTAGCAATGTCACAGTGCTCCCCAGTAGCCATATCCAGGTGCTCCCCAGTAGCAATGTCACAGTGCTCCCCAGTAGCCATATCCAGGTGCTCCCAAGTAGCAATGTCACAGTGCTCCCCAGTAGCCATATCCAGGCGCTTCCCAGTAGCCATGTCACAGTGCTCCCCAGTAGCCATATTCAGGTGCTTCCCAGTAGCCATGTCACAGTGCTCCCCAGTAGCCATATCCAGGTGCTCCCCAGTAGCCATATCCAGGTGCTCCCCAGTAGCCATGTCACAGTGCTCCCCAGTAGCCATATCCAGGTGCTCCCCAGTAGCCATGTCACAGTGCTCCCCAGTAGCCATATCCAGGTGCTCCCCAGTAGCAATGTCACAGTGCTCCCCAGTAGCCATATCCAGGTGCTCCCAAGTAGCAATGTTACAGTGCTCCCCAGTAGCCATATCCAGGCGCTTCCCAGTAGCCAAGTTACAGTGCTCCCCAGTAGGCATATCCAGGTGCTCCCCAGGAGCCATGTACCATTAACCCCCAGTAGCCGCCTCACAGTTCTGTCCAGAATCCATCTCCCAGTGCTCCCCAGTGGCCAAGTTACAGTTCTCCCCAGTATCCAACTTATAGTACTCCCCAGTAGCCATGTCACAGTGCTCCCCAGTAGCCATGTCACAGTGTTCCCCAGTAGCCATGTCACAGTGCTCCCCAGTAGCCATGTCACAGTGCTCTCCAGTAGCCATCTCACAGTGCTCCCCAGTAGCCATGTCACAGTGCTCCCCAGTAACCATGTCACAGTGTTCCCCAGTAGCCATGTCACAGTGCTCTCCAGTAGCCATGTCACAGTGCTCCCCAGTAGCCATGTCACAGTGCTCTCCACTAGCCATGTCACAGTGCTCCCCAGTAGCCATGTCACAGTGCTCCCCAGTAACCATGTCACAGTGCTCTGCAGTAGCCATGTCACAGTGCTCCCCAGTAACCATGTCACAGTGCTCCCCAGTAGCCATGTCGCAGTGCTCCCCAGTACCCATGTCACAGTGCTCCCCAGTAGCCATGTCCCATTGCTCCCCAGTAGCCATGTCAAAGTGCTCCCCAGTAGCCATGTCACAGTGCTCCCCAGTAACCATGTCACAGTGCTCCCCAGTAGCCATGTCACAGTGCTCCCCAGTAGCCATGTCACAGTGCTCCCCATTAGACATGTCACAGTGCTCTCCAGTAGCCATGTCACAGTGTTCCCCAGTAGCTATGTCACAGTGCTCCCCAGTACCCATATCACAGTGCTCTCCAGTAGCCATGTCACAGTGCTCTCCAGTAGCCATGTCACAGTGCACCCCAGTAGCTATGTCCCAGTGCTCCCCATTAGCCATGTTACAGTGTTCCCCAGTAGCCATGTCACAGTGCTCTCCAGTAGCCATGTCACAGTGCTCTCCAGTAGCCATCTCACAGTGCTCCCCAGTAGCCATGTCACAGTGCTCCCCAGTAACCATGTCACAGTGCTCTGCAGTAGCCATGTCACAGTGCTCCCCAGTAGCCATCTCACAGTGCTCCCCAGTAGCCATGTCACAGTGCTCCCCAGTAACCATGTCACAGTGCTCTCCAGTAGCCATGTCACAGTGCTCCCCAGTAGCCATGTCACAGTGCTCCCCAGTAGCCATGTCACAGTGCTCTCCAGTAGCCCTGTTACAGTGCTCCCCAGTAGCCATGTCACAGTGCTCTCCAGTAGCCATGTCACAGTGCTCCCCAGTAGCCATGTCCCAGTGCTCCCCAGTAGCCATGTCACAGTGCTCCCCAGTAGCCATGTCACAGTGCTCCCCAGTAACCATGTCACAGTGCTCCCCAGTAGCCATGTCACAGTGCTCCCCAGTAGCCATGTCACAGTGCTCTCCAGTAGCCATGTCACAGTGCTCCCCAGTAGCTATGTCACAGTGCTCCCCAGTAGCCATGTCACAGTGCTCCCCAGTAGCTATGTCACAGTGCTCCCCAGTAGCCATGTCACAGTGTTCCCCAGTAGCCATGTCACAGTGCTCCCCAGTAGCCATGTCACAGTGCTCCCCAGTAGCCATGTCACAGTGCTCCCCATTAGACATGTCACAGTGCTCTCCAGTAGCCATGTCACAGTGCTCCCCAGTAACCATGTCACAGTGCTCCCCAGTAGCCATGTCACAGTGCTCCCCAGTACCCATGTCACAGTGCTCCCCAGTAGCCATGTCACAGGTTTTAGGAAGGTAGAAAAGTACATGATGAAGTTTCAACATGGTTTCATACCCATGTGCGATGAATGAATCAGAACAGAATTAGTAACTGATGAAAAGATCATCACAGCCCGATGCAATTTATTGATTGACCTCTAGGGAGATAATAATAATGACGTTCTTTTGTATTGGAATTTGCACCGTAATAAACAAGATATTGTCAGAAGTGAAAGATTATTTGACAGTGCCGACCTATTGTTCTAAAAGATTAAAATAATCTCTTTAACCAACGACTTAATTATTCATTAATTTCTTAATTTTAAAGGGAATTGTTGCTCCATTGTACCTATGCCCCATCCTATGTGACACATGTCCCCCCAAAGGAAAGGTAAGGAAGGAGATATATGTATGTGCAGATCCAAGTTATCTTCTTACACAATCTGTAAAATAAAGTATTTGGAAGAAAAATGAAGCTACTGGAAGGAGTGTTACGTTATCTTTTCTATTCAGTCCCTGGGATTCATGTTCCTGGAGAATGACTATTCCCAATGCCTGACCAATTACCAACTGGAAGAGGCGGCCATCAAGTCTCAGATGTGGAACGTGCTTTATTACCTGAAACATTAATATGTTAAAGTCACGAAAAGTCATTTTCCTTTTCCGGTCCCCAAACAATTCATTGCTACCCAATGCTGAAGAACAGACAGATAGATCCATACATGGTGATATATCCAGAGCTCAGCCTATAATAGCAGCTAGAACAAGCAGAACTATATGGAAGGCTGGTTACGTGATATGTACGGTACATTTCTTACTACTATCAATCAAAGTCTTTCCATCTCTTCCATTACATGTTTCACTATAGTTTTACACATTTATTTCAGTGTTTGCGCCAGTTTTCTGTCTGATTTTGCATTGAAATGAGTGTGCAAACTGCTTGTGCATGTATTTATAAAGAAATGTCTGCGCTACTTTTTTCCACAAAATTTTGCACATAAAGGGGCAGTAAATTACCAACATCCAGAGGGCTGTTTGTAACTAGGGGTCGTCTGTAAGTCGGATGTTGTTAAGTAGGTGACCACCTGTATAACCGTTTTTAAGGGCAAGTTGTTTCGAGGCCCAGAACTTTTATAAATTTTAATTCCCCCAATATGAAAATTTCCAAAAGAGGCCACTGGGGCGTGGAGTAGCTGGAGCTGAGGCTACACGGTGCTGCTACTCCACGCCCCAGTAGCCTCATGCGTTGCGCCTACCAATGCATCGTCAGAGGAGCTGCGTGCACTCATCTGCGAAGCTGGGTTCTGCGCATGCGCAGAGCCGCACAGTCTCGGCTCTGAAGCCAGAGCTACCGCGTATGTGCAGAACCTGGCTTCGCGGACAAGGGCACTCAGCTCCTCGTAGCTGTACGCTGAAGATGCATTGGTATGCGGAACGCAAGAAGCTACTGGGGTGTGGAGTATAACATTTCTGGGCCACGAAAGAATTAGCCCTACAAAGGTGCTATACTACTCTACATTAGAGGAACCTGCCACCGGATCTACCTTAATAGGTTTGGTGGTAGGTTTCCTTTAAAGGAGCACCAAAAAAAAGTAGGTGCACACTTCCTTAGCAGCAGGGGGCGCCAGATTACTAAAGACCATGCTGCGGTATTCAGTAATCTGACGCACCTTCCACATTTGTTTGGGGCAGTTTGCACTACTTTTAAAGGAAACCTACCACTTGTAGTGGCAGGTTTCTGATGGAAATACCGGGCACCAGCTCAGGGTGAGCTGGTGCCGGAGCTTATTTTCGTTAGTGTTTTAAACCGCGGTATCGCGGTTTAAAACACTTTTTAAGCTTTATAGCCGGCGCAGGGAGGTACGCGCTCGGCGCTTACTATGCGTGCGGCTACATTGGAAGTGAATGAGAGCGGCGAGCGCGTACCTGCCTGCGCCGGCTATAAAGTTTAAAAAGTGTTTTAAACCGCGATACCGCGGTTTAAAACACTAACGAAAATACGCTCCGGCACCAGCTCACCCTGAGCTGGTGCCCGGTATTTCCATCAGAAACCTGCCACTACAAGTGGTAGGTTTCCTTTAATGAATCTGGGCCATATTGTACTCCAAAATATTTCCATGCAGATTATCTGAGTCTGAGATCATTATAATTTAACCTCTCTGCATCATTGTTGCTAAATTGTTTATCATGTTATGGATGATTATAATAGATGGTGTACCAATGTTTATAGGTTTGTTGTGTGTGTCAGAAGCATTTGGTGCTATATACCATAATTGAATTGTTCAGTTGTTTTCCAGTTGATCTCTTTCCATATATAGCATATGATTATGTGTCCATTCAGATGACAGAGATACAGAAGCTACAGCTTTGATGCATGTGCACCCCCTTGTGTTTCAAATTCCCATAGACTTCTCCTATTCTGCCATAGACCTAATATTTGCAGAATGCGCGGCTCAAGTGGCTGCTCTGCTATCTATTCAATTCTGTGGATTTGTACAGAAGAAGGAGCAGAAGATTAAAGGCCGCTCAGTGATATCCGGGGTAGGACAGAGATATTCTACCTTATCGGGTCACTATGACCTAAGCCAGACAATGAAACTGGGAAAACAATACAACTTAAGCTCAGAAAAACAAAAGGACCTATTCAATGTTGAAGTGTTTAGGTGACGTGTTCTAGTCTAAAAATATTGATAGCATATCCATAAGATAGGTCCTCAATATTAGATATGGGACATGTAGTAACCTCGTCTGACCACTAAACTACGGCTGATCTGTGGTGTTGCTGGTGAAATTCTCCTGATTCCCATAACAAAACTTTCAATCCATCCACCTCTTCAAACATTTGGCTACTGGAAGTTTACATTTGAATTATCAAATTAGCCAAGTGGGCGGTAACCTTTTACTTTCTCTGGGGGCGTGGTCTCTGCGTGTTGTTTGCAAAATTAGAAGTCACCGTCCCCTTGCCTTGGTCTCCTCTAGCTCATATATAAACTCGCTCATATATGTGACAGATTTTTATAATTTTATGTTATTTGGCCTGTATGGTGAACAAAGTAAAACAATTAAAAAAAAAAAAATACACAAGATGATCCTTTTTTGCTACAACCACTTGCTGCAAAAAAGTAATAAGAAGTCAACTGTACCCAATAATGGAAACAATTAAAAATGAAGCTTGTATGGCAAAAAACAAGCCCATGCACAGCTCCATCAGTCGAAAAATAAAAATGTTATGACTAAGCACTAAAACCATTTTTTTTAATTTCCTAAAACTGCTATTTTTAGAAATTCGAATTTTACAAATGTATAAATATTTGATGTATTCTCTGTAATGGTATCGATCTAGTGTTATTCCATATTGAACATCGCAAAATAATTAATTCCTCCATAGAAAGAGTAAATAAAAGGTAATTAATAAGTTCCATATACCTCACAATGAGGCCATTAAAATCTAAATATCGGCCTGCAAAAACTAAGCCCTAATACAGCGATGACAACAGAAAAATAATAATGTTTATTCTCTGCAATGGTATTGACCTTGCGCTATTCCATGTTGAACATCACAAAATAATTCATTTCTACATAGAAAGAGGTAAATAAAACATAATTAATAAGTTCCATATGCTTCACAATGTAAAATGTACAAATCATCCCACAAAAACCAAGCCCTAATACGGCTACAACAAAAGAAAAATAATGTTTATTCTCTGTAATAGTATTGACCTTGCGCTATTCCATGTTGAACATCACAAAATAATTCATTTCTACATAGAAAGAGTAAATAAAACATAATTAATAAGTTCCATATACCCCACAATGATGCCATTAAAATCTGCAAATCATCCCGCAAAAACCAAGCCATAATACAGTTACAACGACAGAAAAATTAAAACGTTTTTGCAATTTTTTTTAACCAAAATAAATAAAAGGCCCAAATAACGTTGGTGACTAAGAGGTTAATATTGTACATTTCTCAAGATGCGGACCCCCTTGTAACCTTCAGGTTAGATTTTACTCAGTGTCATGAGAGAGAAAGCCCCCGCTGGAGCTATTATGGCTAGTTTATGAACGCTCATGGTGTGCTGTGGCAGCAGAGAGCACTCCAAAGCCTTCATGAGCGTCACGATAAACAAAAAACAGGGGAGCTTCTAAAAGGGATTGACTTTGTAAAACCCAAACAGCGGGTGACCCCCTGACACGCAATATATTCTGTTCCCATGACAATTTATGGAATGGCCTGTGCTGAAGATCTGTTTGTTTGGTTACAGCAGGAAAGTAAGTGAGGAAGGTGAAGCCCCTGCGATTGCTGCATGCCATTTCTAAGTAATAGCCCCCCATGTTTCCCCCATCTCTCCACAGGGATAGCCTTAGCTTAACATAATCATAAACATGTAGAGCATGTACAACACGAGGCAGATTCATTAGAAAGTAGTTGCTATGAGATTAAAAATCACTTAGTTCAGCCATTTAGCCATTAAGAAAATCATATTTGATTGCAGTCAATTCGGCCGCTCTTAAAGGCATCTTACACCATGGGGAGACGTAAACAATGGATAGAAGGTGCCCTGGTAGAAGCCATATTTTTGTAATCTTGGACAACTCCATTAACCTCTTAATGCAAAATTCTGTACATGTATAGAATTCTGATAACCTTCACAGTCTGAGCCCTCTCCATACAGGGCAGGTGACTGCTTCATTATACTGCAGACACCTGCTGTTAACACGGGTGTTAGCTTTTGGAATGGCAGCAGCGGCACCAGTGGCGTAACTAGAAGCTGATGGGCTCCAGTGCAAAGTCTGTGCCAGGCCCCCGACTATAATGTATGGTTTATAGTAATAGTCTTCTCATATGGGAAAGTGACACCATAAGGGCCCCCTAAACCTCTTGGGCCCTGGTGCGACCGCAACCTCTGCACCCCCTCAAGTTACGCCCCTGGGCGGCACCATCCTGGCCCTGATCCTCGTCTCCTGAGATGTCATGAGGGGACACAGATCAGATAGTATGACAGTCAGAAGAATCTGTGAAACTCCTAAGGCTGACCCACCGCAATCACTAACACAGTCTGCCAGAGGCAGGCTGTGATAGTCAAACAATTTAATAGTGATATAGAGTTGCATTACAGTATTTTGCATTAGCATCAGACCTCCTCAGCCTCAAGTAGCCTAGGGGGCCTAAAAAAAATTGAAAAAAATAATAATATTAAATATGCAACAAATTTACAAAACAAATAAATTAAAAAAAAAAATTTTAAAGCTACAAAAACATTTAAAATTTTATAAATACGGTATCTCTGAGATCGTAGTAACCAAAAGAATAAAGAAGAGTCATTTGTAAAAACAAAGCCCACAACAAAATTGAACAACTGTGGGGTTTTTTTGTCAATTACACCACATATCGGGGCATATTTATCACTGCTTCTATACAAGTTTTATGAAGTAATAACAATTTCTTTGTTTATAAAGTGCCTACAGATTATACAACGCTGCAAAGAGCTTGCCTTGTCCCCTTTAGGTTCACAATCTGATCAACCTACCAGTATGTTTTGGAGTGTGGGAGGAATCCGGAGGATCCGGAGGAAACCCACGCACACACGGAGAGAACATACTTTTTGCAGATGTTGACCCTACAGTGAAATAATCGCACAGTGCAAGAATTTGAGATTACAATATCGACTTATGCCACCTCAACACCATGTGGGCGTGAAGGGGGTGTAGAGGGACCGGTGGAGTGGGCGGGCACAAGGTGTTGCCTTCTTTTGAAGATGGGGAGCAGAGTACACACTAATGTGCAAAAAAAGAACTTCTTACCAATTGGCTGCAATGAAACAAAGAGTACAGAATTTAAAGAGGTCTGAATACTTTCCATCCACTGTATAGAGGCTCAGTGTGACATATTGGGGCACATTTACTTACCTGTCCGAGGAGTTCACCCGAAGTGCATTGTCCGACGATAATGAACTGCGCCGCGATTCACTAAGATTGTGCGCCCGATATCCTGCATGTGTCGCTTCCCCGGTGAGGTCCGATGGAGTTCACCTTCTTCTTCCCGATGCATGTAAGTGCATTGTCTTGCAACACAATTTTAAAGTTAAATCCCACGCTCAGTCCGAAGTCGGAGCGTCCGACGGCGCGCCCCCGATTTCTGTTACATGAAAGCTGGCGTGATTGCGCCAAAATCCCACCTGTGCGACACAATCCCCTTGTAAATACCTGTCCCAGCTGTGCAATCCCTGAAAACGTCGGGAAGTCCGGCGGAAATGCGATCCGCGGACCCTTAGTAAATAAGCCCCAATGTTTACAGCGTAACACAGGGCGCAGGATGATGTGGTTGCATTGTCGAAATAACATCACCGCTGAGCCTAGTAGCCTGTGTTGATGGGAGATGCTGTGTGGGACCGGAGGTAAGTACCAAGGTTAGTAAGATATTAATAATAGATAGGTGGAGGTTTGAAAATCATCAGCCATCTCAATGAGCTATTCACAGAAGCCACGAGCGCCAGAACTAACACAGAGAGAACTGATCCGGAACATGTGATCATTGTCCTTAGATGTCACCTCTACTCTCAGCATTTATTTACCTGTATCCGGCTATTACTATTGTACTTGTTCTTGGACTTTACTATTATCTACATCAATTTGCTTTGACACATCATCATTATTATATATATGATGTAAAAGGAAGGTGACTATAACGCTCTCCCAAATGTTTTTCATTCTTGTCAAAAATGTACATCATAGAAGCGGAAGGAAATGATCGGGTTCAGATGGATTCCAGAAAGCCAGTCATTTCCATCTACTACCAGGTGATCCGTATCATTGTACCTGACCTGAGGAGATCTGGAATTATAGTATTCCCGACACGTCTCCGTCTTATGTTCTACTCTGCTCAGAACATAATAGCAGTGCACCTATACAAAGGCGCCAGTATCTA